>NC_048279.1:31436155-31811155 GCF_009762535.1 Notolabrus celidotus
ATGTTAATGTGTACATGGAATGACTGAAGCACACTGGCAGGTATTTCATGGTACTCAGCATTAGTGATAAAGTTAGTCAGGGAAAGTTCATATAACCTTTTATAATGAGAGAGGACATATATAAAGAATTAATAAATAAAGAAGTGAGCAGCTCTTACCTTGTTTGAGCTTATTTGATGTCAAATCTGAATCTAAGTTAGGGTTAACTTTAGTGTAAAACTTCACTGTTAAAAGATACATGTGCCAGTGATCACAGGTAAATTATCTTATGCAGTTTTACAGCTGTATATAGGAGTATTTTTTTGGGCCTGATAAGATTTATGAATCTATAAAAAGGAACTAAATCACTGATGTCCCACTTGGAGTAGTGACCCTTTTACAAAATCAATTTAGAAAAGTAAGATAAGCCTCTTTCGGAAAATTTGTTCACACACGTCCCTCAAAGTGTGAAATCTTCCCTGTCAAATAAGAGGACTGATGAGAGGTGGAGGTGGCAGGACATGACATCAAAAGCATGCAACAGAAGCCACAGTATAACGTTCACAGCATGACGGCAGATGAAGCAACCAACACCTACTCTATAGTGACAGTTTTTGCCTTAATATCAACGCTGTGTGTAAACAGACATCTTTGCTGACTCTCCAACAACCTCAGATGTTTTTAGTTGTCCTCTTATTTAATCTTGATCTCCCCTCTTGGTCCTGATGACTATTCTTGAATATAACCTGCTGCGTTCTTACATCAGTTCACCCTGACTACGTGGACGTTTTATCTCAGGGCCTGCAGGAAAAAGTGAGGTAGTAAAGTTTGGGTGAAAAATGTGGCTGTTTGTGTTCACACATGCAGCTCACCACAAAAGTTCCAGTTTTTTTTTTTCAAGTTTTGTGTAAATACAGCCTGCAGCGTATGAGTTAGCGAACTATATGCTTGTATAGAAGTACATGTTTTGATTTTAAGTTATTTATTTTGAATATAAAATTAAGCATGTGCCCCTTATGTACAAAGTAAATGCTTCACACTCACTCCTCCCTTGGTCGTTGTAGGATAAACATGTGAGAGAGGGGAGATACAATGGTGTTTTCCTTTCAGACTGCTTTACTTGTATTCATGGTAGTTTCTCTTCATTGAGTGCACGTACAACTACAATAAGACAAAAAGAAACTTCTCTGCCTCCTTGTGGTGCTTCTATTCAACCAATTCAAATTAGGACAGCTTGGTTGTACATATACTTTTTCCTTTGTTTACTTTCTATGACCTTCAGTTTAATCCCTGGACTGATTCTGTAACTGCACCTGGAGTGACTTCAAAGCTGTCACACTGAAGCATACCATCATTGCTTCATTTCTCCTGAGTTGACCTGAACGTAGCCTGAGTCTCATCCCTCCTTCATCGCTCTCTTCCTCTCCCCGCCTTTTTGAGATGCAGCATTTCATTCATGTGTTGTCCTTCTGTTTCTCTTGGCACCTTATTAGCACTGTGGCTGAAGTTAAGAGCACATCTGGACACAGACTCTGGAGGTGATGGGCAAACGGCCATGACTTTTACTAAGTGCCCTTCATATAATCCCTGAATTAATAATGCACAGCAGATCTATAAATTGTGTTCTCTAACAGTCTCTGACTCCTTGTTTAGCTTCGTTTTGGAGTAATTTATGCATCGTAAGCTTTTTACTGCCAGATGTATGGAGCAGGTTCAAGACTTTGTTTTGTAATCTCTGAATGTTGAAACACTGAACTGATTCCTTGAACATAACCTTTTCTCTCAGTTTGGCTCAATTATAAGAATAAGAAACTGTTAGATTCACTGTATGCAGCCATGCTTTTTTAAATGTGGACCCCATTTTCAGACCACACGACTGAAAGCCCTCCTCAAACACTAACTTAACTACGCGCACTATTCCTAGTTTTTATCTTAACACTTCTACTACAGACATTATTTTCTGTCTTGTTTAATTAGCCCATGTTTATGTGGCACTTGGTCAGTTTTATAAAGTTTAGAAAGTTTTGGAAATAAAAAATTAACTGGATAAGTTTGTCTAGCGGTTTGGCTGTGCGCTCTGTGTACAGAGGCTATAGTCCTTGTTGAAGTGGTTGCTGGTTCGACTCTCAGCCTCAACTGCTGCATGTCCTCCCCCACTCTCTGCTCCCAACATGTCCTGACTCTCTTCAGCTGTCCTGTCAAATAAAGGCAAAATTCACCCCAAAAAATTTAAGAGTAATACATTAAAAAATAAATAGAAAACATATCTATATAAAGTCGACCAGACTTGCATCAGTCAACTGTGGTTCTTGTCAGTGTTGGAGAATTTGCTTTGGACACAGGGCTTTATCTCACTTTTATCACTTATTTCAGACTTGAAAGGCACTGGAATGAGTAACCTCAGCAGGAGATCTAATGTTTAGCTACAGATTCTGTAAAAAAAAAAAAAAAAAAAAAGTAGCTCAAATTACTTTGTAAAAACATGCAAAATTGATAATGTGCAAGTGATAAAATGTCACATACCATAAAAGAGAGTTAATAGCAAAAACTATGAAGCTTTCTATAAATACATAAAGAGAACAAATACCTTATTATTTATTTTTTAAAGTGAAAATAATGCAGCTTTGAATTTGAAGTTTTGAGGTTTTAAGTGTATCTGCAGACTCTGTGATCTTGTGGTTGATAAGATAATAATTTCATGCTAAATAACTTTTTCTCAACTTTGACAGTTTTCTGAGTTTTTTTCCTACATACTTGCCAGTATGAATTTTAAATTTCTGTTCAAACAACTAGTCAATTAGTCGCTTCAGAACATCCCTAGAAATAAGACACACTGACAGCACAGTGCTGTATAGGTTTTTTTTACACTTTCCTCTACAACATTTCAGAGTGAGTACAGTAGACGAATGAAAGGCAGCAGGACAAGATTTTTCTTCAGACAGTAAGAAACACAAATGTACAGGACTGGATCCATGAGTTTGCTTTGTCCATTATGCACCAAAACCAACATAACTGCATTCCTCACAGTTGCCTTAAGAAGACGAAGGATTGCAAAAAAAATGTGGAGCTTGCAAATATGACTGTACCTGAGCTTCAAGCAAGCTCAAACTAAATTTAGTTAAACTAGTAGCTTCATTACATTGAGTTCAATACATCTCATTGTTCTATGAAGGTTAACCTTATGGCTGTCTTCACTGGTCCTCTGGACTGTCAGACTTCAGAGGGCAGCAGGGTGGCGCAGTGAGTCAGCAAACAGTCTTTTCACCAGTCTGAGTTCAAGGCTCAATGACAGCAGGTGTCCTCAAACAAGACTGCAGACCTGCTGCAGCTCTTTTATTGCTGTTCTGTCTAATCCTGACCTCCGATTCACCTGAAGGAGAGCTAAATTATCCCTGTGTCATTACTTCATTAAAAAAAGTTCTGATAAGTTTGAGCAGACCTTGAGTTTGGAGTACTCTAATGTAAAACTGAAGCAAATGAACCCATGAATTCATGGTGAGACAAATTGTAAGAAATGGAAAAACCCCTAATCATCCGCTCCCCCTCACACTCTCTGTTCGTCTTTAATGGGAAATTTGAGACAGTACTGAGTACAGAGCTTAGTCTGTCACATCACATGACGCGCTGCAACTAATGCAGCCAACAAATGGGCATATCATGGATCCCAGTTTTGTGAACGATCCCTCCTCTGAAACAGGTGGCGGCCGCTGTAAGACCAGATGTCCCAGTGCAGCCGTGGTAAAACTGGGTCTGTCGCAATACAGTGGTGAACAATGCGTGACGGTGGTCCGGCTTGTGTTCAAACCCCAGGAGGGCCAGCAATGGGGCGAAGTCTGGCATGAGGGGGAGAACAGGGTTTGGTGACGCTCCCAGACTGCCACAGTTGTGCCAAGAAGTCCCCCGGGGTAAATAAAGAACACGAGCAACCCTAGCATTGAAAATCATCCCCCTGCCCCGATGTGAGGAAGTGGATGCTTTTCAACAATGAGGAAGTCATCTCAAACATCCCCCCGAGCTGCCTTTCCCCTCGAAACATAACACCTCATATCCACCGGTGTCTTTGTTCAGACAGCTCAGCTTGTTAATGCCATGCTACAAAACCTGCTAAGGACATTTGCTTCACTGTATAAATAGACAATAAGTATCTACAGAGCGATGGAAGTAAAGCTGTGGACGTCAGCGAAGCTCAGCTCAAAGCTGTCGCCACATGGAGCTGGATCAAACCATAACTGGACCACACAGTTACAAAATTAGCCCTAACTTTTTTTCATGTACATCTCAATCTTAAACCTTTTGTTTCCAATAACTTCACAGATATGATCAGAAGTTCTGTCCACAAAACCTTGAATTTGTAACAAGAATCAGCAGATCTTATATAAAACTGAGACTACTTTATTGTACATGTGTGGCATTGATCACGGAGGATATTGACCAACAACTTTCACCCCAGTGGGCCTTTGTCCCTGCTTCTGGGATGAGTCTTAGTTGAAGTCTCCAGGCAGTTAGAATCAGTTTAATACCACTGAACAAAAACACTTCTAACAAGCTCTAATGTAAAAGAGTGCACCACGTTGGGGCAAAATGCAGTGAGTGACATTTTCCACAGCTGCATTTCCATCGTCAAATAAACAATGAGAAAGAATGAGCACATATCTGAAGCTTTAAAATCGGGATACATACACCCATGTAATGAGTGTTTATTTGATTCCACTATGCCCTGCAGCATAGTCGTGGTATACGGTAAAATGTGACTAAGCTTACACTAAGCTTAATCTGTAGTCATACAGCACATGGTTGTGATTCATGTCATAGTTTTGCACGGATCAGAAGGACATGTATTTAATAGAGCATTCACTGGCATGGCTTGAAAGGCCAAATCATTCTTCAACCACCACTCATGTCTATTTGTAAAGACGAGTGTGACATACTGTCATTCTTTCAGGTGCACAGGTGCAAAGCAGAAATATTATCCCTGCACAGAAGTGATGCAGATATTGGAGTGAATCTTCCTTGTAAAAAAAAGGCATTTTAAAGACTCTTTATAATTTAAGTCTGCTTTCAGCACATTTATTTTCATTATTTTATGAGGAGTTCAACAATAGCTTAAAACATCTGCAGCTTAAACAACACCTACATTATGAGTTAGTCAAATATGGCCACAGAGCTCATGATGCAGCCAAGCTGAGACTTGTTTTCAATCAGTAATAGTTTACATGCATGAGTTTCTCTTATTGTATTCATTGGCTATGAATGAGTCTAATAAATATACTACACAGTGGTACTCTGGGGTTGTATGAGGGCAAATGACAGACCAGGATCATAAATATACCTTGCTTTTGTTAAAAAAAAAACTGGTTCTGTTTTCTAGATCAACGAACCCCACACAAATGCTACAGAGAGGGCAGGGGTGGGGTTAAATCTGAGAGCAGCAGAGCAATAGCTTTCAACAAAATCATACACTGCAGCTGCACAATAAAGACGCACAGAGAAAGAGGCTCAGCATAAGGCAAAGTACATGTTGATAATGCAACAACTGCATCAGAACTAGCAGAGCACTGCAGAGCCACAATGAATAATAGTGAGAAGCAAGAAGTGCACACAGCTACAATGCAATGAGAATACAATCATGAGGATGTGAAACAGCAAGAGTGAAAATGATGTCAAGCTCAAAAGAATATGAGAACAGTGTGTCAAAATACTTTCCTTAATACATAAAAAAAAATGCTGCACAGCCACGAAGCACATTGCATTGACTCTTGCAAAATATGAACAGCGTACTGCAGATTCACATGAAATTGAAGATTGATGCACAGCCCGAATATAGAGCACTGCACTAAAATTTGAAAGGGGCTGTGCACAGTCTCAGCACATCAACCAACACACACAAAAAAATGGGGACTAGAAACAGCCTTGATGATAGAAAACACTGCATACAGATGTAGTGCATATAACATTGCATTCATTAGAATATGAAGAAAGCACCACAGCCACAGAGTAAAGCCAATAACTTGCATGTATTACTTAAAAGCACCATAGACAGCAACAGTGTGTTATACAAAGAGTAAAAGAGCAATGCACAACCACTCTGCATCATCATAATCTCAATGATACAGAAAGAGTCACTGTGCATGCAACATAACCACCATCTAAAACAGAGGAGAGAAGAGAGAACAGCACACCATCCATCACTCTCTGAAAACAGCACTGCACATCCACACACTGAAGCCCATATTACATTGACTTCATTAGAATGTGATATGAGCGCTGCGCACGCAACTCCACAAAGGGTGCATGCATATTGCAATAATCCCACCAAGGTATGAAGCAAGCACAGCAAACAGCCAGAGGAGTAAAAATAAATGCACGTGGGCCTCCTTACCTGTGTGAAGTCGATCACCTGACGTCAGGCTGACGTTAGCGCCGCTCGTTGAGGCTGCAGTGTTTGACAACATTGCAGATCCGTGCAGGGATGCCTTGGTGGTGAGAAGTTTCCAGAATACTTATCAAAGTTTTTAATCCAGCCAGCAGAGAATTATTTTATCTCCATGTTTTTTTCTTCTGCGACCCCTCTGTCCATTTGGTGCGTGGATTTATTTCCCTGTGGTGTGGTGAGGCTGGAATAACCTCTGAACTTCCTGTTTTCACCCTCACTTGACCTTTGAACTGTGTATCAGGTGTTTAATTTACTTGTTTATTATATTTAATTTATTTTTGATTATTGCAATAGCGTGACAAAGATATTTGGCCACACTGAAATTTTTTTTAAATTTTTTTGAAGAGAACAATATAATCGAGAATATGATAATATTACAAGGCTGGCTATAAGACTGTCATTGCATTATCTTCACTAGCACTATCTTGTTTATATTGCCCACTGTAAAGCACTTTATTACTTGTATTGAAAAGTGCTATATAAATAAAGAATTATTATTATTATTATTATTACACTAAGTTTTTATACAATCTTTACAGAGTTTTTGAAACCTACACTTACATGTAACTTCACAAGATGCTTCCTCTAGCTTCTTTTCTGACACTCACCTGCAAAATGACATGCAGTGAATAGCCTATTATGACTTTGTTTTACATGAAATTATAAAAGTTTATTCTCAAAATCTCACATTTATTTTGCTGCCCTAAATGAGTATTATTAGCATTATGGTATTGTAATTAATTGTACGTATTTTAATGAATTTTTAAAATTCTGATCATCTAATTGCAGTCAAAGCAGCTCATTGTGAAGTAATGGTCCTTCCTGCACAACACTTTTAGACAGCCAACCAATCACCATGCTTCTATTCTTGCAATACATAGACAGATAGACAGATAGATAGATAGATAGATAGATAGATAGATAGATAGATAGATAGATAGATAGATAGATAGATAGATAGATAGATAGATAGATAGATCTTTATTTGTCATTAATAAGGAAATTTGTTGTCACGGTCTGTACAAGAATACATACATAAAACATACATAATAAACAATAAACACCCACCCAGCCACACAACAATGGTGCCCATCATCCCACATATATACACAGCAGACACATTTAAACACACAGGACACATTACTGGGGCATTTTGTTTAGAAGTGCTATGGCAGACTGGACAAAGCTCCTGCCAAACCAGGCTCTTCTGCAATAATTAACAGACTTTTTTTAGGCTTGTATTTACTATGTTCACAATTTTTGGCTACCAGCACACACAAAAAAACAGAGTTCACTGGTGATTAATTCCAACTTTGAATAAAGTGTTTGTTGTTTCTGTCAGGATTCGATAATGAGCTCAGGGTTCATCCAAACATGTGTGTTCACTGAAACGCTGTAAATATAGCTCAATAAATAACTATTCAAATGTTGTGTGTTTCAGATATTGGGCTGAAGCCTTTAGTGAAAACAAATGTTCAACTAAGATGCACAAACAGTTGTCCTTCAAAATGCAACTCTTGATGCCATCATATTCCACTGAGAATAACTTATCAATATTAATATTATTATATTGAGACTTGTTTTTCAATCAGTAAGAGTTCACATGCATGAGTTATATTTCTCCTTTTGTATTCATTGGCTATAAATAAGTCTAAGATATACTACACAGTGGTACTCTGGGGTTGTTCGAGGGCAAATGACGGACCAGGATCGTAAATATACCCTTGCATTTGCACATTATTATAATATATTTGAAGATTGGTTGATACTCTGAGTTACCTGAGCTCTTTAGTAACAGTGCTTCCTGTGTTTGGGTGACACAGAGCATTAAAAGTCAGATGCTAGTTGCACTTATCATGCTCAGGGATTCATAGCTAGAACATGAGAGCGAGTTAGGCATCATGTGATCCCATGACGTCTTCATCACATGTGACTTTGACTCAAAACCAAAAAAATGATGTAATTCTCATTTTGTGTACGTTGTGCACTTGGGTCTCCTTTTCTCTGCATCCTTCCCTTCTCCCCTTTCCTCTGCACTCTATACTCCCCCCTTGTTCCCTCCCCTCTTCACAGTGTCTCTGCGGGGCGTCTCTCTCCAGCAGGTGGCCGGTCAGTCAGCAAAGACTTGTCTTACTGTTTGTCACCATCGCGACAGGCCTTGAAAACAACAGTCGCTTACAAATGCAAGCTTGTACGTAAACAAATGTAAACAACATACAGTCACAAATGTGTTGTTTCATGCATGAAGACAGAGCTATATATACACATTTATGAGTGTATGTGTGGTGAAAGGTGATAAACTTAGCCTACACACACACACGCACATTCAAACACTGCTCACACACATGCTCACAGTTGTGACATGTTTGCACAGCTCAGGCAGAGTGATTTTATTAATCCTTCATCTTGTGACAACATTTTTTAGAGCAATAACCAATTTAGCACTTCATGCCGGATCAGGCAAACTGTATCTAACAGGCTGGAGTCCGACCAGACGCTAATGTTAAATGCAATACCCCAACAACAGGTCGAAGATACAAACCTCATTTCTGTCAGCAGGGGTCAGACCTCAGCTTGGTGTCTGTCCCGGCCCGGCTGCCAGCTGCAGAGCAGCAGCAGCAGCAGCAGCAGCAGCAGAGGATGCATGGAGAGGAGAGCAGCAGCCAAAATTGGGGTCAAGACAAATGTACAGAGCAGCACTGCGACATCTTGCCAAGTAGAAACAGCAGAGTCCAACTCTGTTCCACATGTGTAAGCTTTACTATTCCTCTGACTTTCAGACGTCTGATGGACACTTTTATTCACAGTACAGAGGGTATAATGTGTATTTTTAAGAAAAGTAACAGCTGAACTTGGCAGTGCCACGAGAAGTTCTTCGAAGTTTATCCAGGAAACTTGCACAGACACATGTCATGTTGTTATTCCTGAATGCTGGCTTGCTTTTAAAAGTTATGCAGGGGTTTTCAAGATATTACAGTTTCTGCGCCCATCATGTCATGAGGAATAAGAGGGAAACATGCAGAAGACATTTGACTCATTTTATCAGAGTATACAATCAAAACCTCTAAAGCTCACATATCAATCAATCAATCAATCAGACTTTATTTGTAAAGCTCTTTTCATACAATGATATTATGTTAAAACTCAACGCAGGAAATGAAACTCACCAAAATAAAATACATTACTAAGATAAAGAAACACTAAAAGATTGAACCAGTAAAAGAAACTAAGATACTACACTAAAAGTAAACACAGCAGGATAGAATATTAAAATGCTGAAAGGTAATCTGTAAAAATCATAAAATTGATTTAATTAATAACAAAAAAAAGAAATAATCCCCAATAAATTAAAGAAAATAAATACAAAATAAAATTAACTGAATAAATATTTTATGTGTATTTATGTGTATATTTAATGAAATAACCCCCCCCCCCCCCCCAAAAAAAAATGGCAGGTGTTATATTTTCAATGGTTACGACAGAAATTTTGAGTTGCATGAAAAAAAATATTAATATATTATATACAGATTATGACTTTTCCAAAAAATCAACTTTGCACTCAGAATGGAGAATAATTTTGTCCCAAATATTTGTATTTTTGATTTTAATAGTATAATTAATAATATGCATTGTTTTGTACTTCCAAAGATGTAGGATTATAGGTTAGAAAAAGAGCTATTGTGCTGATTGTGGCAGATTTATTTATTTACAGTAACATTTGATGCTGATATGTTGATAAATGTGCACTGCTCTCACTCAGGTTTTGTGTAATCTGATTATATTTTCATTCACATAAAGTTCTAAAGTCCATCTCTGTTGGGCTTACATTTATTTACTTCTATTTAATGATCCCCCGTTAATATAAACACAAATCTGCTCCCAGATCAGAATCAAAGGAAACATGGCGGTATGACTTATAGGCAAGGTTTTATAGATTTAATCTCAGGAGGATATATTTTGTTCAGGCAGATTCTAGGAAACCTGTACTTGGTCTTTCAATGTACAGATTACAACAATATGAAGTCATAGAAAGTTCATCTACAGCGCTGGGGTTTCTTCAGCCTCCTGTACGTGAGGATCTCCCCAGTAGCTCGAAGAAGGGGCGCTTCATTCATAACCTCCTGGTGACAGGAAGCTAATCAATCAGAGGTGGCAATTTCCACACTCAGCTAGCATGGAGAGCCGTTACTCCCCGGGGCCAATAACACCAACGCCTGGATCCCCAAAAACTACCTCGTCAGAGCGGGGCAATGAAAGAGGGGGAATTCAGAGCAACTGGCCTCTGTCAAAACATCCCATCATGCTTTTATGAGGAGGAGTGATGAGGACAACGCCATCATGGTCACGTGACCTGGGGAACACAAGGGTCTGGTGAACATTTACTGTTGTTTTTACATTTACTATTGGTTTTACATTTCAGGGTTCAGTTTTCAGCTCATTTTTACAAGGAGTCTATGCATCTTCACTGTGAATAAACTTCATAAAAAGGCTAAAAAATAATGATTTATTGTGATTAAGTTAAATTAATATTGTTCAAATCAAAGCATTTTACAGTTTTCTTTAATGTTCTGCTAATCCAGACTGAAACATACTGTTTACCTGTTGTAATTAAATTACTTTCCTCCGTTGCAGATAAACTCTAATAGAAATAACTTGTAACAAGACACATTTAATGAACAGAATGAACTGTAACTCCAACTTTAATGCTGTGACTTATTTCTGCATTTGTTTCTTTGTTCCTGTTTTTAAGTAACACTGTGTTAAATAACTCTAAAGCCTCTCTTCCATACTCTACAGTAAGGGATTTACATTACATTTTGTTTATGTAATTAGCAGCTGATGTGGCAGGAAACACATATTTTGATAAAGACAGTAAATGGTATTTTTTTAGGGTGGAGAGAATTTGGACGAGCTGTCCAAACTCTCAGAAATGAACCTCGCCTTGACCTCGCCCCAACCCCACGTCCAACTCTAACCTCCAATAAAGATGTCCTATAACGTCAAGTTAAGTGTGATTAATGGTCGTACCAGGCACAAAGTCTTTCTGTGTACAATACCCAGAACTTCAATATAGCTCACAGCACTTCAGCTGTAATCCAAAGAATTTATAGAAATAGTTGTGGACTCTGTTTTCACATCCATGTTGAGAAATTAAAGGAGCCCTTCAGTGAGTCTTTTATAAACTGTAGAGGTCTGTAGAAGTCTTGTGAAGAGTAGTTTGTTTTCATTTTGTGTTATCGATCACTCTGCGGGAGCAGCTGTCACTTTTCAGAGTGCTGATGTCTGATTTCAGAGCTGAAACTCTTCATTCCTGTCCACCTTATAGGTTTATTGGCTAACGCGAGAGCTGGCTGTCGAAGTGACACCCATGGCAGGGGAGAGTTTATCATTCTGCTGACAGGCTAAATAACTTGTGCCGAGGCAACAGATAACAAATGGGCTCAAGTTGTGGCTTGAGTGTCTGTGTGTTAAAGACAAGAACAACTGGGCTGCAGCAGAAATAAATTGACTTTGCTTTTTTGGCATTTGGCCATTATTCATGTTGAACTCAAGGAACACAGAAACCAGAAGATTAATAAGTTCTTTACTAAGTGTCAACACAGAGCATGCATACAGAAAAACATTGTGCAAGGTCTCAAATGATTGACTCTGGCTTTGAAGACCTGCATTTAGCTGCTTTTTTGCATAGTTGTATTTTGATAAATCGTTTTGTACATTACATTTTCTCATTCACCACTCCTTACTCACTATTTACATAAATCAATTTAGTGGTTGTGAGATAAAATCCAAATCCACTTCTGTTTCTAAATACTTTAATTTTACACATTCAGCTTTTCGTCCCTGACTGTGATGCACTGCTAACTAATACGATGATTTAGCTGTGATAGATATGATATGAGACCTGAAAATCACATAAAACGTTTGTAAAATTCCTGTTGATGAAATTCCAGAAGCAACGGTGACCTTTAAGGATATGAAGCCTGTGATTCATGATAAGTATGATCCTCCATTTTCAAGTTTTTATCATCAAAATGTCTATCTGTATAAATTCCTTCATGCACAAAAACAACCAATCTCTTCTTATTCCAACCACACTTGAAGCAGCCTCTCATGTCCGTCCAACCATTCTGCAGAGACATGGCGTGTACCGCAAAGATGGCGTCCTCCATGGAAAGGGACCAGCTCCCTCTGTAGATATAAAGGCTCATACTAAGTTAACAAAAACAAAAGAAAATTATGTTCAGGTGATTACACACTAATTTAAACATATTATGTTATACCCTTTCTACAAAACCTGTTCTGCTTAATGACACTAAATATTACACACTGTACCTTTAATCTGCACCAATAGAAAGTATACAAGAAGAAGCAGAAGAAGAAGAAGAAGACTAGTGACAAGTGAGTTTCCTCTATTAATCCTTGTAGAGAAATCTAATTTGTACACTCCTGTTATTGAACATGTTACACACACGAAAGGCCAGAAATACACACATGCACAAACAGGATCCTGTAGACGTGCACTCACAGAGAGATATCAGAGTCAGGGGCTGCAAACAGACAAGTCCCCTGAGCAGTTTGGGGTTTCGAATCATTAAAGGGTCTAACATGTCTTATGATACCCTTAAGAATCCGACCACATTACAACATTGTAACTGATAGAAGTGCCCTACATGCAAAGAAGTGAGGGATTTCTGACACAGCCTTTGTTTGCAGTTTTGCAAATCTTACTGTATTTTCTTGACAATTCCTGATTCTGCGTCAACCTCAAACTTTAAAGTTTGTGTTTAATGGACAAATGAGCACAAAGATAATGCAAAAAATGTTGATGAAATAATAGAAATGTTGCAAAAGTGAATAATCAGTTCATAAAAACAGTTCTCCACAGCTGAAGAATTTTAAGACAACATACCCTGACAGATCTCTCCTTGTAATCCTCGATAATAACTACTTCTGGGAATTAGCTTTATTATAACATTTAACCACTTTGTGTTGATCTTTAAACAAACCTGCAGGGATTTATTTGAAATCATGTGAATTTGCATATCCAACCTTCAACAATGTAAAGTTAAATCTGTCCAGTTGCAGTGTCAGATTGCTTTCCTTTGCTAGTTTCTCTTCTTCGTTGGTGTATTCCTCCCCTCTCAGACTGCACTATTTCTGTTTTATATCGTGTGTTGATGAAAGAGTCTCATAAAACCCGGCTGGATTGATTTATTTTTGCTCACATTACTCATCCCTCATAATAAGCCTTCAGGATCTGGTGTCAAAGCAGCAGGCTAATAAGCTAAGTCTGTTGATAGTGCCACACTTGCAGTTCACCTCTGCCTCGTAGGTGCCAGACTGTCAGTGAGAAACCCAGCAGGCTTCAGGAGTTTTCTGCAACCATAGCCCAACATAAACAAATCAAGAAACAGCAGCTCTAACAAAAGAGCTCTGCAGGATCATGCACATTTTGAAGCTGTGATGTGTCGAAGCACAAACAAAAGCCTGTGTTCCTCCTCCCCGCCTGCTCTCTCTTTACAGCTGTTTCTGCCCGTACAGTAAGTGAGATATACCCGTGAGGCAGCCAGTGTGCTGTCTTAAGCCTGTGAAAATGTGCTGCAAGAGATAAATTCCAAGATGTCAGAGGAGCTGTCAGTGTGAAAGAATACACTGGTCATTACCACCTTCAGATCTATCTCACATGCAAACTCCCCCCTCCTCCCTTCTGAGTGGGAAACCCTGCTGAGGACGAGACAGACTTTCCCACAGTGAACAAAAATGACTTGCAGAAAATGTCTGGACTATTTCTGCTTTAATCTGTGCAGAAAAATCTCTCTGTCTGGATCTGACTGCTTTAAAATCTGAATTTCTCCAAAGAGTAAAAATCATGAGAGACTTTTTGAGTCTACTAAAGATGCAACAAATACTCCTGTGGTGAGACTCTGGACTTTGCTGATGCTACAATTTGCTAACTAATGTTTTAACTATTAAGTTTTAACATGCTTCTTTTACTGAGGAGTAATTCTGCTAGGCTTTTTATGCAACAGCTCTCCTGCCGATGGAAACATTTCCAATAATGCCACCCATGATGTCAAAGCAGCCTCCTCGTCACTATGTTAAAACCTACATCGGTATGATTCGAAAAGAACTTGCCTCAGCTGTCAGATGTCCTTATTAAGGCTGTCTAATAAGCCCAGGTTACAAGATGGTTCTGAGAAGTAAGTGATACCCGCACAGCGGCCCACACGTACAATGAGGCAGCGGGCCTTAGTGTGGATTTCATACTCAGGGCTGAGCATACTCTAAGCCTATTTTTGTTGTCCTGATCTCAGACAACCCTGGACCCCGTCCAGGATGGTTAAAGTAATATCCAGCAGTAATGCTGCCTGGTACCATCGCCTCCTGCATGTGGAGGGGCCTTAAGCTCAAGAGCAATGTGGCAATACCAGCCAGGAATCCCCTAAAAAACCACGTCTTAACTCAATTTATATGAGCTGTAAGTGTGTGAAGGAAGCATGACATTTTTGTGATGCCCTTCTTTTGTCTTTGCAGTCTTGTGCAGCCAAAAGTGGAATGTGTTCTCCTTTTATAGATCCCTCCAATACAAGATACAGAATACTCCTCACAAATATAGTCCTCTGTAAATTGGATTTAAAACCAGGAAGCGCTTCAGCTCTCCAGTTCAGTTTTCAGGCACAAGCAGTCATGACAAGGCCACAGTTTGTAGATCTTGTGCTTATATCCTGAGAATTTACAGCTACCCGGGCCCCATTTTTCCCCCTCTCCCGTGGAGATAAGGGGTGTTTTTCCTCTGAAATTCTACAGGGGGTTGGGTGTAGTTAAAGGACACACTCAGCTGCTAGATTAACTCATCAACGCCGCATTGCAGGGTGTCAACAGAAATGTTTCACACACAAGACCGACAAGGAATGAATACCATTTGGAGGTCACAAGTGGCAACCCCTCAGTCCTTCAGGCCTTTTAAATGTTAGTGTCTGCCTTTCAAGAGCAAGGATGTAACCTCGAAACCTTTGAGAGGAAAAGAGATACGTGTCGGACTCCACTTCCCTCATGACAGTTTCTACTGGAGAGGATGACTTGGAGTGATCGAGTGAAAGAGTGAAATAACCTCTGGTATCGCTCACATGACTGGATATTTAAGAGGAAACGGAGACATTTTCCTACAGTCATCATGCAGCCTCTCAAATGAGCTGTCACTTTAATACAGACGTTTAACACCACACCATGAATCAATGTGAAGAGCATAAACCTTTTATAAAGCATTAAACCAGTTCCCTTCATGTTCACACCAAATAAAGATGTAAACAGAGTTAACGTGGATCACAGTTTCTGTGTCTCAAAATATGTATCACTATGACAAGCTCAATAAACAATCCTGAAATACACCTGTAGTATGCCCAGTTTCTTGATTTAGCACCAGATGCATGATTCAAATGTTTTTCAGTAACTGTGCCTGCCTCCTTAGCTCCTTTACAGAGCATATTTTGAGGTAACCAAAAAACAACTGACAACCGGAGACACGGGATCATCTTCAAAAGGAAGACGCTCGTCTGTGGCATGCTGTCTTTTAGCTGCCTGAGCAATGCCATTCCTTGTAGTTTGAGTCATCCAAACTCGTCCTGTAATGGCTCCTAAATTTAGAGTACACGGCCAGTTTCAAGCAAAGTTCCAGATTTGTTGAAAGGTCTTAAAAAGCGGAGTCAAACATTGCAGGATCTGGAAACGTGTCCCTCTGTTGTTGACTCAGACACCACTGGGTGCTGGCCCGGTTCCTCGCCCTCTACTTGTACGGCGGATTGGGAGGCCTTTGCACTTGGCGGGCAGCAAAGCTTTGATAGCTGCTCAGGGAAAGTCATTGTTTTCCCTCTAAAGCTGCAGTGTGCTGGGCTGAGGCTGCCATGTTGTGCCTGTTTGCTTTAGATTTGAGGAAGATCAAGTCAGGCGGCCTTTGTTAAGCTGTGACCTCGAGGGCGGTCGCTGTCCTCAGAACGTCCACTTTCATTCTGCTTTGTCATCGAAACAAAGACTCTTGAGACGTGATGAAGCTTATTACAAGTTCTGTACTTCATAAAATGCACATGTGAGATAAAACCAAATCAGACTAAATATGAATCTGTATGATGGTGAAACATTAAAACCAACAGATTTGTTCATTGGATCCGAGTTGCTGTTGAAAACTGTTAATCGTATTTGTGAGGTCAGACTTGTATTGCTCCTCTTTTCACATTATTTTGAGTTTATCCTAAATTTCACAGCAAGTGACATAAAAGATTGCATAACACCTCTTTTTTCCTGGAATTTTTTTGTAGCTGGATTGAAATAAACACTGCAGATTTTTTTATGCTTTATCTCATAATTTCTAATGTTTTGGCATATTTTAATAATTTAAAAAAATATATATTTATTTATCTAATTTTCATTTTTGTAAAATCATTGTTTCAAGATAGATCAAAAATACTTATTTTTTGTTACCTTTTTACTTTATTATATATACCTTATTTTTTTTACATCACAGGTGTTTTGTAGGACAACCTTTACATCTTAATGTTATATACTGTTAAATTCTCATTTAGACAAATTTGTCTTATCTTGTTTTCCCTTAACCTCAAAGCTCTCTTGGGAGGAGATTTTAGCTTATGATGGAACTGTCTAAACTTCATACTGATGCCTCTTTATCACTGAAAAAAGTAAACAGAACAATCAGCAACAAGATTAATTATTTAAATGTAGTAATTGTTTTTTTTTGTAACCAAACCAAGAGTTGCTATTAAACCTTATGCACAAAAATGCATGTTCAGGGTCTATACGCACATTTTGGTAAGGGGATAATATAAATATAATAAAGTAATGTGTATATAAGTTAAAGCCCATATAGGGAATGTTATATGGTGCTGATTCTGCAGCCTGTTGTAAATTTCCTTATCTGACACCTGCCCCCTAGCAGCAGCTTTAGGCACTGAAAATTGCTATTTAAAATATACAATCTAATTTCTGTCTCCTTCATTAACTGCTAAAAACTCCTCACAGGAGCTTTAAAGTAATGTCCAGTACTTTCCCAAACCCTGTACAGTAACTATGTCCACCACGGTCTGAAATCCAGAGGAACTCTTTCTCATTGGATCCCCGGCTGAAGGGGAATCAGCACAAAGCTCAGATATTTCTATCATTCCTTGCTGTCAGTGGGTGACGCCATGACAGTGTTTTCAGTGTTGTGTCCCGGTGCTGCTTGGCATCATTGGGGCGTGGGAGGTTAAGGGTTGAATGGCGGCGTTGGCCCTGTCAGCCCCCCCCCTAGCTCACCGGGTCCCAGGGGCTGGCGCCAGGCTAGCCCCTGTAGCAGCCGGGGCAAAAAATAACCCCGCTGCAGTTGTTGGGCAGGGGAGAGTGACGGGGAGAGCATGTCACACCGGGGGATCGGGTTTCAGCGGCTGTCATCAGAGAGCAGTCATTACTTCTGGGCTAATTATCTCAGGCCACGAGTAAACAAACAACCTGCCAGTGTGAAGACTGCATTGTGTTCACGGCTTCAGGCTCTGATTTTGTCCCCTTCAACTGTTTGATGTTGACCTTAATTCTGACGTAGACATGGTGTTTGTGTCTTAAAGGCTGGGTCAACTTGGACGTCTATGAAAAGACTGATACAGTGAATAGTGAGTCTGAAAGTCCAGGTTCTTGGTGTTGCATTGGAAATACTTGCAATGTCTGTGGTTTAACTGCAGTGACTTTACAAAGTTATCTTGTTAAGTAAGAATAAGGTTAGTAATAAGGTAGTGTTTCTGTAAAAATAACATGCATTTTATTCTGAAAATCCTGGTTGAAGTACATTCAAATTTGTCAAATATGTCAAAAACGTGGAATATTCAGTATCTCCTGCATGACATGAACATTAATCTAGTCCCTGTTAGTCCTGTAGGTAAAACAAAATGACCTTTGAGATAAAGGAAAGCTGTTGTGAGACGAAACATACACGTCTAAGATAAATAATCCTTACATTTCAGCTGTGTCTAACCGCCGTTTGTCATTATATTATTTCGTAGACTGGACTCTGACAGGATCCATGAATGCACCCTCTGACTGAAAACTCAATCCAGCTCTTCCCAGCACCCGCTCTCACATTCCTCTCCCTTCATGGCACGTTTACGGTTCAGGCTCATGTTTCTATCACAGGCCTGCCATACCATACCTGTGTACTGCACCACAGCCGGGGAACAGTTGTGAGTGAGCCATGGTGGAGTTGTCTTCATCTCGTCAGGCCTGTGTTGTGTCTTAAACAGCAGTTGCAGAGTAACAGCGTAATTATTTAGTTTTAGTGTGAGAAAGCAGGCTGGTTCTTTAAAATGCATGTACAGTATATGCTCACTGGTGTCCTGGCTTTAGGTCCTGCCCTGGTTTTAGTTTCTTGTCATGTGGACAGTTGTGTTTTGATTTCTCACTATCGTATTGAATGCATTCTGTCCTTCAGAGGAATGTTTAAGAGCCTGAATAAGACGTAATTATGCCACCATGTACCTGGAAATAGAGTTTACATGCAGTACATAATTCACTGTTGGTGTATCTTAAAACCCCAGAATATTAGAGAGAAAATTAGAAAACAAACTACATTAATTTAAACTCTGTCATTGAACATGAACGCACACATAGGCCAGAAACACATACAGTAAATGCACCGACAAGAGTCTATGACCATGCACTATTAAGGAGATGAAGTGAAGGGGCTGATCATGGCTAAGCACCTTGCTAAAGCACACCTCACTAGTGTCAAGGAACAGAACCTGATGACCCTCTGGTTCCCAAGCCAGGTCCTTACAGACTGAACGACTGCCACCGGACATTGAAGTGTATGCACTCTGTGTTCTCCCATCAAATTTGAAACGACAAATGATTCTGAAAATTGGACTCCGGATCCTGTTCCTTTAAGAACATTTACAGTAGAGGCTAGTTTGTCCTTTATTCTGAAATTGAAAGTAGCAGTAGGCCGCTTCTTGATTGAGCCACACTTTTTATGGCCCGAAAAACCCAAACAAGGATAGTTTTATTTTTCGTGCTCTTACAGATGTCTACAGTCACCTTATTTTGTTCAAATGTTTGCCATAGCAAAGAAACAAAACATAAAAACCAAGAAGTTACTTCCCGTCTTGAGAAATTAAGCTTATGTGGACATGCCAAAAACTACAGTTCCTCCAGTGTCCACTTCAGGCACTTCAGAACAAGTCCAGAAGCACTGGAAGCCACATACACACCCATTCAAAAAGCTAATTTTCACAGCAGAAATACAAACATTTACAACCTTGTAAAGAAAAAAGATTTTGGTCTGAATAGCTAATTTCTCTGTCTGCACACACTATATGGAGGATTCATTTGTATTAACTCATCAGTTTTGAAGATATTATGGTTACAAGTTTTGGATAATTAGTCTCATGGCTGACGACTGACACTGTAACTGTTAGCGAGGAGGCTAAAGGCCTGCCTCAACCCCAATTCTTCGCCTCTTGCCAGGCCGAGCGAAAGTCAGGTTGAATCAGCATTTCCAATATGGAGACTGCCAAAACTCTGCTTCAGAAACCAATGGGTTAAGCCATGGAGAATAAGTAGGTGTTTTATATAGTCTATGATTTAATTAAACACAGCCTTGGTGGATTTTCTTTTAAAGGTAGCATGCAGCTAAATATGAACAAACACTCATTTGCTTTCTTTAAATCAAAGATTGTTTATAAGTTAATTGACTTCTCAGAGAAAAGCTAGCACAGGTTATACTGCATGATACATGGCTGATTTAGCCTTTAGCACACAGCTGATTGTCAGTGTTGCACAGGTTTGAGTTATTATTCAATAAAGCGCGGGGTAATGGAGATGTAAAATGACATTAAGCTCCTGCTCGCATGCTGTCACTTATGCCCTTCAGGTAGCTTGTCAGGTATAACTGTATGTTATTAATTGCCCTCCTGTACCCAGATTTTTTTTTATGGGTGATCTGAGTGACCAACAGTGTGTATTCAAATATTAATGTATGCCTCCTAAACCAAATTACTCCATCACAGAGACAAAGCTAAAGAGCTCATTTGCATGCTAGTGCCTTTCTGAAGGGCGTGAGTCAACAGCAAACATTACAGCAGCACTCTGTCAGGCGAGTGACTGACATTTCTAATGGAACATGAGCGCTTCACTGAATATGGATTTAGCCCTGCTATTAGCCCGGGGTACTTTGATGACCACAAGAAATATGATAGGCAATTAATTTTTGGGAACAAGTTTGCTCATCCCCACCAATCCCCATTAAGGGGCTGTGTGATCCCCCTAATCGAGTTAGCTGCTTCAGACTGGATTCGAACTTGAGAAGTGTCACAAATCAGACTCTGTTTATCTACCATTATGTCCGAGCGAGAGGCTTAGTTTTACGATATAATTATACCTCGCAAGATAGTGACCCTACTCAACCTTATTTTGTAACCCGGAGCTCTTTGGCAGGCTGTGTGATGGCACTGAGCAGATTTCATCCAGCTTTGTCTGCTGTTTCTTTTCACTGCCCGTCTCTGCCTCAACACCCGTCTAATTGGAGCATGAAATCTGTGCACAACAAGAACTCTGAGAGGAGTCTGATTAAATTCCTTGATTCCTCCAGATGGGGCTGTCAGTGTGGAAGCACTCACGCTGGACTAAAGGGACATGTTTCCAGAAAGTTCCAGTGGTATACAAGTTTATGGATCTGTCTCATCTAAAATGTTTACAGAAAGGTCTGATCATCACAGATGCTCGTGATTTTGGAAATTATTTCTAGAAATACAAGATTTTTAAGCCTTTGTTTAGAGACAGGGCAACGGATGGAGCAAGAAACAGGTGAGAGAGAGAGAGTGAGGAGTGACATGTGGTAAAGGGTTGCAGGTCTGAATCAAGCCCTGTCCTTCTGTCTTGAGGTATATAGCCTCTGTACATGGGGTGCACAATTGAACCACTGATCTAAACCAGCACCCCCCAGAATACCACTTTTATATATCACAAAGAAAAACCCTGCAATAATTCAACAGACCCTTATCCAGAAAGTTCAAGTGTATTGTAACAGTTTTGGTCTGTGTTCCTCAGTAAATAGTGCTAACCAAAACCCTGCACCGGGTCTGATATGTTTCTATTCTAGTCAATGTGTTAACTTCCACTGGATCCACTCCGTTGCGTTCCGGCTGCGTCTCTGATCCGGCACACCAGAGCCCTCCGGATCAGATACACAAGACTTATATTTTTGCCAGATGCCGGATCATGATGCATCAACCTAAACAGAGCAGATCAAGCAGGACAGGAAGTCAGGAATCAAAACAAAATGAAAACATTCGCTTGATTTTCAGAATAAAACACTAAAGGTACATTCCACAATTTCAACTGTTACAGATATTTAAACAAAGGGATAGATAATGTTAACTTGCAGGTCAAAGATCCTTATGTTACATAGTTTTGCCTAATCTAATCTAGCCTTGTATACCTCAATCTGTCTGTTAGGTATCAGCTCCAAGTGTACAAAATGACTTGTAAACATTCACACAAACATCTTAATAAAGCAAGTAAAGACACTCTTTGGAGAGCCAGTAAATTATGCTTATGGGATTTAATTTTAGAGCATTATACATTTATAATAATAATAATAATAATAATAATAATACATTTTATCTATAAAGCACTTTTCTGAAAACTCAAAGACGCTGCACAAAGGATAAAAACATCATATAAAACAACAGAATAATAAAAACATGAATAAAATACATTTAAAAGCAATCATACGTTAAAAGCAATTCTAAACAGGTGGGTTTTGGTGAGTGATTTGAAGGTGGACAGGTTGGGGCAGTTTCGAATGTTAAGTGGTAAAGCGTTCCAGAGGGTGGGGGCGGCGACAGAGAAAGCTCTGTCCCCCAAGGTTCGGTGCTTGGTGTCAGGTGGTAGGGAGAGGAGGTGGGCGTTGGAGGATCGGAGGTTACGGGAGGGATTTATAAATGAGGGGTGTCTGGATTTAGGATTCATGTCCATTGGAGAGACATCTCTAATTGTCTTCTTCAAATATCTAGTGTGTAATCTTGTAATTTGTTGTTCATATATATTGAAATAAAAAAGTATCCCCATAATACAGAGTGAGGCTAAAAACAAGAATTATTTATGAAACCAATAAATCTGCCAATTATATTTCTGATTCAGTTGCTGAATGTCAAAAAAGTTGTGAAAATATCTTTATTTTTACATTCTTCAAATCAACAGATCAAAACCCAATAATTTAGATATTCGAATGACCATATACAGGGAGCAGGAACCAATAAATATGAATAAATAACAATTCATCATTATAATAACACCTTGAAATGAATTTTCTTTGATAAAATTATCAGTATTTTTTTTGCATTTTGACATGGCATCATATTTTTAAGCATTTATTAAGTATATGTTTTTGATGTGGAAGAAGATGGTATGGTATGGTATGTCTAAGTTTCCATGAGGGTGTACTCTTACATAGATTCTCTATCTTTCAATTCTCAAAAGTAATCTGTTTAACGGGTATTTAATGACTGTGACCAAACGAGACGAGCAAAACTAATAAATGACAAAAATACTCGTCTGAGTGGAAACGAGATCCACTTTGTTTTGTGCCTGAATGTGGTTTGATGGACACTATCCACTTGCAGTGCCGGCCTCCCCGTGCCCTCACCAGAGACATTTGCAACTGGTGTCAAGGCCCTATAAATCATCCCGTATCAAAGAGGCCATGTATCGCTTTCTACATTTCAACATATGTGGAATCAGAACGTGTCTGTCATCGATGTGAGCCACTCTCAGAGAAGAAGGGTTCTGGAGGCCTTTCCCTTGGTAATGTGGACCATATGTGCGATTGATTTGGGAGGTTTTACCTGCCACACTGGGGTCTTCCCAAAATGAGGTGAGGCAGAGATTGTCGTACGACTCGATGGTAAAGGATTAGGCCCGTAAACTAAAATCAACAAGGTGGATAACTGCTAAGACAGAGCAACAACAGCCACACTTCAACCTCTTAAACCTGTCACTGTCTTTGATTTCTCTGTTTCTGCAGCTCAGAGATTTTCTGCACTGTTGTCACTCCGGTGTTTTGCTTTAAATTGCCTCTAAACACAAAGTGATCTGGCTCATTTGCGATAAATGAGACAAACTTCCAACCACCCTGCCCCGAGCCAGAATGAACCTATTCATCTTAATATTATAAATGGCTCTCGCTGTCATCCCAGGTTTTAAGTTCCCAAAGCGACTGATCCTGGGCTTGTTCTGACCATATATCTCCCTTTGAAAGCCAACTCTCCCATCTCCTGCTGCTTTGTATTTAAGGTAGGCCCTCTATCTTGGTTTGAACCTGCTTCTTCCATGACCATGATAACTGTAGAAATGTGAGGAGGCTCTGAGTTTCTACAGTAATTTAGGAATCTGCATTTGTGGTCTGAGGGGTCGAGGATAAATCAGACGATAAATCAAGTGATAAATGCTGAGTGGTTTGGTCTCTGCGTTCTGACCGAGCTGGCTTTCTAAATTTAGAGTCGACACCGCACAATTTCCCCCCTTACTTCCATCAGGAGATGGACTGCCAAAACGGCTGTTTTTCTCCTCTCACATTCAAATTTATTTTGTCGTGTCACAGACTCTTTTGGCATTAGTTCTACCGCAGATAAGACCAATTTTCAGGCTTGGCTTAGACAGAACAATCAAGCCAAACAACTGAATTACATTTTTCAAACTGAAGGTATGTTTATCACTGTCACACATTTCTAGCTGAATGAAATCTTCAACACAAACTTTTTACTGTTGCAAGAATTTCACAGTGATAGATTATACTTCTTTTTGCAGGGAATTTTAGCTGTAGGCATAAATGCTTATTTTGCCCAAGTTGGCAGCTTATGGTTGGAGAATGAGATTCTTCAGGACTCCAATAGTCATTTCAAAATATGACAATAAATCTAATCATCTACCTTGGCTTGGTTGTGGCTCTGTAGGAGATTTTTCCCACATTTTTGGGATTGCCCCAAATTACAAAGCTACAGGGAAAAGGTAGAGGAACAGAGGATATGTTGAACTTGGACGGATCATTCGACCCACACCAGATGATTCTTGGCAATGCATCCTTAAAAGGACAGGGTGCATGCTCAGAGTGCTTTTTTTGATTGCACATAAAGCGTCTACAATTATCTGGCTTAAACAACTCTTTCCTACCTTGGTGGATTCAGAGACTTACGGCTGTGAGCTGTGTGGAAAGTAAACCGCAAGATCGAGACTCCTGTTGTAGCTTCATTTAACGACTTTAAACTGAACATAATACTGTCCTGAAGAAAACAGGGTTTACATGTTAGCTTGTGATAACGGGGAGTAAAAAGCTTTCAGCTAACAGAACCAGGAAGCTAACTGGATTGTTTTCCCCAAAACAATTGCCCCACCTTCTTCACATGGCATCATGGGTAATGAAGTCCTCTCAATGCAGCATAAGGCAACTGACCTCCAAATCATCCTCTGTGATTATTACTTCACAAATCAAATATTCAAATGAAATGTTCATTCTTAATATTTACCACATTAACTCTTTAATATGCACAGTGAACATATGTACCACTCTATTAAATAAATTCACTTCAATCAAATAAAGTATCTTCCAAAATGACATGATTGTAAGCACACAACTAGATCACAATGGTGAGTGTGGTTACTGAAAGTGTTCTGAAAGTTACAGAAATTTAAAACTGTTTAGGTTTTTTGGGGAAAGTGCAAACCATCCAGTGAAAAGATGGTGCCATATTTCACAGTCTGTAGTCTACTCTATCAACAAAGACCTGGAGCTGGTCTTGTTCTGGTCTGAGTTCTTCAGCAGTAAGGATTAGATACAAGGTTGTACAATAGCAGCAAGCCCTTTGTGAGTAAACAAGCATAAGTGGATGTTATGTTTGTCATGGTGAGAGATGAGAGAAGCCGACCAAATGTATCACACACACACACACACACACACACACACACACACACACACACACACACACACACACACACACACACACACACACACACACACAGTGGTGAGTGTTAGGATTCAGTGCAGAGGCAGCAGCATGTGGATAAATGACAACCCCACAGTCCACAATCAGCAATCGTCTTTCAGCAGCTCGAGGGGCAGCTGCAGGTCAACAGCCTGAAAGAGGTGAGGATGCTATGATAGACGCATTGAGTTTCTCCTTTAAACCCTGCTGGCTTTGAGATATCCATTCAAAGCTGACAATAAACTGGTTGATGATGACCATCTTTGGATATTGTGCAAAAGATAAGCATACTGTGATATCCTGTAACTCACTGGTTCACAGTAGGGAATGGTGATGGTTCTTTATGCTGGTTACAAAGTCATAGCATGAAACTGAAGGAAGATGAAGAAGCAGCAGATGGGGAAGACTGTGACCAGCTACCTAGCTAGCCTTTACTGCATTGGCTTCTACTGCAGCAGTAAACATTTTCCAGGGAGATGACAGATGAATGTGAGGTACTCTACCTGCACCCAAAATAAGTTTCTTAACCAGTTTTGGAGTCTGATCAAGCAATAAAGTGCCTCCCCGTCACTCAGCTTTCACCCTGATCAACCCTCCTCCTCCCACCACTGCACACTCGGCTTTTCACCGTCTTTCTCAGACGTAGTCGTGATCAGTAAAGGTGACGTGCAGCGTTAGAGTGTCAGGATGAAAATTCAGGTGCTTGGTTGCATAGACTGCCAGAAAACAGCTAATGAAACAGGTCTTTACACACCCGGCTCCTAAAAGGGACCCATGCCTTTAAATGGGTCAGGCTTTTATTGGCAGTTTTACAATAACTATTTTTTTATCTATTTGAAATTGACGAGTTGCTGGAGAAGTAACACAAAAAGTAACATAAGCTAATGCTCACCTACTTTCTCACCCTATGACCATCATCTATCATAATTCATCAGCTAAATATGTCAAAACATCTCCCCATTTCTAGGTGTTTTAGTGCAGAAATGTTATGTAATATCTTTAAAAGGACTAAAGGCAATACATATTAAGATCTGTAAAATTAAGGCCTTAACCCATATGTGAAGAAACAGCTTCAGGAGCAACAGTTTGTCTAGATGGAGCATCACATCATGCTGATACAGTTCTAGTAGTATTCACATTTCTATTATCAGTAAAATTATAATCCCTATTATTTACAGATGCCACTTGTCATTTCTTTAAT
The DNA here is from genome assembly GCF_009762535.1 of Notolabrus celidotus. NCBI lineage: Eukaryota > Metazoa > Chordata > Actinopteri > Labriformes > Labridae > Notolabrus > Notolabrus celidotus. Next base: position 31,462,782 of record NC_048279.1, read on the forward strand.
TTTCCTTTCTTTCCGTTTAGACTCAGATCAAAATGTGACTCTTCTTCCTTCATTGTAACACAGTTTTGTTGTGGATGTCTAAACAACACTAAAACAGATCTGAGCCGACACAGACGCTCCATGTTTAACCTTGTTGTTGGTCACAGGAGGTGATACCTGCTGGGAGCGAGGGATCATCCTCACTGTTAGCAAATACTCGCCACATTCTGGAGCCGCCACATGCTCATTACAAAGCCCAACTATTCTGGGCAGCTCTAACCTCCAGTGTGCATAGTCTCCTCTGCACAAACTGAGGCTGACTCCACATTCTTGGCTCAGTCACAGAGCAACATGTAATCAGGTCGTAAAACAGTCGACATGTACGTGCTCCTGCACGGCAATTAACGCTGTAGATTAGCTTCATGCACGCTTGAATGTCATTTTGAAACAGGGACGACATTTGCATCTACAAATACAGCTCTACTAGAATGTAAGTGTAAAAATAAACATGGATTTTCCCCCTCTGGGACTCTCTGTATCGCATACTTCCTGGTTCGGTTTTATAACTCACACAATGCTCTATAACACGTGCCAGACATCTCTGTGAACTAAAAGATAAATCCTACAGCTGACTTTGCACTCAAGTATGGTTGTGATAAAAAGAAATGCAGTCTACAGGAAGAGCCGCCGCTTTCTTTGCTTCGGCAGCCGCAGCAGTCCGATATCGAGAAGTGGAAAAAGAGGTATTTTGAAACGATCTATGTCATCCTTTCAGCTGCCGCGTTGTCTTGAATTACCTCGATGCAGCGTTTCCAAAGACCAGATTGGATTTCCTCTCTTCACCGTCGTTTTCATCCAGATTTTTCCACAAATGCAGGCAAAAGATTTATTTACAATTTGTCTTCCTGATAGGCGCTTTCTCTCAGGAAGAGCCTCACAGGGTTCAGGAGCTGGATTATGTTGTATAAGTAAGCGATGGTAGTTTGGAAATAGGTATTAATTTCACATATGGGCATCAGTACAGGGCCTGGCGTGGTTTACGGTCAAGTGTTGGGTATTCTTTCTGAAAGGATCACTTCAAAGGGCTTGGCCAGACGAGGTTGAACTTTATGCTGAAGGTGAGCACTGCAGATCTTTACGGCTGGAGAAGTAATAAAAAACCTTGACGCTGAGCAGCTTTGTGATCCGAATCGAAGGGAGATAGTGTAAATGTGTTATTTAAGGGGGGATAAATGCACTTCACTGATTGAGATCAAACTGAAATTTAAGTTTTAAATGGAAAAATATGATCAGAGTATACAAAATGTCGCTATTCATTAGAGAAAAAACCTCTCCAAAAGAAGGTGTCGGACATTAAGCATCTGTGTCCCTCCAATCTTATTACATTATTATTTACAACCAAGTGCATGATACGGTTGTGTGGCTAAAACCAGTGGAGTATCATCATAGCTGTTGCCCTATTTTGTGTCAGTTAAGTAAGTGGAGCCTGTGTCTTCATGGCATGGTGCAAATTCCTGAGATTAATGTAAATGATAAGGAATCTGCAACTCTCCGGATTCTGAGATCCACGGGATTAAAGGTTCAAGTTCCAGTCGAAGCTGGAAAAGGATGACTCACTGTCCGGCCCGGGCGCCTATCGGGTGTCTCGCCTCCTCCCAGTTAAGAAAGTGAGGAAGAGTGAAACTCTCACAGCGCTGGCTGAAGCTCGACGGGAAATAGCAGCTTTCCACTCGGGCTCAGGAGCTGTATCTGGGAAGAAAAATAAACAGCAGAGAGTCAGAGACCGTAAACATGAGGCGCTGAAGAGACCTGGATATTTCCTGTATGAAATCCATGCACAGTACCTTAGTCGGGTTTTATTCTTTTAATTATTATTAACCATTTAGCCATAGGATTTATCACTTTTTTGCAGTGATGTGCATATTTCAGTAACTAATGCCCTTCTTGTTTTGCCTTTAAGGTTGCTCATTTTGTGTTAGCTTTTCAGCACATCAAGCTGCACTGTGCTGTATTTTTCAAGATCCAAGACAAAATTCAAACTCAGGGACAAAAATAAGTGTATCTGATTTTATTTAATTCAAATATCAAAAATAAAGATCACAAAAAAAAAGAAGAACTGAAGAAGATATGACAAGATTGTTTAAGTTTTTAGATGTGACAGAAAAAGCAGAGCATTTCAAGACAGATAAAGAAGAAAATAAAAACTGTCAGAACTAGAAGACAATCAGAAAAAGAAAGACAGTAACAAAAGAAAAACCTGAAAGTAAGTGTGAGGCTTGAGTGTTTTGAACCCTCTCTTCTTCAAGGTTACGTCCGTTTCATTAAAAGCCTCCTTCATTGATCCCTGTCCTTGGTCTGAGTCTCCCCTTCGGCCGAGTCTCCGTTAACAAAGTTAACTCCCTCACACACAGCGACCTCCTCCTGCTCCTCCTGACCCCGCAGACAGCTGTGCTTACCTTAGCATAAAGTGCCACAATAGGTCATCATTATCAAATTAATCAAAGCTGTCACAGAGGAGCACGCTGCTGCGGTCAACGCTCCACAAACCACTTAGATCATGTAACAGTCGAACGTGCAGGAGAAGAGGCGTGCAGACAAACAATGCACACACACACACACACACACACAAACACACACACACACACACACACACACACACACACACACACACACACACACACACACACACACACACACACACATTTACACTGCGTACAGCAAAGCACACAGATGTGTTGGAGAACTAGGAAGGAGCCGAGCATGGTGTTTTGATGGCTAACAATTAAGAAGTGTTAAGATCTTAATGAATTTTATGGAGTTATTTGTAGAGCAATTTCAGCACTGTGATTTTATTACTTTGTCAGAAACTGGAAAATGAAAACACCCTCCGTGGAGTTTTCTGTTGTTCTCTGAAGCTAAATTATGTTTTATGATCATGTTGAATTCAAGCAGTTGACAGATCAAGGAGGTATTGATGGTGCCACCGTGTATCTACCACTGAGGACAGTCATTTGTATCGATGAGGATTTTCTTCTGAGTTTATAATTTCTCCACACGTAAGATGGGACAGCAAAGAGCAGAGGGCTGGAATCAAACCTGAGCCTCTTTATGCTTTAACCTTGAAGCCAAACTGGCCCTTGATTCATGGATTTCTTTATGCATTTTCATGCTAAATTTCTGAAATGATAGAGCTAGTGCAACCCCACAGTCAGAGCAAAGATCAAATCAGTTTGACTGTTTTAAACTGTACTTTTCTAAGAGTAGGTTTTGCAGAAATATGACGAAAATCAACATTTTTGTTGGGAATATATTTTCATATTCTAAGAAATGAAAACGCATTTTCTTCAGTGAGAAATTAAAAGAAATATTGGGATTTTTAAAAAAGTTAGTTATGTATTACTGTAGTGAACACTGCTCATAAACTCTACAGGTTACAGAGAAAGTGAAGATAAAAACAAAAACACATGGGCTGCTGATTTTGCACCAACTCTGCTTATGGTAAATCAATCACTAATAATAATAATAATAATAATAATAATAATAATAATAATAATAATAATAATAATAATAATTCTTCTTCTTCTTCTTCTCATTATTATTATTATTATTACAGTATTTTCTAATTTATCATTATACACAAACATATTACAATTTGGAGTACTTGTTAAATGCAAGAAATAATAATCTCTTGTTTTCTAAACTTGTTCTGATATGAAATTACTCAAAGAATGTGCTGGAAACAATAAAAGGAATAATTGTTTCCATGACTTGGTTTCATTATAGCATTCATTTGAAATATCTCAAAGGCTGGAGAAAGTTACGCTCGTAGAAACCTGACCTCTGTGTTCGTCTTTCAGCCTCAGTCGAACCCTTTATGTCGCTCTTTGTGGGACAAAACGTGGACAGACTTTTTGAAGCTGTGAAAATATTTGCCATGTTCACTGCTCCCTAAATCATTGTGTTCTGGTGTCAGACCACTTACTGTTTCAGCCCTCCATGAAGAGGAAACATATTCCCCTCACTTTTCACACAGGTGTTTGTTGTGTTCACTTCGCTCATTTTGTGAGAAAAGGCTGAGATAACAAGAAGATAATTTCCACCTGCTGTTAACAACTGAAGCTAGAACATTGCAATACAAACACAGACCCCCCTTTCTCTTCAGTGTGTGTGTGTATGTGTGTGTGTGTGTGTGTGTGTGTGTGTGTGTGTGTGTGTGTGTGTGTAAGGTGGGGGAGGCAGCAACGAGGGAGACGTGCGACACCAAATTGCCAGATTGATTAACTTGTCTGTCAGACTCTTCACTGTGACAATAAACTCTGTACCTCAGGGAGCTTATTGAGAGATGACATGTCTGAGATCCCCAGGCGTGCATGTGCATGTGCATGTGCATGTGCATGTGCACACACACACACACACACACACACACATGCTGACACCAACTAGCACACCTTCCTCTCAGCTCTCATCCAGTCTCTCTCATGAAAAAAACACCTTTCCAAGAGTCTCTGCCTGTCCTGAAGGCTGCACACACCCCCCTCTTCTCTGTCTCACACATACATACATTACACACACACAAACACACACACACACACACACACACACACACACACACACACACACACACACACACACACACCAACACTGCCTGTAATCCCCGGGGGTCTTCTGTTCACACTGGGCTCCATTTTATAAAGCGATTCAGTTCATAATTGAAACAGAAACTCAGGCCGTGTTCGTCCAGTTAATCCATTTAAGATCATTATGTGCATTGTCAATAAGCCTGACCCAGCTGCAGGGAGGGTGAGACAATGAGGGGCTCAATCCAAACCCCCCTCCCCTCCTCTGCCCGGTCAGAGGGGTTAATGAATGATTATTTCTCACTTTGTAACACAACAGGATGCCGATTTAAAGGGCAACCCCGCGGCCCCCTCCCTCCTCCTCAGAGCATCCTCAGAGGAGCGAGCTGGTGGGAGACACACAGCCTTTAAAATCAAACAGACAGTGATGAACCTGTTTTATGAAGATTTATGAGTTCCAGCTTCCACCTGGGACTGTGACGGGTTGTTTTAATAGAATAAATAAATAATGGGGGCATTTGCATGGCATTAATGGCATTATGTTTTATCATATAACCAGTGTTCCTCGTACAGTTGAGGAGTTATGAAGGTTTCCTGACAAGAAACATTTACATTTATTAAAAGTGTGTATTTGTTAATATTTAATATATAGCTTTGGCAAAACATTATGTAGAGTTGAGTACATTTGACTTGAAGTTTGTGGGAAATGTGCCTAACAGAGTAAAACTTGACTGGAATGGATTGATTCAAGCATGGAAGAAGAATCTGGATCATATCTGGCTAATATGTCTTGATATGCTTTATATTAGTGTGTTGAGATATATTGAATGTACATACACGTTGAATAGAACATCCAAATATTCCTCCATGCCATATCTTGGAATATACGTATATAAATTAACAGATCTGGGTCCATATCATCACTCTTTGTCACTGGAGCATGAAGATTCTGAGCTGACATTAGAAATGGAAAGTGTGGCAATCAAAATACTGCATCAGTCGTATTGGACCAGTATGGATTTCATCATACATGGGTAAAAACATCTCTGGATTCTTAAGTAAGTTGCATGGTGTCTTTTTCTAGTTTCCAGTTTTCTCCAGGTTCATCTAGTCTGATATCACCACAAAAATGTGTCCAGAAAATTCCCAGATCACATTTTATTTTATTTTACTTTAATTATTTTTTTTTAAATGTATTAATCCTGGAGGGGAAAAAATGTTCCACTCTGTTGATACATGCTACAAACACAAAGGCTGAAATACACTCAAACATGCACAAACAGGATCCTATGACCATGCACTAATGGAGAGATGCAGTGTGAGGGAGTTTGCACAAGGGAGCATTGGCAGTGCACAGGAAGTAAACTAGCACCTCTCCAGCTACCAGTCCAGTTTCAAAACTTGGTCTGCGACAGGACTTTAACCATCACAGATCCTACAGACTGGGCTACTGCCACCCCCAATTTCATATTCTACATGATTTCATACTCTAAGGAACTTATCAAGAGACACTAACAACAGCCCCTGTGGACACTCCAACTTATCAAAGACATTTAATGTGATGCGCTATGCTATAGGTAGCAATCTCCACCATCTATCTCTAAAGGCTTCCAGCTCAGCATTATGTGCAGATAACAGGAATTAGACTTACCACTTATAGCACGAAACACGGTTAAGAACATGTCTAATACTGATGCTACATTGGGCTCAGATGTTCTGTGTAATTGGCGGCCATCTTGGTGCCTAATGGCGCTAGAATCCATCCTTTAATTAATGAACAGATGCAATTGGCCAGTCCTAAATTAGGTTAATTGGAAATCTATCCAAGCAGGAGTGAGACTGCACAAATGAAACATGAGCATGCAGTTTTGTTTGGTTTGAAGGGTAAGCTTTGCATCTCTGAAGCCATAAACTGCAGGAACAGATTCAGATGTTTGAGGAACACAGAAGATAATTGATCAATGATCACATACATTAATGTTTCCCCATCACCAGGTGATTTATCTGGTTCCTCCAGTTTTCTTTTCTTGCTCTTCGATTTTGAACAACAAGATTAGACAGACATAAAGTCGACAAAAACATCCCTTAAGGGTCATAATTTGACCCACATGTCAAAATGGGTGATTAAACGGCATGTTTACTCCAAATCATCTATCCTTGGTGAGGAAATGGATTTGTTTTGCACCTGATATTTACCAAAAATATCCTTCCACGATCCTTTGATCAAATGTCAAATGATCCTGAACAATGAGTCATGACAACCTATAACAGGCAATGACAGACATTAGAGCGGAAAGAGAGGAAATAAAACCTGTTCCTATTCCAGTCAAATGCTGCCCATTTGTGCCACTGAGCCACACTCAGTGACTGAAAACACTGTGACAGCAGAGGAATGGACCTCAGGCTGTTGTTTTTTCAGAGCCCCCTGTTTGAAGTTGGAGGGCACTTCCTGCTCAGAGTCCTGAATGAACCATTTGTTTATGTCCTGTAGGTCTGCAAATCACTTATCGCATCAAAGAGCTCCTTTCTGCCCCCGTACAACAATAGAGGGTCAGGCCAATGTGCAAACATGACAAGGATACAGAGTAGGAGAATGTCTTCCTTTCCTGGGGTGGTGGCAGTTGTTCCATGATTTATGCAATGCTGACAACGAAGAAGGATTACTCTAAAATATCATCTGATAGGATGTACACTGTAAAAGGAAAAATATACCATAACTTGTATCAATATTTGTGGGTAACAAGTTTTTGATTTTATTGGAATGTGCAGATCACTTTACACAGCAATACTATTTGTTTTTATTATTGCTGTTTAAATTGTTTAGCATAAAATTCCAGGACATGTTACATGTCAAATTGTATTGTTTCTTATCTTGTTATACTGTATTGTATCAAATTGCATCGTATTGTCCTGTATTGTATCTTAAGGAACCCTATCATATAGTACCTTTCCATATCATGATATTTCATATTGAATCATGTCCGATCATTTATATGGTATCCTATCTTATTGTACCATGTCTTATCTTATCATATCATACTATATTGTATCATATCATATCATATCATATCATGACATGTCATATTGTACAATAAAGAACCATATTGTATCATACCTTTATGTTCTGCTTTGTACCATCAGTCAATCAATTAAGCATTCAATCTTTCCTAATATAGCGCCAAACCACAACAAATGCTATATCAAGCATATTTACAAACAGAGCAGGTATAGACCGTACTCTATGTTATATTATTGACAACATCAAGACCCAACATCAAGACAGGATCAGATCCAGTCCCATCTTACAGACAGGACTCAGTCTGATCTCATCTTAATCCACCATGAGCAGAGCACTTTGCAGCATTTAGCAAGTTACAGTGGCAAGGACAAACTTCCTTTACCAGGCAGAAACCTGCAGCAGGACCAGATTCATGTTAGACACACATCTGCTGAGACCGTGTTGGAGAGAGGGATAGAAGAGATGAAGAGAGAGAGAGATGATAGTGATGAGATGTAATATATCCTGTGATCCTAGTGATATATCCTACTGTTTATTACTCATCACTGTCAGGCAGAAACATTGTATCTCCATATTTCATCATTCACATGTTTTTGTATAAATCAATGCTATTGATCTCCCTTTATGTCTCTCAATAGGCTTTCTAAAATATAACAAATGAAAGAGTATTGAAAAAAGCTTGAGGTTGAATCTCATGCAGAGAAAAACTTGACACCTATGATATCATATTGTAACATACTGTTTGGTATGTACCATTTTAGTACTGTCTCAAAACTTGCTGTAGTGTATTACATAATTTCGTATTGTATTGTATCATACTGTATTGTATCGTAGCACGTCATAACATATTATATCACATCATATATCACATTTAACAATATTGTGTCTTATTGTATCAAACTGTATTGTAATGTATTGTACCTTATCGTATTGTTTTGTACCTTACGTTTTTTCATGCATACCAGTCAAGTAAAAACTGAAAGGGTCACCAGCCTCTGAATTTTCCATCTGAATGTCAGGCTCTTCTTATTTTACATGCAATGCTTTCATTTGTATGAATCTAAAAGCTGTAAATGTTACAGAGTGATCTACATTTCACCTCTGCTTCCAGTAAAAAAAAAACAGTTTTACTATTCCTGTTCCTGTTTCAGGGTGGAGCATAATATTTATTTGGCCTTGTAGTCTTCTAGAGGGAAGTGAGCGGCTCCGACTCTCCCAATATAAACAGACAGGTGACTCATACTGTGGGACTCCGGACCAATTCATCTTCACCTTCTTCTCAGCTCTCAACACGTCACGCGATCCCAACACAATGCTGACGTCAAGAAGGGAATTACTCGCCTCTCTTGAATATTCTTTCACTGTGGCCAGGTCCCAGGTGTCTTGTAGGTCTAAAGCCAAGCGAACAGGAAACCGCAGGAGTAGACTACCATCTACTGCCCCCCCCCCCACCCCCCTCTTTTACTCCAAAAGCACTGGAAGACTGCAGTATGGTGAGACTCAAGGCCAACTTAGTGCCCACGGCCCATGTTCACATCCTCTCTGGAAGCGCTGCTGTTCCCCTGTCCCTTGCAATATTTCAGGGCGGAAAAGGGTTCAGTTATACGAGGGCTGGCAGACCATTGTGTGGGGCTGTGATTCATGTGAAGCTAGATGAACAGTTAATGGTTATAAGGCTGCAGCCACAGCTAAGGTACCCTCCTGAGGTTCAGATAAATGATTAGTCTCCTACTTTTGCTGCTCTCTGGTCAATCTTTAAGATTATGTTTCTGCTCAACTATTTTCATGGGACGTGATTGAATGTGCTTTCGTATTAAAGGGATAGTTCAGTGTTTTTGGAGTGGGATTGTGTGAGGTGTTTGTCAAGAGTAGATTTATTACCAACAGAGGATCCTGGTCAGCTTGGCCCCTTTTTTGACAGCAGGTGGAAAACTGACAAGAAAGCTGGGACACCAACAAGTCCAGCTTCTTGTAGATGAGATCAAGTTTTATCATTTAAAACTGAAGAAAGGGTTTACACTTCATGGGACAGGTGCATAGGAGAGGAGTGAGAAGCCTGTACAATTACTAAAATTCTGCACACTGTCCAACTTGCAAAACATATTTGTTGGCACCATTTGGTCCAAGACTTTCATCAGGCAAACTGTTTCTAATATGCAGGATTATTTTAATTTTATGAACCACATAGTTTAAAGAAAGTCTGACCACAAACTCCAATGCTCTGATTTTTTTCAGCTTGACTTGACCATCAGACAGCCACTTTGTTTTAGCACCAGCACATGCCCAAAAGAGAAGGAACAAGTCGTGCATTCACCTTACTCAAACTTTACCTTTTACACACAAAGTCAGGCTGCATGAAGATGTTTGTTCGTCCCTTAGAGTCTTGGTTGAAATCTTCAACAGATGGACCACTAAACCAACAACGTGTAAAAAATATCTTGATTTATGTTTTGCTTCAAGTGCAACAGTTTTAAATGTTGTCATGATCCCTGTCAAGGAAGATCATGGACATAAGAGGAAAGATTACAGCTGAAGTACCCATGATGAATATTTGACATTTTACAATTGTTCTTGCATACATAATAAAAAGGGTTAAACTCACTCACTGCAGCCGGTTGAAATCTCAAAGGTTTTGCTGATTCAGAGCTTCATGTTTATGGAGCCGTTTTACTCCTTTAAAACTGTGATGACTAGAACACCATATTGCATGTAAGCGTTCCTTTTGTTCAGAAAAGGCGAACTTACAACCTGTATGTTAATGTCATTAACTTATTAAGTCATTACATACTTGAATGCTAATATATTGACAAGAACAAACTGTGGTGACTCACACAAAGTGGAAGATCTAATGAGTCTGAAAACGCTGCTATTGATCTGTGGTTAATCAGAGATCAATGATTAGTCACCAATTACTTGAAATAATCATTAGTGTGAATGCAAAGACATAATGTCAATAAATGCAAGGCTGTTGTCATTTGTGTCACTTATTTGTCTTACCATCTTTGATAAAGGGAAACAGCTAGCTCTGTCTTCAAACACAAACTATACTTCACAACACCTCCAGTTTTGAGCTTGGAGCAGTATAAGTTTATGGTCAGGCTAAGAATTCCAGCTTTGAGGATCACTTCATACCCAGTGTCTGACAGTTTAATCATCCTTTTACTTACAACCTCCTCGTTCATTTACATAGTTCATAAAATGCATGAGGAGATTAGATAATTCCTCTCAGAACCTCCTCCATATTAATAGCAACATTCACAACATTGTGGCACTTGCATTAATTTGTGTGGGCGATGACATTAGCCTCGATTGCTTTGCATTTCAGACCAATTCGCTGGGGCAGCCGACTGGATCGGTAACCCTCCCCTTACTCCCCTCGCCCCTCCCCCTCGGCGACTAATGAAAAAGACATCAGCAGGCTGTAAGAAGGTCGCCCGTCCCGTTCGCTGTGACCTCCCTGTGTCTCCGTTCTCCTCCCTGACAGGTTTTGATGCGTCAGGGGTGGCTGGTTTCCCAGCCGGGCAGCGAGGATGGGCAGAGCGGACCTTTTCTTACAGCATCACTTCACTCACAGCCTCAGGCGACAACTCTGCTTTCCTACATCCTCCCCCCTCTCTACATGCTCCCTGCACCCTTACTACTCATTTACAATCACAACTAGCAACAATCAGTGCAAGAATAACAACTATACAACTACAGCAGGGATTCAATATGTTTTAATGCAGCTGTTAGAAATGAGACAAGCCCAGTAAGAGTGAGCAGAGAGGGGTGTGAACTGATTGATGGATGTTTAAAAGGTTACTTCTGTGTGATTATTTTTTATTATTTTTATTTTTTTCTCTCAGGCTATTAAATGAAAACCCTTAGATGTCTGCTTTTGTGAAACATTTATATCATAAACAGTGCAAAAGAAAGCTTTGTGGCATGCCTTGGCCAAAATGTACCCCACCTAGAACTAGATTGTACCCAAATATGACTTTATACGCAAAATCTTCACTTTGAGTTTGGTCTGATACACCTTAGCAGTTTTTGTCCAACACCTTAGACCAAGAAAGACAAAGATATTCTCATCTGAGGCTCCATAGGTACAGCTGATCTTATATGTTAATACTGTCTTATCACATTTTAACTTCTGTCTTTGCCAATTGTTATCTTCTCTTTGATTGTATTAGTCTGTTGTAAAGATTTCTCTCTCTCTTCCTCTGTTTGCATTATTTCATTTGCTATTGTTTTCCTCATTGTGCTTGCTGTAAAGCACTTTGGATCAACCTAGTTGTGTGTAAAGTGCTATATAAATAAAGTTGATTTGATGTGATTTTAACGTGTCCTCCATCATGATTTTTGCGTATCATGTGTGAGGCACTTTGCCTGTCCCGCTGAAATATGCTGTATAAATAAGTTCGCCTTGCCTCCAAAAGTGTTAAAAATTTGAGACTATGGATGTGCACTTCATGTGAACTTAATGATTAAATATCATCACCCTCAAGATTCTGCACCAGACGTTCTAATGGCTTAAATTAATTATTCATATTTTTTTGTAATTTAGGCTCAAAATGTTGGTCACATGTAGTATTGAAGCAGCAGTGCAGTCACCCACAGCTTGGGCTGTAGCTCCAGTTGATACTTCTATAATGCTATAATGCTCGACTACTCTGATGTAAACAAGCACAGATGACAGACGGCATCTCTCAGCGTAGCGCCATTTTTCAGTGTTCTGATCTTTAAAACAGAAATAAAGTTGTATGTTGGCTGTGTCCGGTTAAACTGGCATATAACCACTCCACTGGAGCAATGTGTATGTGAATGTTAACCTGCAAGGATGAACAAAGGCAAGTGGTGTTAGCTCTGCTATTGTTAGCCACACTCTGTTAACCAATTTAGTATCGTTTACGCACAGACTCTGTGAACTCGTGTTTAGCCATGCCAAATAAATTGTGCTCAGTTTTGACTGTTTTAGGAGAATCATCTTACTTCAGACTAATCTGTCAAAGTTTAAATGTATGACTGTGCTACTAATTGCTTAGGAACATCTTGATTTGAGGCACAGCATGGATCTAGACAAATCCTGGTCACATCAAGTGTAAAAGTCCATCCCCTTATTTGAACAGCATGTTGATGATCCTCAAGTCTCCTCCAGGTTTTCCTGAGTCCCCTTCACAAAGGGCAGGAGGTGGAGGAAAAGGGCTGAAGTGAACTGGGAGGCCTCTTCTTTTGTGTGCTGCTTTAACAACTCAATTAAATGCCAGCAAGCATCTGCTGCTGTGCCAGTCTGCTCTGAGTACCTCACTGACTCTGTCATTCTGTCACTGCTCTGACTAAGAGAAGGTGAGACACAATAACGAAGAGAGGGAGAGAGAGCGAGGGAGGAGAGAGGATAATGTGCAGGTAATCCTCCTCGCTGACATTCTTATTAATCCTCAAGGTGAGACGTGTGAGTAATGCAAAAAGGAACAGATAAAGAGAGAACATCAAACCATAGGGATGCATACATTGTGTGTGTGTGTGTGTGTGTGTGTGTGTACGCACAAAAAAACAGAATAAAATAATATGTTTGATGTACTTTTAGAGAAGTTGAGCAAAACAAGACTTTAAGAAAGACTTCCAGGTTAAATCTTTGTCCTTCTGGCGTGTTCATTGGTTTCTTGACCCCTGGAAATATATGCTCCAGTATCTGTTCCTGCATATTGGGAATGATAACATACACACAACTGTATGTCATGTACAAAGCCCTTTGAATACCAATTCTAAAAAACGGCTGCATAATGTTGGAAAGTAAAAACAATTAATTATTAGGTATTGTTTATTAAATTGTCTATAACTGTTTATAAATGCACAGACAGCTCTGTATTTTAAATCCAAGAGCAGTACCATAACATATCAAAAGCAGGAGTTGTGGACAAGCTTGTTTGAGAGACTCATAATGGCAAAATTCCTGTAACGTGTTGTCTGGAAGCATCTTCCACAGTCTCCTAAGGCAACATTAGAGGTATTAAAGCTCTGTGCTCAACGTAGCTGGAGGTTATGGTGAAAGAGGGAGAGAGGGGAGGAAGAGACGAGAAGAGAGTGCTCATCCCAGTCTGGGAGTTCATCCATCATTGGAATCAGTGTGTGCTGTAATTACTGTGTCAAATAGATGGGACGATGCCTGGGAGGAACAGCAGTGTGTGTCTGTGTGAGTGATTGTGCATGCATGTGTGTGTTTGCGTGTGTGTACAGGGGTCTGCATGCACTCAGGATGTCTGCATGTGTTTGAGGGGTGTCCCATAGACACCTTATCTTCATAATCATCCCCCCCCTACTTACACACACATACACACACACCCCCCCAAACCGCTCCCTCCTCCACCGTCATCTGTCATCCATAGCCGGCGCTGTCAGCCGGCGCTGTCATGCATTGCCAACATCGGGCCGTCAGGAGAGGAAGTCTTAACTCTTTCAGCGGCGGAGCCCTTTGAGGCTTCAGGAGGATGCAGCTATTTAAGGAATGTGCAGCACAAAGGATGGATGAAGCAACTGAAACATGGGAAGCGTGGATAATGTGGAGTATTGGAGGTGCTCACGGTTTTTGCTACGGTTGGTTGTTGGTGCTCCATGGCAGACGTTACATCACAATAAAGAGGATTTCATCCATCATGTGGATTTGTAAATGTCTTCTTTAGCTGCATACAAATCTAAGAATGCAATATTTCCTCGTGCAATGCGATGCACTGAAAGCAAACAGATACGTTTTCGGGCAGCTTCATATGCTAGTCTGAGGAATTTTACAAAAGGCTCGCTGTCTGATGACGTCACAGCTTTTCCCTATGCAGGTCTACTCACGGCATCGAGAACAATCTTCAGTAGTAAGAAGTTGTGTTCTCAGATAGCTGTTTGCTAATGTTTTTGCCTGAATATCTAGATGTGTGTTGGGTGCTGATCGTCCCATTGTTGGGTGCTGATCTGTGTGCATTCTTCAAAACATATCTTTGGAGTGAAATGTTATAAAAGTTGGAATTAGTGCTCAGTCTGCTAGCAGTCAACATGCAAGCAGTTAACAAAATGGACAATTGCATGCAACTGCACTTCTTTGACATCATGTAAACAACATATAACAAATGTACCCTCATTTATGTTTATTGTGTGGACATCATGAATGTTTGCTTAGTTTGTTACAGGGTGCAATTGAAGTCATATGATTTGTGTAACATGCTAATTATGCTTACAGAGTGATGCTAAATGACTGAATAAAGGTAACAGGATAGCAGTATATTAATGCAGAGACAATGTGTTTGTTTTCTGCTTTACTGTTTGTCATAGACCACACACACCCATCCATCTTTACATATACATACTGGCAACTCCCAACTCGTTCGAGGCAGATGGATGTCTAACATGAGTCTGGTTCTGCTCAAGGTTTCTGCCTGTTAAAAGGAAGTTTTTCCTCGCCACTGTAACTAGCTTAATACTGTGAGGTGCAATGCTCATGGTGGATTAAGGTGGGGTCAGACTGAGTCTTATCCTGTCTTGGTGTTGGGTCTTTGTTAATAATTTAACAGAGTACGGTTAGACCTCCTATGTTTGTAAAAGCGTCTTGAGATGACGTTTGTTGTGGTTTGGCGCTATACAAATAAAGATTGATTTATGATTGATTGACATACATTGACTCAACTGTATATTATGCACACTGGAATTAAAGAAGGCTCCTCTATTGTTCACCTTTTTCCCACCAACCATCAGATTATATCACACTTTTCCTGATAAATTACAAGTTATTGCGATGCTGATATTGCCAAATGTAAGTTTTCTTATTTTGAATGTTTGTTTAAAAGAAGGCTTTGCTAAAAGAGTTACATGAATATACTTGGAACTATTAAGTACAGTATGTTTGTGTGGTTAAAGGCTGAACACATCTATATCACTTTTCAACTCAATCAACCCCCCAAAAATCCTGAAGAGCTAACAAAGACCGCTCCACTCACTGAATGCAAAGTGGGAATAGAAGCTTGGTTGTACATCTTCATGTGCTTGTGTCCTGTCCTCTCGCTTGAGAAGTTATCTGAAAAATGGGGAACGTGTCCATGAGCCATATGGCCCAGTGAGGAGCAGCGACGAGGAGAGCAGCGGAGCACGTAAAGAGGTGGAAATGGTGTTAGCCGCTTGGCTGCTCAGTGCTGGCAATCAAAGAGGTGGTGAACCGGTGAGAGATGTAAGCGGCAGAGAGGATCAGGAGTCTGGTCACTCTATTTGGCGCTGTGACAGGTCGGTCCTGGTGGTGGAACAGTTTGATCTGTAAAGCATGCAGACGCATATCCAATGAAGGAACTCAATTGACCGGTTTGAAATATCCATCTTTACAACTCATTTACTCGTGCAGCTCTTTTGATTGGACAAATGTCACCACCAGTCAGGAATCAATGAACATTGTCTGATACAAGGGTCAAACTGCAAAATTCAGTGATGTTTCAAAGGTTTAAAATATTTAACACTCCCTGAAACATGTGAATGTGTTGCTATAAAACAAGTTTAGTCAAAATAAAGACACAAAAAGGCAAAAAAGAGAAGAAAGAAAAAACAAAAACACACAAAAACTAATTTGCAAAAGATCTTATCCAGACCCAACGTCTGGTTTGTCCTTTTCAGGACAACGTACAAACATGGCAACATGGTAGACTGTAGTTGCTTACAAGTTGCCAGTTAAAGGAAGGATATTTACGCCTCTGTCATACCTTGTGTACAATATGCAGCACATTCTTGGTGAAACAGTCGGGAGAAGTTGCTCTGTTACTGATCTCCCCTCAGAGGTAGTAACAGAGGTGCAACAGGGGCAATAAAGGTCAGAACAATGTAGGTGTGTGTCCATGGCTGAGTGTATGTGTGTACTTAGACGCTATGGGAAACCAATGCTATATTTTAGTGGATGCAATGTATGAGTACAAAGGTGTAAAGGCTGGCAGAGCTTAGTCACAGCGGTTTTGAGGAACAGCAATGTATAAAGGGCTTCTGTGATCATGAACCTCTCGCTCAGTAGATAAATCAAAAACGGATGCCAACTCTTGTTTTCAAGTAAAATCCATTCTTCTATAACGAACATTAAATCCAGTTTCTGCAAAGACAACGCCAAGATCTTACACTGAAGTTCCTAACTTTTCTCTAAACATATAAAATATTTAACCAAACCAGCAGGTCATTACGTCTCATCCACAAATAAAGAAATCTCCTGACAGGTGCAGGTAAACAATCCGGCCGTAGGTAAACTAATTGCAGATGCCACACACTGCTGCCATGTCCTTGAGCAAGGCACTGCTCCAGTATACTGAGGCAGAATCTTGTGCTGCCAGTAAAGAAGCTCAAATTAATCATATGGGTACAGTGTGACTTTCTTCCTGTCTGAAAGCTGAGCAGCTCCAGGCGCTGCAGAAGAGTACAAACTCATAATTCTGGCAGAGTGAACTGACAGCTCTCAGCTCGACTCCTCTGTTGAGCCCTTGAAATCAGCGCCGTCTCAACACAACCTTCCCTCCTCGTTTTAATGGCAGCGCTGCTGCTCTCAGGGGCTATTAGGAGAGTGTAACATTTGGTGCCATATGCTTGCAGGTTGTTTGGGAATAGCGACGCGGCCATACCAAGACATGCTGTAGCTTACATTTTGCCAGTTAATTACCATCATGACATCAAAACTGGAAGCAAACTGCAGATGCCGTGCTGGTAAAAAGCTCTCAGGGAGCGAGGGAGGAAGGGGAGGCTTTAGGGGAAGATCATTAAAAATGTTGTCTTCATTACCAAAGGTAAGGTGACGTGCCTTTATTTAAAGAGCTGCACACCTTTATATTCGTTTAGAGACAGAGAGTATCATTTTTGGGATAAACTGATTAAAACAAGGTATTTCAATCAATCAACCTATTTATACTCAAGAGATAATTGAGGGGCAACCCTAATTTACAATGATATCAGGTCATCTACAGTGACATTTAAAAAACAGACACAAACAAGCAACAATGCATCAAGAGTATCAAAGTCATCAAATTGGATATTTTTTTTTATTTTGATATAAAAACAATTAAAAGATCAAATAAAATAATATAAATAAAAGGAGGTGTTGGGGATTGACTATAAAAGCACTAAAAATAAGAAGGGCCAATGTTACAAATGGTACAATAATATACACAGGTTAACCTAGCTAAAACAGTTGCAGAGCAGGGTTGAAAGGTTAAAAATTAAGATTCTGAATTGTCCAAAAGTTAAAAGTGCATTTAATTCAAGACGCTGCTGCAACTTGTTCCAGGAGTCAGGAGCAGAGAAACAAAAGGCAGTTTTTCCCAGTTCTGACCAAACTCGAGGAACATGCAAAAGTAGCTGGTTTGAGGTATTTAAATGGAGTTATAACTGCTTGTTTGACT
This sequence comes from Notolabrus celidotus, assembly GCF_009762535.1. Lineage (NCBI taxonomy): Eukaryota > Metazoa > Chordata > Actinopteri > Labriformes > Labridae > Notolabrus > Notolabrus celidotus. Next base: position 31,480,733 of record NC_048279.1, read on the forward strand.
TTTTAAAATAAGCTACATCACGTAGTTAAATTGATCCTCTCTGCAGCCGTTGATAGCTTCCACGCTGGTCCTCCACTCGGTTTCTCAACAAAGGAGTCGAGCTGCAGCACCTCCTGTGGATTATACACTTACGACTGAGTAAGCACCCCTCATAACCCCACTTCAAAAAAAAAACTGTTATCCCTTTAATGCTTGAAACCACTACCACCAGTGTCAGACTATGTGAGTAATGGCAGGCTGCAGGAATAACCAGTGTTTACATTTTCCACATCAAAGACTCACAGTAAGTGATATGACTGGGTGTTTAAAGACAGCAGGAGGAGAGTTTTTGTTAGAAAATACTACTTACACTTGATCAGGGTCAGATCAGCAAAGAGACAAGAGGTACTACTCAGTCAACGGGGCAACATCAACAATTAAAAACAAAAGTTTCTCACAGGAGCTTTAAGATTTAACCTTTGAAAAACTAACATTTAGCTGGATGTAATTGAAGCTCTTGTATGTGTGTCATGTTATAGATGAGTAAGGCTACAGTTTCTCTTAAGCTCCCTAGAAATGAAAACTTACATGAATCCAACTGTGTTGAAAAAAATCCACATTTGGTGATGCTAAAAATGTATTTTTAAAGCTGCAAAAATAGAGCTGTGGTTGTTATATGTGTGCTAACAGAGGCGTGTGTGCATGTATATGTGTGTCTGTGTGTGTATCTGTCTTTAATATCCCCCTGCAAAGAGGAGAGTCGACCACAGTCCAAAAAGCCCAGGGGCTATTTATAGTGGGCAGCAGGCTGAGTGGCAGACTTCTCTTAATCAGCATGCTACTACGAGAGGTAATTTAAAGACGCCTCGCCGCTGACAAGAATTAAATTGTGTTTTGATTTTCTCATTAGCCTAATCTCAAGTGGGCCTCGTTATTGTGTAATTTTCCTGCCTTGACACGACATCTTGTTTTGGGCGATGACAGCCGTATGCCGCCGTTTTGGGGACAGGGGCAAGGGTGGCAGCGTCGGGGGGGTTATTCCACGATGACAGCTCGAAGTTATTTGGTTGGCTGTTCCTTCTGGTAAACCGCCCACCCCCTACCTCACATACACACAGACACACTCACAGACACACACACAACCAGCACGGCCAATCACGACTGATGGGAGGATCGTTGATGTTCGATGGCTGCAGGGGGTGTTGAGGAGTTCCAGACGTGTGTGTGTGTGTGTGTGTGTGTGTGTGTGTGTGTGTGTGTCTGTTTAGTTGGCGAATATTGTGCAAATGAATCTTTCAATGTCACTCTGTGGTTGAAGGTTTATCATTTTAGCAGCCAAGATAATTCACTTGCCAATGTGTTCATGTGTGTCTCTTCAGTTCCTGTGGGTTTAACATGTGAGGAGAGACCTGCAGTCGCCATCAATCTCTGATGCGTTCATCTCATCAGCACTCATTCTTAGACACGATGGTGGAGGACCTTAGTTCTTGGAGATTACCCATCCTTTGTGTGTTGTGTGTTACTGTAGCAGGGATTATCTTATACCTCACTTGGTGAAACCCTATCCTGGCCTGATGGCAGCGAAAAAAAGCATGCAACATGATATCTTTTTCATTCTTGTGAGTTGGACAGATTTCGTGATAGTGGCATGAATTAAATGCCACCAGGCTTCAGGCCTCCTGCAGCCAAACTTTACATTTGTCTATCAGGAGACCATATACATGTTAGACATTGAACTAAAAGGTAACATTAACTATGTTTACATGGACCCTGACGAGTAATTGGAAGAATCGCCTGATCAGAATAAGAATACTTCAAATAAGCACCTCAATCAGAGACGACTGATTGGACCTAAATGGAACTAATGTTTATTCTGATTGGCAGAGTGGTGTATGTCGATCCTTACTCTGCTCAATATCAATGGAAACACCTAATCCAATCCTTTCCTCAGGTTGGGGTAACACTTTTCTGACTGTGCACATCTCCTCCTTGCAGTAATCTAAAGATCCTCCAGCACTCTCCTGGTATTGACCAACTGCTTCCAAAACACAACAAATGAGCGTGGATTTTCTCCCGGTCAGGTCACTCTCTGTGGGCACACACACACACACACACACACACACCATCCTCCTGTTTATCGATCGCAGGAGAAGTTTGTACTGCTGAGCTTGCAGCTTATTGAGGTAAAACATCAGTGACTGAAGTATAGTCTGCAGTCCAGAGAGGAGCAGTATCTGGAGGCATGCAGGAACAACAGTGTTTGTTTACCACACAGGAAGAAGCAAATTGGATCGGTGGTACATCCCTGCACGTGTCAGAATGCTTCCAATGTGATTAAATGCTTTATGCATGTATACTGCATGCATGTCTTAATCAGATGTCTTTATTTGGCTTCCATGTAAACAGTGAAGTTGGAGTCTTTTATCAGAATGATTTTAATCAGGTTGGAGAAATATTGCACATTTAAACAAAGCTATTGACATTTTATTTTAGTCAAGACGAGATCTTTGTTGAGTGTGGCCAAGTAGTTTCATCTGTGTTAACAAAGAATGTGATTCTCATGTAGCAGGTAAAGGAAACTATAAGGAAAGGAAACAAAGAAGACAAAGATATACTTCACAAGGGAGCTTACACATCTGATGTAACTCCCACCGGTCACACAAGACCAAAAGGTGAAATAATTATTTGACTTTTGACACTAACATGACTCTCCTTGCTAATCTGACCCCTTCACTGTCCCTGACCTCCTCACATGCACATTGTTGCACTCTCCTCTTCATCCCCCGACGTCTAAAAGGCTTTTGTTCCAGTTAAAATGTTAAAGTCTGATGTGATTCACAACAAACATGGTCAATTCATGTCCATGCACACAAATCCTACTGACTACATTGTGTTATTATTTTGCTGAAAGTCGTGGGCTGGTGATAAAAGCTTAAAATACACCAATAACCATAAATAAGGCTGATGATTATCTGTGTTGTGCAAAATACAAAGAAGAGGAGGGATGAGGCCCTTAAGCACAAGCCACAACAGACGTTTTAAATATCATTATGTGTGATTATTTTGTTCAAGATGCTCATTAAAGTTTATTTTTTCCTCTTTCACAATAGTTTTCTCAATTGTGTTTATAAACTGCAGTTGTAAAATTGCAAAGCTTTTCATGAGGCTTGTTATTGCCTTGATGAAATTATTAATCCAACCATGTGACTAAATCTCTTTTTATTGGGTTATCTCATGTGAACCAACTTCTGTTTTTCTGACTCAACAGCAGCTTTATTAAGATAACAGCAAAAGTCAATATTTACGGTCTTTGTTGGCATTGCTGGATTTCTGTGAAATAAAGTATGAAAACTCAGAGTGCAGCATGACACTGTGTGGACACGCTGGGATTAAAATATTGACAACAGACTGTGTTTTCTAACCCTCCTGGCCGTTTTTCATACCGTCTTGGCAGAAGTCTGGCAGAGGTGATAAATCACATCCTTTAGTATCCTGGATTCTTTTCTTGCCGCAGGTTTCTTGTCGCCAGTCTTTAGCAAGCCAAATGTGAAAGCTGTGACCTCTCCGCTGCCCTCCACACCTGTTGTGGTGCATCTCGCTCTTGGTCGAGGCATTAGGGGAAGAAGGGACACAGAGATGACACTCAGAGAGGATGGAAGGCTCTTACTGCGGTTAAAAGTGCAGCACAAGTATGTAAAACAAGAGAATTGTTTATAAAGTCTTATTTGAGATCCAACTAATTAACTTTATCTTTGCATTTAGAGTGTTCAACAGTGTAAAAACAAAGAAGAAGGTCAAGAAATCACTTTGTGTTTCCAGTTTGGTCTTCTGGCAATACTCCATGTTGCAGTCTGACGCATGTGAAACATATTTTGACTGACTAAGGGCCTGTGTCCACTGATGGCATTATTTCTGTTTGTTTTATTTCATACTGGGAGCGCCCACAACCTGGATTTCCAAGCACTTCTCAGCAGTGCTTATTAGGGGACAAAGATTATTCCAAACCTCCTTTTGTCTGTTCTAAATGCTCTGTAAGCAAAATATTTACTTTCATTCAAGGAAATGTTAAAAAGTAAATGTAAACACAATTGAAAGAAATTGTGTCCTGGCTTTCTCCCTTGAAAAATCAAGTCTGTTTAGTGTCTCCTCTTCTTTTTTTTTAAGTTATATTTTGGGCCTTTTTGCCTTTATTTGATAGAACAGCTGAAGAGAGACAGGAAATGTGGGGTGTAGAGAGCGGGGGAAGACATGCAGGAGATGGTTTACCAGCCGGGAATCAAGCCAGCGACCCCTGCGACGAGGACTGTAGTCTCTGTATGTGGGGCACTTAGACCGCTAGGCCACCAGTGCCCCTAGTTTCTCCTCTTAACAGACCTCTGCCATTGTTGTGGACAAAGATTGAATTAGAAGTCCCGCCCCCTCTTACTTTTGATTGGTCAGCGAACAAGGAGTTAAATTGACAAGCACGGTGGTGTTCCAAAAGTTGAATATAATTCAGCTGAGAGTGCTGAGTAGGCTGTGAGCACAACAAAATAAATAGTATCAGTATCGACAGAAACTGGGCAGATACTCAATATTGAAAAATCTATTATTAAAAATCACTGCTAATGTTTGTTTCTTGCTCCAAACACAGGATGTTTTTTCAAGACATTTCTCTCCCAGAGGATTCCCACTTTTAAGCGCCTGACTAGAAAGCTGTCAAAATAAAACGATGACGTATTCCTCCTCTGTTTTTCACACTTTCATACATCAAAGTCGTCGAAGGAAGCCTCGTCCGAAGAGGTCACAGCCATCTGAACGATTAATCAAAGTGAACAATGGTATGACTTCATCGAACCAGCCGATGCCACATTGGCTGTCATCGCCTCAGCTTTGGTTCCCACACGTCTGTTAGGAGAAGGCAAAGAAAAATGAGTCCTTTGACACGTTTTACAGAAAGAGCGGGCCGGGTTTACAGGAGTCCCTCATCCTTCTTTAAACATATCCTGTGTGGGTGAGGGGGGTCACGCACACTTTGACCCCCGAGAGCTCTCAGGGTTCCTGTCAAAGCTTCTGTTAGGGACTGAAAAGGCAACATCCCTCATATTCCCCAGGCGGGACTGCAGCATCTTTAGACTTATCTTAATGTGTAAGAGGGAAAATCATCCATTGTGCTCTAATTAGCACAAAAACACTGAATCCTTACCCTCCAGTTTATTAGACTTTGAATAATAACTCCCGAACAGGCAACCTAAGACAAAACGATGGTACTGTAAATTACCTGAAAACTTCTCCGGGCATCATTTTGTCCATTTCACAGTTTCCAAGTCTCCCTCTCTCTCGCTCTAGCAGCTTCAATTTACATAAAAATGAGGCTGCCTCGTGTGAGACTGATGCAACATCTGTGCTGATCAGAATTAATTGAAATCTGTAATGTTGTGCAGCAGTGCTAATTCGCCGCGTTACTCGCAGCATATAAAGAAGCATTATGCTATTTAGGGACGTCTATTCACTTCCCCTGATTGAGACACGAGCTAAACACTTCACTGTACCACAGCAGCTGTGAAGGCTGCCTTCTTTGTTGGCTTTGTAGTAATTACTACCACAAATAAGTTGTGTGATTTACATGGGTATGATATCTTTTCAGTACTATACTTACCCTTCATCTCATTTCACTGTTTACCTTAAAAAAAATAATGGTAAGAACTGGGGTCACTTTACATTTCATCCCCATTTTAATATATTTTTTCAACTATGTAGCTCAAAGTTTAAATATAGAAAAGAGTGCTTCAACATCTGTGTGTATCCAGCATTCCAGAACACTAACAGTAACACCTTTCTATTTGTCTCATGATAAATGAGATCCAGTTACCATTAATCTAACTTTGACCTGCTGCTATGTGCACAAAATACAATGAGCGTGTCATCTGATACGCCCACCGTCCTTACTCTTTGACAATGGATTTACTTTGTCAACATTGGTGTTAATAATAGTTTTACTTGCACAAGACAGTCAGGCAGGCACTCATAGATCTTGTACAATGAAAATAAATCTGTCCTCCTTTATCCCTCAATGTGTGACTGCACGCTGCAAGCACAGGTTCAAAGTTATTGTGTAAGCCCGTCCGACAAAAAACGGCTATTTATAGTTTCATTCAGATAAAGTGATCGTGTCTAAGAATGAGACTGAAGTCTTCTATTTTTCAGAGATGACATGATACAGAGAATACAGCATGGTGCTTCTACATTTCTTTGCACAGAACAAGGATGTGTCTCTCTTTGTGCAAACATACAAGGACATTTTGAATCTGAATATGTTGATTTTACAATCTGTCTGCTGTTGTTTAAGGATTCAAAGACTGAAGGGAGTGAAATGTAATGCACCTAAGGTTGTCAGGTCCCAGTCAAAGGCAGCAATTATAGAAGATACAACAATAACTAAATCTATAGACTCTGAGTCAAACAGGGTTCAGAAACGTGTCCTGGAAAATGTCCATAATTTTGAGGCAAATTTTCATGACTTAATATTCTTTGAAAAATCTATAACTGTATATCTGAACTATAATTAAGTACAAGCTGTGTGGTTTTATTCCAAAAAAAACATTTATCAAAGTAATGCTAATGGACCAACATTTTTACAGAATATAATAGGGTCAATGTACGTGTCTTTAAGTGTCTATTTTTCCAAAACTAGTCTGAGCCTGGAATTATTATTATTATTATTCTTTTTTAAAGTTATATTTTTTGGGGCTTTTACACCTTTATTGATAGAGAGAGAGGACAGTGGATGGTGTAGGAAACTGGGAGAGAGTGGGGGAATGACATGTGGAAAAGGAGCCACAGGCTGAATTCGAACTCAGGCCGCCTGCGACATGGGCACGCAACTTAACCAGTAGGCCAAGTCCACGCCCTGAGCCTGGAATTTTTTATTGTCACTTTAAATGAATTTTCCAGGCTTTTATGGGTGCATAAACCCTGAAAAAATGAACTCACTGAACAAGAAAGTCCACAACAAAATAAGCAAACAAATAAACATAAAAAAAACAATATCTCAACATATTATTTAAAGTATGAATAAAGGAATAAGAGTATAAGTGGGCAGAGGATCCTTGTCCAAGTCGCCTCAAAGTAACCACCAAAATATCTATAAGAGAACAGAAAAAAACACAAGTTACAAAATATAAGAATGTACGGGTCCTGTGTTTTTCCACTCTTGTAAAGCCCTGTTTTTAAGAGGACAGAGAAATGTATCATCGATAATATATATATATATATATTTTATAAACTCATTGAGTAAAGTGTGGTAAAACCTGATTAACTGTCTTGTACATTTTTCAGTGCAGATCAAAATAATAATAATAATTAAAGATACTTAAAAGCGCTGTTGTGGTTGATGCATTAAGATCGCAGTCTTTTAAAGAATTTCAAATACTTCAAATATTTTTTCTGGCTTTGTTTTTAACTTTGGCATGTTTGGGGCGGGTTGCTTACCCAGCTGCCACTGCGACCCGATCCCAGATATGCAGAAGAAAGTGGATGGATGGACACATGAATGGATGTATGATTGTGACTGTGTTGATTTAAACATATCAGCAGTAATCTAAGCCTACTGTTTAAAGCAGAGTGTTCATATGAGCACACCAAAGCTGCGAGTGTGACTCTGTAGCAGTCAGGGTCAATGAGACAATTGCACCCATTTATTTCCGCTTAACAGTGAGAGGAGGGTGAAGGAAGCAGGGGAAGGTTGGGAGAGAGGGGGCCGCGTCAACTAACGGGACTTGACTCTTAACCCACGTGTGCATTAGGTGGGCGATGATCTGTAAAGCTATGCTCCGCTGGGGTACGCTAGCGAGTCTCTTTTACGCTGTGATCTATTGCCCCGCTTTAGCTCCGACGATCTATCACATGGAACTGGCAGTAACGGATGAGAATGATCTGCTGGAAAAACTCTCTCATTTGTCTCTGTCGCAGCCAGTGAACTAGAGGAGACACTAATACAGGGAGACGGCCTGGGGAGGGGATATAATTATGTCTCGGCACTCTTCTGCTCGCTGGCTGAGGATGGAAGGCATATTAGGATATAATAAAGCCAGTCCTCGCTTCCCTCCTCTCTGCTGTTTTACTCCTTGATTTATTTTTTTCTTTCACTCCCTATCTCTCGACCTCTGTCTCTTTACGTGTCTCATGTCATCCTCCTCCTGCTGAGACTGTTTCCCCTTTTCTGTAATCTCTCCCTCAGCCATGAGCACCACTTCTCACTCTATCTTCCTCTCACTCACTCTCTCCTGGCGTAAATGCAGCCTAACAACAACAGTAATAACAGTACTTTCTATGATATTGAAAATCAGAACAAGATGTTTTACTTTATCGTGCTCGTCCATATGGTCATACTCGGTATGCTGCTGTTTGTCACGAAAAAGAACATTTTGGAATCACGCAGCTTGCTGCCATGCTCAGATTTCACAATAATCATATCCTTCAGCCTTTGTTAAATCATGAGAATTACTAATTGATTGTGACAGAGCTGAGAAAAACACAATGGATTACAGACGCAATGTTTTTTATTGGTGCGTGTATTCAATATTTTAAGTTCTGAAGTCTCATTTGTTACCAAAACGTATTCTAACTGAGGAACAAAAATGAGAACCATGAAGTAACATGCTCACAAGATCTGAGAAGATCATTATTCACTGCCATGGAACCAAAACATGGAGCATTAAGCAACTCAGATGAGATAACCTTAAATCATAGAAACACAAAACTCCTAACACTTAAATCTTTGCATATTACATGCTGTGTTATAGTTTCTGATTTCACTTAGAGGCTACTGCAAAGAGCGACTTTCTGTTGTTACTTAAATGCATATTAACCAGTATGTGTCAAGAGATCTATTTTCTGCAATACTGCATGCATAAAACTGCAATTTTGATTTCTGACTGTGCATCAGTTTTCATGATAAGATGTCAGAAGAGGATGAAAAATACAGCACAGACTCAGAGCTCCACTGAGGTCACCATAAAGCCTATATGTCTGTTATCACTAAGATATGGGGATTACATCGGAATCTATGCAAAATCTGGACATGATAGATTTATGTTTGAAGAAAATTTATAACAACAATAAAGAATAATTTTTGCAAGTCTGAAAAAAAACGTGTGATCATTCTGCAGTTTGAGTCAACAGGCTTTTTAAAGAGAGGACTTGAGACCCCACCTCCAGGTTTGCCATCCTACAGCCGGAATTCTGTTCCTCTCTGGGCTCCAGTTTGGATTTGGTGATAACTGCTGAGGCCAGGCTGCACTTGGACTCTGACTGCAGGCCGACAGCTGAGCCAGAGCTGTTGCCTCCCATCTGGGTTTGAGCAGACAAGGCTGCAGGCACTGCCTCCAACCTAGACACTGGGCTGAAGCACGACAGCTGGGAGGCATAGCAGGGGCACACTATTTTTAAATCATAAAATGTGCAATAATGTATGTTTGTTTTAATAAATATTAGCAAATAAATCAATAAATGAAGGGATGAAAAAAATGTTGATAATGGTTTTCAAATGTTGTGTTTTAGCCACATTCTGATGACTGTTTTCTTCCCTGACTCAAAAGGGATGCTTTTTGAAGAAGACTGACTTTCACAGAGATGCTCCTGATATGTGAGCAGACAGAGAAAAGATGAAAACAGGAATAAAATCATTGAAATGTACTCATGTGGAAGTGCAAAAAGCAAACCCCAGCAAAAAGCATCACTTGTCATCACAATGAAAACACACAAACCTCACAGATGATAACTTTAAGCACCAAAAACATGTCTTAATTTGATATTATTGGTGACTATCAACCCTCTCTCTCTCTCTCGCTAAATGCTGCAAAGTGCTCTGCTCATAGTGGATTAAGATGAGATCAGACTGAGTCCTGTCTGTAAGGTGGGACTGGATCTTATCCTGTCTTGATGTTGGGTCTTTGTTAATAATAGAACATAGAGTACGGTCTAGACCTGCTCTGTTTGGAAAGAGTCTTCAGGTAAGTTGTGATTTGGCGCTATATAAATAAAGACTGATCGATTGAAACCATACTGACTGCTTCACTTTCTTATTGCAACTTTGCAAAGCAGTTATTCCAAATGTTTTCTGTGCTGCTGCATTATCCTGAATTATAAAATCTTTGGTGTATTTTTTACCGTCTGTCCTCCTTGAGCTGTGGTTTCACCAACTCAAAAACAGAGTTTCTCGTGTAAAGAATCCACATGTTGAGTATAAAGAACCATAATGTGACAGATCTCATTTTTCATCCCTCTGAAAAAAACAAACGTAAACACAATGAGCTCCGCCTCCTAACCTTCAAACAGACTAAGTGCTTATTGTAAGTGTCATGTCTGAGTGTAGATATCCGGAGCCTTCCTGGTGAGTCAGCTACCCGCTCGCCTATTAAAGCTCCTGTAGGCAGGAAACAACCACTGTGTTATGGATATAGTTCCTTCCTTAAGCATGCCACAGAGGCACACAGGAGATCTGCAGGATGTGTTTGTGTGTGTGCATGTGTGCAAAAGTGCATGCATTTGTACTTGGACTGTTTTACGTCTGTTATTACAGCATGTGTGTAGTTTTCCATGTGCTTATTTGCAATCCTTTTCACTGTAACGCTGGTTTCTTTGTATTTACTGCATTTTTCTTTGTGTTTCTGTGAAAAGTTCTTCAAAATAATACTCATGGGTGCAGTTTTTTAACTGCAAAGTATTCAGAGGTGTTTATGATTCTTACCTCCACAATCCTGTATTGTTAACAGTACTTATAAACACTTATCTTATTATTAAAATCCATCGAAAACATGCATGTGACTTTCTTGTTTCTATTTTTTGGGGGAAAGGGCATGTTTTTCAAGGACTCCCTCCGATTTGCTCCTCCTCCTCCGTTTAAAATTGTAGTCAATAAATTTGATGAGAGTGTTTGTGAGTGTGATAAGAAAAATAAGTACTGTGATCCAACAGAATGTACGGCACCCTGCCACATCTTTCCTTTCAGCAGCAAGAACAGATATAACCCAGCAGCACAGTTTGTTCAAATGCCCATTATCCCTGTTTAGTAAAATTCATACTTTAAAAAGTATGTTTATGTGTTTTGCTGATTTGTGTATTAGTGTGTGTGTTTTAAAAAGTTAGAGAGGGACGGTGAGTGGATACATTTGCGAGTAAAGCCAGATATATCGTAGAGTGGGAGCGAGAAGGTAAGTTAAAGGGAAAAAGAAAATGGCTAAAATTAGCCTCCCCTGAAGTTATGATTCCCCCGCTGTGTCTCTGACTGAGCTCCACGCTGGAGAAACAAAATAAATCATCTTGTTTTCTGTTCCCTCTCGCAGGCTTTTAAAACTGTTTAACTGCTTCTCCAAAACACTTCGCAGTAATACCAAGAACGAAAGGAGACTCTTAAAAGCAACCAAACAGCTGCCTTGTAAAAATCTGAGCTCCTGCTAGTTGGTGATCTCATTATCTCGAACCACGAGCATCCACTGATCCCGCTGCAGCATCAGACTATAAATAACCTCAGCTTAGTCAGTGTCACTCACTGTGCTTTTGGCATTATAATTCCCATGTACAGTGGATGACACACATGGAGGAAAAGTTTTGTACGAGTCCTCATCCTTCAAGAGATACTTTAAAAAGAGAAGAGTCAGAATAAGTGAGGGGTTAAATGCAAGTGAGAATAAAGTGGAGACAGGATGCGTTTATGAAGAGTGGAAAAAGAGAGAGGGAATAAAAAACAGTTTGCCAAAAAGCCAAAGTGTGGACACAATAAGGCTTGTAAATCAGAGAATGGAAATATTTTTTTTAAAGGGAGAAGAGGATCAACAACCAGAGGGCAAGAGAATGTGTGAGTGTATGAGTGCATGTGAGTATGTGTGTGTTGGACCCGTTAAATAGCCTTTTTATGCGTCCTGCAGCGCGGTGTGACAGTTTGTTTGTGGAGCTGTAAACACGTTGGTGGTGGTGGTGGTGATGACTGCAGTGGCGTGTTGGTGGTTTGGAAGTGTCTCCATATCGCTAAATGACTGCCCGCCTGGAGGCACGTCACCTCGAACGCCCTCTGCTGTGTTACTGACTTATTGTTGGTGTCATGTTCCGTCATTCATCTGCATGTCTCACTCTTCTCAGAGATGTTTTTCCTTTTGGGCCTCAAAACAGCCTCCTCCACATCCCCCGTTTCTTTAGCATGCGGGTCAAGTGATGTGATAAGGTTACTGGAAAATTCTACCATTACTGCATGTTCTTTAAGGTTGTTTCAATCTGAGAAAGTCTGCTCTTTATTGACAAACTTGCATGTTACAAACTTTAAAGGTAATTAGCATGTGGTTAAAATATTTCATCCAGATCTCCACTGATTGAAACATGGATGTCAGGCCAAACAAAAGTCCTGCACTGTGTTGCACTAGCCATGTGTGAGTCCAAATGTAACCCAGTTTATTGTCAAATTTAGGATCGCATTCACACTCTACTAACATTTTAGAGGTTGCACCAGCTGAGATCGTTTCAGTGTAAGCATAAGTTACATCTTAAATCTTACACCTAGCTCTGAGTAGGTGTTAAGTCCTCCAGAATTTAAGCAACCAAACATCTTTAGCCGTTACCATTATCAAGCTGTAACAGTCACTTGGTGCGTCCTTGACAAATGTCTGTGAAAGATCAAGCTTCTCCAAATCTTTTAGTTGATGGTTCTTGCACAACTTAAACAGTTTGCTCTGTTTTTGCTTGCATTTACTGTTTGAATGCAAAACTCACAGTTCATGGCACCTCTTTGAGAATCCTGCAGGAACTGTCACTGAACAAGAAAATAAAATGTCAGAGGGGTCCTCTACATCCTCCGAGTATGATGGAGTCAATGATCAAGTCACTGGTGCTTGAGTTCAAGTCATGCATCCTGAGTCCTGGACTTGAGTACTACAACACTGATGTGGACCACAAGAGCAGGAAATGGTCAATGGCATACCGTGTGCCTGTTGCAAGATTTAAGCTAGCTGCTACAACCTTATTTGTAAATTGTTGCTCCAAGTTGGAGGGTTAGGATTGCAATAAATAATATAACAACAAAAACAGACAAAATAACAACAAATTACAGAAGCTGGTCAAAAGCCATGACAAACAAATGTGTCTTTAGCTGCTTTTTAAAGGCTTCAGAGGAATCAGCACAGCACACTTGGGGCGGAAGATTGTTCCACAGAGTTGGAGCCACATGCTCAAAGGCACGGTCACCTTTAGTTTTTAGCCTCACATGAGGCACAGCAAGCAGACCCTGGTCTGAGGATCTGAGGGGTCTACTGGGGATGTAAGGATGGAGCAGATCAGGGATATATGAATACTCACAATGTTGCAGGCCATCTGCTTCAGCCTGTGCTGTGATTACACTTCCCTTCAGCTTGTATGATGTGATTTAGTTTAAGGGTATCTTTAAAACTGCACAAGATAAGATGACACACATTTCATTGAGTGTAAAAAAAATAAAAAGGTGCATTTTAACACGTGTTTCTTCTAAATGTAATATAATGAAGGAGCCAAACAAGTCTTCATTCATGTAAACACACGAAAGTCTGATTGCCGACGTGGCCACTTCTCTCTCGCACCTTACACTAACCTTCTTTATTCGCATGCAGGACTGTAAAACATCTAAGATCAGCTGCAGTTTAAGCTGGAACAATGTCTGCATTAGTGTTTTCCAGTGAACTCTGCCAAAGAACAACTTTCACTGTAAGGATGGCTGCAGGTTACGGGGGAGTTTTTATTCAAGGGGATCAGTTTTCTCCAGGTCTACGTTTCCTCTGCAGCTTCAGTCTTACATTGATGCTGAAGTGGCAACAGCTCTTAGGTAACCCTGATCCTCAAACCCCATCACCACGCTTCTGCACTTGACCCGCCTGTGTCCTCAGAGATCAACCGTCAATTAAGAGCTCCTTTTTTTTTTTCCTCATGTTGTTTTACCCTGAGAGTAGAGAGGAGCTCGGTTCAGCCTGCTGCTCTGCTACTCCGCTAATTGGAACCAGGATCTGTAAAAATGGGAACTTAAGTAAAACATGCCATAAAATTCTGAAGGCTAACCATAAACTAACCAATTTCTTTCATTCTTTTAAAGCGAACTCTAACTGAAACCTCCACGTAAACTTTTACGAGGATCCCTGGGGTCACCCGTAAACCCGTTAATAGAGATGAGATATGAGCGGGGTGCTCGGGCCTCCCATTTCGTTTGCATGTCTTTCTCTCCGTTTTTTTTTTGTTCCTCCTGTTCCATTGCATTCTTGAAAGAGGTCAAATGCTGTTCGGCGGCTGACACTGCCAAGACTACGACGTCGTTTCTATCAAAGGGGAGAGAAGAATTCAATCCACGTGGACGGATCTGAGCGGATAAGTGTCGACACATTTCAGTCGTTGGTCCCTTCTGCTCTCCTCGCCCTCTTCTCGCTCAGACTGAGGTGGGCTCAGTGCAGGGGTGTGAAAAGGTGAAGTTCACACTGTTTTAGAGGCCATCGAGCGGTGAGACATTTTCTCCCATGTTCTGCATGAGACAAGTCATTAGCTCCAGTCGCTAAATGACTGACAAGCTATCGTTCTTGGTGACTCAGAGCGTGCTCAGATATGTTTCTCAGGATAAATTAGTGGTTCATTTTCATCTTTATTCACATCCTCAGCAGATATATCACAAAGGATAATAAAGGACAACAGGCACAGTCCTTAACAGCACTAGATTAAGTGCCATGTACCACAACATGCTTCAATACAGTTATTTTTGTATTTTAGGGAGGTTAAAGTATATCTAATGTGACAAATGACAAAGAAAAAGTAGAAGCCCCAGAGACAAGAAAAAAAAAGCCCTCTCAAGAGAGCCTATCAGTCTATGTTTTAGCTTTTATAGAGTAAAGTTTCTCCTGTAATATCAAACCTATGATAATGTTTCTGTCCTGGTGAGTGCCCATGCTCTCTAAGAATATCTCCATCCAAAGAAACTATAAGAAGAGAAAAAAGGAGGAAAATAAAAGCCGTGGCCGGCTGTGAGAGCAGCGTTGGGAATCATTATCTACTTAAATGCTCCGGCCTTGCTCTCTTTGTTGCTTTACTCAAAGCATGAGCTGTGTTTCATATCCCGCTGAGACTAATGAGAACAGTCTTGAGACCCGTTGTGGTTATTTTGACAAATTGAGCCTGTAGTCGTTTTTCCTTTTACTCCCACATATATTGCAATCTAAATCACAGCTCTACTGTAACGGAGATGATTTGGACCTTTAGTTCTGGGCTTTCCCGGGGCCGAATTCTAATACGGAGCATTGTAACCGCATATCCTGGGAGTGAAGTAAGTGGTCACTGACTCCCAGCAAATCTATTAGCGCAGGAATGATGGTGGTGCTGAAAAATCTGACAAAACAATTGGTTAATTTTACAAATGATAATGATTTCTTTAAAGTCAGATGGCCCCTCCGGGCAACCAAAATATAGGCCTCGGTTAAACGTCATGTCACAAGAGTTCATGAGTCTCTGATGCCTTTGGTCAACAAGACGGACGCCCGCATTTTTTAGTGCTACGCTAACATCTCAGGTTACGCTGTAGCCCGAGCCAAGCCGCGGCCTGAGACCACCCTTCAATTAATCTTACCCTTGTAGCGGCTTATAATTTGCCATTACAAAAGCCATTAAACCTGGGGGCCTGATTCAGAGCTCCTGGGACTACTTGGGAGGAGGGGACGGGGTTCGGACAGCCCTCCGGTTGGCCCCTTGGACCCTGGACGAGCTCCTTTCCAGAAACAGACAGGTACTTAAAAACAGGGTGAAAAGATCACCTTAAAGAAAACAAGGATGATTAATGGGGAAAAATGAGGGCCCTTTAGGTCGCTTTCATCTGGGTCTGATTCTGGTCTTCAGTGAGCCATTAACCCAAAGGACAACTGTCCAACGCCAATGTGAGAAATGAAGTCCCCCTGCGCCAGTTCAGACAAATGTTTGAGGAGCTGAAAAAAAGTTGGAGCGGGGGGGGGATGTAGAGAGTAAACGTGGTTTTGTTTTCTCCAAATTTAAAGAACTCATCAGTGAGTTAGAAGGCAGATGAACATTTACAAGGATGTAACTCAAGCCCTGTATGATTACTGATTCACTTTTTTGAGCACACTCAATCACTCATACTTTATATTAAAAAAACCTCTATTAGGTAATACTTGTTGATTGCACTTTAAGGTACAACAGTAGAAATCAATGTTAAGCAGTCAATCTGCTGAGGTAAGGAAGACAAGGTAGGGTTAGGAGGTTTTATAATGAATCACAGAGGAAGTGGAGTCCAGCCTGAATCTCCATCAGAAGGACTTCTTCAAATAATGTTTAATTTGTTAAAAAGAAAATCTGAACGCTCCACCCAGGACATTAGATCTGATCAGAAGAAAGATAGAGGTGGAACACTGCACCAGATTTGTGTTTTGAGCAACATTTCTTTACTGACAGACCTAAGTACCCTCATCCAACAGTGTCAGGTGAGGAAGGTTTTCCAGGTCAGGAGGAGGGGGTGTGGGATGCAGAGTTCTTAAAGTTATTCAGAAAGGAATAACCAGTGAAATAGGAAGCAACCAAATCGAGCTGGAAAAAACAAAATAAAGAAGGCTCACACAAAGACTCCTAAACAAAGCTTTACAATGATGAGGGAGAACTGACAGGAAACCAAGGTACATGGGAGATCCAGGAAAACTCATTAACAAATCTCAATGGCTACTAGCGATGCATTAGAATATAACAAAAACAGTTTCTTATTGAGAAACAAACAGGGAGGGAAAATCGCTGGAGAGGTTTTGTGGTGCTTAGGCAAACTACACAACACAGGGAACACAGAAGAGATCCTCTCACTAACTCTGAAGGTGAGTTATTGAGTCAGCACAGAGCACTGGAGTCCAGGAGTATAATATGAGCTTCCCACATCTGATCCAAATCAGAGGCAATCAGACACACACACCTGAGTCTGCTCTGGGATGATTCCTTCACTGAACTCAATGAGTGGTCAATATGAAGCAACCAAGTGTCAAGAACCTTGAGAAGTAAATATTCAATATGATGCCACAATATCAACCTGTATGGTGCTAAAGCAGATTCACACACACTCAATAAATGTCCCAGAAAATACCATTTCCCCCATATGGAAGCATCATAGCAGCAGGACACTGGATAAAGGAACCAGGATGAGAGAGTGTGGATTGACATGTGGCTTTGAGGACTACAGCCTCTGTACATATTAGCAGATATTAACCACCAGGCCAAACTTGTGCTCCTGTTACATAGTAAGTTCTTATTATAGAGTAAGTTCATGTCAGCAGAGCAGTCAAATAAAATAAAAAAACTGAAGTCCTGACCAGTCTGGATCATTTGAGAGAACCAGAGCAGATTTGTAAGAGGGGAGCAAACAAGGAACAGATATGGGATTTGGAAGCACACCTACAACGAAGATAAATGTAGTTGCTGCATCTCAACAAAAAGTAGGAGTCTTCAAAGTTCATTGTACTCAGTTTAACAATTTGTTTTTATTCATATGAAAGCCAACAGGCAATCAGACCTGGAATGAATCCGGCTACTACTTCCAGAGGCTTTCATGTGTCTGCAGACATCCCTGTGACAAAAGTTTGGTGAGCATGTGGCTTTTGTTTTCTCAAGTGCCGAAACAGCTGGTCAAAGTTATGAAAGCAGGATTCAAACAGTGTGGAAGTAAATACAGGATTTAGTAAATGTTTGTAAGCTGTAACTTGCAGATTGTCTTGTTTTGTCTTTTACATTGTATTGGAATTAAGGCAGCATGTTTTGCAGAGCATGGTAAGGTGGACATTTCCTCCTATGCATTTCTGATTTAGACGTTAACAGTCATGTGGTCATGCAGACTCCAAAGGTGGGTATAAATAATACAGCTCTGGATGGATGACTGGAGCACCGGTACGGTTCGTCGCAAGTACAAAGCCCACACCTGGCCTCAGAGTGAAATCAAATCTATCCTGAACTCTGTCTCTCTCCTCATTTTGCTGTGGCAGTTTTCCGTGAGCGGAGTTCTGGGTCAGGAGTCAGGAGGAGTGATTTGAGTTCAGGTCACACACACGGACAGTTTCACACAATAATGTGTTTCAAAGATGTTGCATCACCGAGGCTACAGGAAACATTAAAGTCTCTGTTTTCACCTTAAATTAAATTACCTCAATCCTGCTAATCCACCGTTTTACATGCTCTGCATCATGCGAGTCAGTTACAGTCACAAAGGCTGGACTTCCACCAATAATGCGCCGTAATCACTGACCATTAAACCACTTTCTATGGATTAACACCCACTTAATCCTCTGCAAGTCATTGTGTTTTTGTAGGAGGATCAATAAACCAATTCCTCTTGGTTATGTTTTTCTTGTCCACAGCAATCAGTTCAGTGCTGATTAAATCACAGCAAATTATCTCCCTGGGATTTATCTTGCCTAAATTGAGTTTCTTTCACCCTTGTGGCCACGGGAGAGTGGGCAACGCCTGCTGGGAGAGAGAAATAATCATTCATTAACCTCTGACCTGGAAGGAGTGTCAATTGAGTCACCCGTGTGTGTTTTTTTTTCTCCCCCACTCAGCCCCCTTGAGCGCCCAGCCACGGCAAATTGACAATTTACACGCTGCAGCCCAAACTTTATTAACCTGCGCTGCGGTTTGATGCAGTCACTTGATCAGCTGGTGAAGCTGGGAGCAAGGATTGTCTCAGATGTGAATTATTACGTGAGCTCAAGGAGGAAATTCTGTGTGCCTGTTTTCTGATTCATGATGACGAGGACACCAACGATAACATGAACAGTGTTTGAGTGAAGTAACTGCACAGAAAAACACATCTTGAGCCTTATTTATGAGCTGTTAAGAGCTCAAAATGATGTTTACATCATCTGATCCATCATGGTGCTTCTTAGGCTGTCCCATTGTGCAGTTTTGCAGCCTCTGCAGGGTTTTGATGTGTTCATATGGTCACAGCAGGAGTGATAAGTTACAGAGGAGCCTTTTTTTCTCGGTGCACCACATGTATGTTCTCATGTGTAGGCATGCATCTGATTTTTATAAGCATTTCCTGCTTCAAAGATGTTCTGACAAATCATTCCCAATCCGTTCGGTTAGAGTAAGTTGTGAAACGATTTGCCAAAGTTGTGCAACACAAATTTTCTCCTGATGGAAACTCAGCAACTTCTGTCGCTGCCCTTTATAAAACAAACAAGGAGGACCACCAAAGATATGAAGGCTGCACTGCAAAGACCTTTCTAAGTTCCGGGTGTCATACAGGTCCTGTGTGCATGTAACTATCATTTTGATCACAACAGGCCAACCTGAGGACGTCCTTTGGATCTGTGCAGAGGTCTTTGGTGATTTCCAATAATAGTGCTCTGCAAGCTTTTGTGATGTGGTTGCCTGCTGACATCAGTCTTATTAGCTGCACCTGCATGCTTAGCTCATAGGTAACAGCTCAAACTCAAAGTACTTTTGGTGATATTTTTATTACACACATTTTTATTGGACACAAAGTTCACATCAATTCTAACGAAGCTTCTGGGAAGTTGTTGTTTTTTAACTCAGTGAAATATGCCATTTAAAAACGCAGAGGTGTCATTTTCCACCATGGCAGCTGCAGGAGCGACAGCGTTACTATGGTGTGCTGAAATGGACTGAAAAGGCTTGCAATTAAAAAAAGTAAAAGGTGTTAGTTTCAGATTGTTATCCCATGATTAACAGGTTAGCGCTTACATCCATAATGCAAATACAACTTTTTTAAACAGCATCTTTTTAGACGAGAGCTAACAAGTGTTTCACTGGGAAGAAACAAAAAACAGGAAAGCTTAAAAAAGTGCAAATTCTGCAAGGTAAAACAAATAACCTAAAAATCAAGTGCTAAAAAGCACAGCAGGAACATGCTGGGATCAATAAATGAGGTAAAACTGACAAATAAATCAGTGGAAATGTTAAAAACTGCAAAAGAAAGGAGTAAAAAAAGGCGAGAGACAATTTTTTTTCAGACGGAGTAGCAAAGCAACTACATATTTCTAAATCAGCAGAACAGTCATCATGCATTAAAATATAATAATAATAGGAAAGCCAGCCTGTTAAATCACAAGTCTCCTTTCAACCTGCATCATGATACCTAACTAAGCCACACCTCCTGTGTTATAGAAGCCTTACCTCAGACCTATGGTTTCCTCTTTCCTCCCTCTGAACAGAGTCTCTTACTGAATGATACAAAGAGAAGTGAAATGTTGACCTTGTTGTTAAAGAGAAATAAATACCAGAAGTGTATGTCAGTAGTATAAATTCATCCACAATGTCTACCACTTTACCTGCAAATAAACAAACTGTTCAAACAGCACAGGGTATTTTGTTTCACGTGCACGCAACACGAGCTGCTCCCTGAACCAGCGCTCAAAGCTTTCTCACCAGTAAAGGACTTCTCTCTGACTTTCTCAGTATTGATTTTGCCGTCAATGGTATTTCTCATGATATGAGTCACAGCGTTATTTCTGTCCCTTGCACGGTAGCAATAAACACAACCAAGCTGCCCCGAGATCTTTCCCTCTGACATTATTAGGAGCTACAACACTGTGAGACTCAACATGGTGTAAAAACAAACCAAATGTCAGCACCACTGCCCAAGCGCCTCTGCTATAGCCAACAGCAAATGTAATGAAAGCTTGGAAGGGTCTGTTAGTACGCCGCTGACCTTTTATACATTTATTGTTCTCTTGACATTTCTGCAGGATGGAGGAGGTGAAAAACAGAATGAGGTGCTAAAGCAGAAATCAGGATTTTCAACTTCCACCCCTCCCCCCGTTAGAGAATGACTTTCATCGATCCAAACTCCTGGACTTTACCGAGGGTCGATGCTGTGATTGCCAACACTAACTAACTCTCTGCTGCTCTCTCTGTGGACATGATACTTTTTTATTAGATTTCATGTCACAGTTTTGTTGGAGCAAAGTGAAAAGGGAGGATTTTCTAAGGTCGCCAGTTTTTATTTTACTCGGGAACAAAATACACTAAATTACCTGATCTGTTTTACTATTGTCTGAAGTCTCCGAAGCCTTGTTCCCATTAAATCCTGAAGCCAATTTCACAAAAGTAATTTTTTCAATCTGCAAAATATATTGAAATTTGGTGTGCTTTTATCAGCTAGTTTGTAGAAAATGACAGACTCATGCACGGCTGATGTAAATGTTCAAAAGAAGCAGAAGTTGCAGACTCAAGAGAAAAAACTTGCCTTGGTCATCGTTCCCAACAGTCCCAGAAAAATTATGTCCTTGGAACTGTTCCCTTTAGGCAAGTTTTTATTTTCCTACGTTAGCTAATGTTGTTTCATGCTGTCCAGAGATGGAGACAGATGAATGTAATGTGTTTAGGCATGCAGCAAAGGTCTGATGAATAAACTTGTAATCATTAATGTTAGTTAAACCCTGTCTGTCAGAACTTGTTCTGTGTAAAGATGCAGATATCTAAAATCTATTTGACAAAGAAGAAAAGAAACACCTTAAGCGGGTAAAGAAACCTTTTTTGCACAATACTGGAAAATTTGCTGTCTCCTCATACAGAGTGTCTGCCTACTCCAACATTTTCTTATGAGATACTTCAAAATGTGCATACAAACCTTTAACAGTGATGGAGTGAGCTCTTGACATCCAGCTGTAGCCCACTCAGTAACAAAGAAGTCAGGCTCTGTTTTGACTTAACATCCACACAGAGACTTTTAGGTCACTGAAAACTGGGGTCTTGGAAAACGCCTTCCAAGATGGATGTTTTTAAAAACTCTGTTTTGTCTATATTCATATGGACAGTACAAAACAAAAGTTTCAGAAATGTGTTGACATTACTTAAACTTGAGCATGGCAGTTTTTTATTCATAATGTGCATGTGCCAAGACGGTGGGCTGCTGGTTTGTTTACATCTTGTGTGATCACCAAGCAGCAACCTCTGGCCATGCGAATTGAAGAAAATGCGGAAGTGTTAAAAAATGCAGTTCCTTGAGTGTCCACTTGAGGCTGGCTCCAGAAGTACTAGAAACCACATACACACCAATTCAAAAAGATTATTTACACTAGAAATAAACATGTTTACAGCCTGATACAAAAAATTAGTTTATTCAGAATAGCTCATTTCTCAACCAGCACACACTGTACGGGGGTGAATGTTTTCATAACTCGGCAGTTTCAAAGATGTTAAGATTATAAGTTTTTCATAATGAGAGGCACAGCTGACTTGATTGACAGGCGGGAACACTGTAGCTGTTGGGAAGGAGGCTCAAAGCCCGCCTTTTTACCTCACACTAGCTCGACAGACGGTACATTGAGTTCAGCTTTTCCAATATGGTTCCCGCCAACGAAAGACTTCAGAAACAGATGGGTGACGTCACGGATACTACTTCCATTTATTATAGTCTGTAGGGATCACAAGGAAACCTCAATGTTTTTCAACATTGAAGAGTTACCAGATATCTGTGCATACCAAACAGCATTTTCTCCCTCTGTCATTGTGACCCATTTTAACCAATGAGATGCTGCAGTTAGGATCTTTGTGGTTTTTATGTCGTCAAACACATTTTTACTGCTCAAACATGAAAGTCTTGCACAGAAGGATTTGTGTTTTGAAGATCAAAAATGTTCCTGCAAAACAAAAATTGATTGTGTTACTCTAGAGGACTCATGGGTGAGACCTATTCATATCTGTCCCTTTCTCTGCCTATCTGCTGGGGTCTTGCAGCCAGCTTCAGAGAGGGGAAGTGATCCAGAGAGAGGGGGAAACAGCTGCTTAATAATTCAGGATGCTGAGATTAAAAAGAGAATTTGCCCGGCCGGTTATTAAAAGGCGGTGTAATTACTTCAGAACTCCATGTCACTGCTTCAATAAGAGACGACTAATTTGGTTACTGCCACCTCTCGTGTAAGTGGTGAAGATGAACAATGCCTCGCACACACAGAGGTTCAGCTGCAGAGAGTCTGCACTACAACACCAGATTCAATAAGAGGAAACCTCTGAGAATGATAACTGGGATCTGGCATGTTATCTGACACAGTGCTAGAGAAAATATTCCTCTTGTGGGTGTGTGAACACAGCACAGAGTGTTTGCGTGTGTGCATTTATCTATATATGCCTCTGTTGTTTAAAGGAAGCATAAATCACAGAGAGCCTCATGTTGACGTCTTTCTTAAGGAACTCTGGTGATCTCATTCTGGTGATAAATAAGTCTTTTATTTTCAGTTCAAAATAAGCTTAATCGTAAACTGTGTAAACACTGGATGTAGCCACTCTGACGCCTCTCATTGGTTTGATGATTGCTGCTTTGAAACACTGAGTTTGTCATTTTGGCCGTCACTGTGTTGGGTTTCAGGGGCCAGAAGTGACCATATTTAGAAAAGAGGGGACACTGCATCATGAGAAGCTATCAAAACCTTGTATTCATTTTCAGGTGCATTCATTTGTCGGCAAATTAAGCAGTTTGACAGTGTTTACTTTAGAGAACAACATACTAGTTGTGGTGCCAGATCACAACAGTTAAAAAGAGAGCTTTTTGAGCATTAACAACAAAAACACAGTATGAAAAAAATGACACAACAGATTTTCAAATCACAAACCACCCACCCGTGCACTCGAAAAAATATTATGACACACTGTACAGGCTGGGAAACAGTGTCACCAAAAGCAAAACCCTTAGTTAGCTTTGTAAAGGCATGTCCATAGAATATACATTTTAGATGATTAACAAGTTTAAGCTAAAAGTTGACCTAGCTAAAGCAGTTACATTGAGCACAGACTAGAATTTCACTTTCTCCAAAAGCTGATGCAGTTTGCTCAATAAACTACACGACAAGCCGTATGATTTGTCCAATCATATTGCTCCATACGTCAGACAGTCTTTATTTATATAGCACCAGTTCATAACAAATGTTATCTCAAGACACTTTACGAAAATAGCAACACTAGACAGTACTCTTACTTATATTAACTGTGACGTTAACATAACATTCAGCATTTAGCAATAGGGTGCAAAAGTAACAGAGACAAGAAAAAATGTCCCCAGAACCGGACTAATGTTTCATAACCATCTGGTATGGTTGTTCTTCAGCCTGGTGGGACAGTTCAGGGTGTTTTTACCCTTTTTCTGTCCATTGTTGATCTGTGGCAGAAGGAGGAGGAGGGAGGCAGAGGGAGGTTACAGGACACTGTGGACCCAAAATTCAAAAGGCACCAAAATAAATACATAAAGAAATAAGGAAGTAGAGAAATAAAGAGGTAAATAGATAAAGAGAAAGTAAATGAAAAGAAAGGAAAAAGAAAGAGTAAGGAAAATAAAATAACCTAAAGTAGTGAAATAAAAAGAGTGTGTGTGTTTATTAATGTATGTGTGTTTCTGGTGAGACTGTGCTGAACTTCTATATTCTGTATGCTGACGAAATTAGCATAGCTGACAACTAGCAGGCATCTGTTACTTAATGTACCCTCGTCCATAATTGATTCTATAAAACATTTAAACAGACGAGTTGCATAGAAACGTTTGTACATTCATAATGAAGAGATAAATTAACTGCAGATAAAAAGAAGAAAATTTAATGCAAATGGTTTTAAATTTCTATAAATCTGCTGTAAAGTTGGGCAACCTGATATGGGGCCTGATGGGGATGTGATTACTAATGAGCCAACCCCAAGTGGACACTTGAGTTCCTCAAGTAGTTCTGATGCTCCTGCTTGCTGTATCTCCAGAGTTTCTTGTAGGTCTCTACTTCATTCTAGTCCCAAAAAAAATCCTGATATAACATTTAAGAAACTATTCAAGAAAAAACAGAGGTCAAAAGAAATAAATGTAAACAAATTCTTTTTTTGAAGGATAATGCATCAAATGCAACCACACGAGGAAAAAGTATGATTAAAAGGATGCTAAGGGATTTTTAGAGTAAGGAACTTAATGATCATTCTTAACTCAACAATACGATTTTCTTTGAAATGCACTCATCAGAAGAGCATCACTCAGGTCTGTTCCTTTCCTTTAGCTTGACCCTGTCTAATCAACAGTCTATGTGTATGCATGCATCCATATTGGGACTGGACTGCTTCCTTCCACAGGCACTCCATCACAAAACAGAGGGAGTTGCTACCAGATGGTTAAACAAACACATCGCCCAACTGCCCATAACTCAAATCCACTTAGCACCCTCTTGTCAACGTGTCTCTCACTCGTTCCCTGGCTTTCTCATCTTCGGTGCACGCCGAGGAGAGGCGAGAGGAAGGGAGGGAGGAAAAAGAAAGATGCAGAAAAAATGAGAATCAGCAAGAAATTCCTGGGGGGTGTGTTTAATTTTAATCACCAAGACTATCCATCCTCAGTAGCTCTCATCTCTCCCTCCTTTCTCTCGCTCTGTTCCTCCCCTTTGTGCATTGAAATGAAGGGGAAAAGAGAGCACCTGGAGTGACAGCGCGTGTAAGAGGTCACAGAGACAAAGACCAAATGTGATGTTTGACTCAGGCTTTTCTGAGAGCTCTCAGGGAGGCGCCCAGGACTCAGGCCAGGGGTTAAGAGTTTGTAGGTCGCCGGGTCACGCAATTTTCCCTTTTCCCTTGGCCTCATCCCCGCGCTTAAAACCTCAACGGTGTACTTGAGAGGGTAATTTATTATCCTGAGTGCTGTCCAGCTCGGACAAGAAGTTGGGAGCACAGAATTAAGGCTCTTCTTTTTTTTTCAAGACATAAGAAAATAATATTTCATTCAGAGCCCAGATTGTTAAACCTACAGTGACTGCAGATTTATTGTAGTTGTTTTCTTTTATTAAACATTAAATTGTAAATGCATTAACTTCATGTATTCCTTATCATGCAGGGATTCATCTAGATTATTCTTCTTTCTTTGACATGTTTTGTTGGATATCATGCTGGCTTTCTCCCAGAATGCATTGCTTTTCCATACACTGTGTATTTTTAGAAGTTGTATAAGCCTTCAAGACTTTTTATATTTCCTATTCCTGTTTTCATACTTTTTTTGATCTGGAAGACGAGCTTGTTTTTCTTACAGATTTATCTTGTAGCTGCTATTCCAGCAACTTGCATGTCTGAACACTGAGCCATCAGCCATCCTTAACCGTATCTCCACCATGCCGATAGTGCAGCCCTGCAGCATTTCAGCGCAGGTGAAAAGGTGGAGAGATAAGCATTATCTCTGACACATTATTGTCAAAGACATGGATAACTGACATGCATGCCACCGATGTCCAAAAGTAGGCCTGCTGATGACAGCCAAACTGCATTTGGCCCCAGGAATGTGCAGAGGCCGTTTGCAGACATCTGAACATCAAACGGCGCTCAGCTCTGTCAATCTAATAGCTCTGGATAGCGGATTTATTGGCTCTCACAGGCCAAAAGAGAGACGCGGGGCGAAAGCAGAACCAGATTTTCTCTCCGTATCAGTTTCTCCTCTGTCAGTCATGTTCTTATAGGAGTGCTGGAGGAGAGGTGTGTTATGTTTTGCTTTAGATTAACAAGAGTAGATGGAGTTCATATGCATGCTCCTGAGCTTAACTACAGAGATGCCATAAAAAGAAATAAAGCAAGTTATATTTTTATCATTTGATATGAAGTGTTCAGGCCCAAAAAAAACCTGCTTCACAGTTTTGAAGATTTCAGATGTTTAATTTCATTGGAAAAAGTCTTCTTTAGCACCAAACAGCTCAAAGTATCAGAGCCTCTTTTTGCTCTAACATCATATTCCCAGTTCGTCTGGGATACAATCTTGAATGAATGTATATATACTGCATATTTTTGTGTGTGTTAAATTGTTGACTACTTATTACTAAGCGTCTCTGTTTTGGTTGTAATTTCCTAGCTTGTGTTGGCTTTCAATTTCCCCTTCATTTTAAAGAGTTGTTTTTGTTAATCCGTTGCTGCTGACTCTTTGTGTCGCACATCTTGCGTTTCCTCCATTAAGTGGATTCTTTGCAGTTTTATACATAAGCACATAAATAAAATAGAACAAGAAGAACTGTCTAATGTTACCCTCTCTGCATAAATCAAAAGCTTCCAACTGATTTGTGTTCAGCACAAGATTAGAAGTGTGTTTATGATGGGTGACATTTGCAATCTATTTGGAGCAGGGATTTATTGATCATCTTGGTGGGTCTTCGGAGCTCGTGTTGCACATAGCAGAAATCAGCTGCACTCCCACGTCATTAAACTTTATTCAGACTCGTGATACAAACACGAGGGCGAAGGGCAAGTGGAGCCACAAATTTTGCTGCTGATGAAAACGAATGACGGACGGCCGAATAGCTGGGAAGAAAAGCGGACACGAGTCAGGCCCGTCGTCGTCCGGCCTTGATAAAGTCGAGGTTCTCACGGAGAAGGATGGATCCAAGAGGAGCTCTATTTATCTCCGTTAGCCCTCCGTAAAAACTCCCTATCCCTGCTTAGATAGCCCTGCCAATGTGCCATGATGTCATCCCCCTGGCGTGCAGTGATTGATGCGTCCTGGCTGCCAGCTCTGCACTCGCACAAGGCGGGGGAGTGTGGAGAGGAGGTCGAGGCGGGGAAGGGGTGAATTTTCCACAGATAGAGACATCCAAATGTGAACAGAGCCCAGCGTGGGGTCAGATCAGAGCATGGGCCAATACACTTCATACCTGCAGCACTGTGAGTCTGCTGTCTTTAATGTCTCGTCTCCCTACGATCAGTCAGAGTTGATGTTTCAGAGGCGTTCACGAGAAGTGGGTAGTGGCGATGGTCCTGCTGACTTGGGTTTGATGGAGAGACAATGGGGGAGCGTTGAGGCCCGGCTCTGATTATGTACGTCTACTCCATCTTCCCTCTGAGTTCTGTTACATATCAAGACCGAGGGAAGGAAGGAGGGGGTCCGGAGAAGGAAGGGGTTATTGTGAGTGGAAGACTAAGTGTTTCACAGATAGTCGTGGAGACGTGCTGAGATGAACTCAGCAGGGAGCGCCCGTCCTCTTGTCAGCAGGCCAACTTAGTTCTTGTGCTTTAACGGCTCTATCATATGCTGTTTCCTACAGTTTACTTTTTCATATCCGAAGGATGATAAGGCAGAGATACAGAGTTTTATGAGCTTGAAACTGTTGTTTTCTCGTGTTTCCACTCACTCTAAGATACTGGGAAATCATATTTCTGAATTCTCTAATGCACTTTATTCACATTTTACTACAGCATGGAGAATTTTGGGGAGAGGATGTTTGCAGGAAGGGATGCAAATTAATACCAAACCACTGAGAGACATTTGGACTTTATGCACACAGAACCATTTTATAAGAATGACATTTTCTTTAAAACCGAACTGTAAATAAACTGTACACAAACTTCTGGGGCTGAAAAGAAAGGACAATGAAGAGGTGACAAAAGGTGCAGTTCCTTGAGTGGCCACTTGATGCTGGCTCCAAATATGAGTCAATCCCCATAGAGCCCAATGTTAAAATGCCAAACTTCATAGCCGGATTAAAGATGATTACAATCATTGTAGAAAAGTGGTTTTGGTGTCTTTAACTAATTTCTTCATAAGACAAATATTTTTTTCATTTTACTGACCTTTTAAAATTATATTGAGACATTAAGCTCTCTATACTGAGGAGTGCAGCAACTTTGAGTAAGAAGTTAGTGCTGCTAGCTGTCTAGGTGTTACTTTGCGGACTCATAGCTGGTGTTGAAATGGAAAAAATTATAACTTCTGATCTTTGCGGTGAATAATACTTACTTCCTGCATTTGGACTACTACTCACCATCATATTCTTGTCCTTTACCTGAAGGAGGGACAAATAATGTAGGTATTTCCCAGAGAGTAAGCTCACGCCTTGATGATCATTGGCCGTTGTGTGTGTTTACTGCGTGAGATATTCTTCCACCCAGGATGCTACTGTGCTGACTTTGGCGTAACCTCACTACCGAGTCAGTCACTTACTCTTAAGTAGTTGTTGGCTACTTGACATAAAGTAACAACTATCAACTCCCTTTAAGTTTCTGTAGTTGTAACTGCATTACTGAATTTGAAAAATAACACAGATACAATACTACTAGTTACAGCAAATAGTAGTGGAGTTACAGTAATGCATTAATTAGTAACACATTACAACACAGCTCGGCAGGTAAGTATAATAGGATGTTTAAGTCATTCTTATTGATTTGAACATTGTCATATTTTAGGAGTATGTTGACAGCTCATGCCTTAACTCCTCTGCAATGTGAGGTCACGTTTGGCTCCCAGAGGGGGAGATACTTATCTGATTAGCTCCAGATCAATATTCATAGGTTAACACCCACATTGACAAAAAGAGTCAATACCTCTTCACTGAACATGGATGAGTTAACTCAGCCTCATGCTTTTGACTCACTATTGACAGACTCACAGTTCATTAGAGTCAGGTTTTGTTCTCTTCATGGAAAGATTACTCAGGTTTTTTAAACTTAGGGGTGCTTCTAGTTTACTGACAGATTATTGATTTATTTGTTTAGTGTTACCTCTGAGGTAAATTCCCTTTTCTGCCATGCTGTACTTTTTACATGTAGAAATGAAGCTCAGCAGAAGTTCAAGCAGGAAAACTTATCTTAGTCAATCATCGCTCATATCCGTCTGTGTTTCTCTATCACTCTACCTAGTTTCCTGCTTTTCCCGCCACCTGATAATGAGCGCTCACTCTCCAAAGTGTTCACCAACCCAGTTTTGCATGAGCTCTATAAACCGATCAACTTGCTGCTACTGAACTTTATATCTGTTCTCCTCTCTGCTTCATTAGTTTGACGTTTCTGTGTAGATCGTGTAACCCTCCTCCTCTCCTTATAACCATTTTTTGGGTTTAGCACTTCAGAAGTCCACCCTTCATCACATCCTGCATCCTTCCTTAACCACCACCATCAACATCAGTGTCGAAGCTCCCTCGTATACTATTATTCTATCCTGCAATCTTCATCAACCCTTTGAAGATACGAAGATCTCTCGATCCCCAGATATAATGCACCTTTAACTTCCTTTTCTGGAACTTGTACAATTATTTAGTTAACTCATAAGACAGTAGTCTCTCCTGATTTAACTCATCTTATTAGCACAAGTGTGCATCCAACTTAAAGGTCTACATAAACATTCAAGAGGTTTCATCTCATGCAGTTTATCACCTCTCACTGAAAAGACACTTACATGTACATGTCCAGAAAGTTTCTATGAGCTACATTGATCCCAAAGCAATCACTGAAAGTAGTTTTAAAACTTAAAAATTGAAGTTGCAGTGCTATTTTATTACAAGTGAATTGTTATTCTTTATTGAAAAGTGACAATTCTCAATTTTTAAGATACAATCTGACATGTTCAGGCGATCCAGATTTCTTTAAGATAGTGTATACTGTACTAAAGCATCTTCTCATCAAACCAGGGATTTACATTTTCTTGTGTATCTTTACATTTCTGCAAATGTTTCACTAATACTTTCAAATGTGAGTTGATAAAAGCCGTCTTAATTTGTGCCAAAATAATGAAAAGAAACATTTTAGCTTGAAGAACCTTCAGCATCATGATGAGCTTGCATTTCGCTGATGGTAACCATGTGTTTATGCTGTTTGGATGCACAGTGTTTCTGTTTCTGCACCTCTGCAGGTCTTTAATATGTTGAAGTGTGTTTGTTTGTGTGCACGTCTTGAATTAGTCATGTACACCATTGAGTTCTTGTCGGTTTGTTGACATGCAGAGTGCTGCACATGCGTCTGAGGGAAGGTGTCGACTGCTACGCAATCAGTATCGGACTCCTGCTCCTTTTCACTGTGGTCCGGCAAGTGAGACTGAACATGCGGCTCAGGGAATTGAGGTGCATTGATCTGTCCTCGGCAGCGTCTCTCTGGACTGGTGAAATCATTAACCTCGCTGGCGCAGACACAGGAAGCAACAACAGAGTATCTTTGAGAGGTTAATTAAAAATAAAAGCGCAAGGGGGAAGGGCAGGGGGTGTACTCACCAGGGAAAAGTGCACTGACTTCCAAATGAGCTCACTCCAAAGGCTTAGTGGATGTGATTTCTGCATGAAACAAACAAGCCAGGTGAGATCTGGTTGAAGCTACTAATCTTTTCACAGATGGAGATGACACCATAAAATATAAGCCTATTAAAAACATATTTTGAAACCTTAAGCTGCACTTTAATTTTTCATTAAATAAACCTGAACTTCACTGCTTTGAGTGTCTAAACAAAAAAGTGTATACTTGATATAAACTGTGACTGAGCTGAAACCATGCAATCCACAACCACAATCCAAAATGTTTGTTGCAGAGAAGTGTTTTAAAAATGTAATTTAAATGAGAGACTTGCAAAGAAAATTGAAGAAGCATGCACTGCATAAGAAAATACGCTTCAAAGCAAGCAATCATTGATGCATTATTAAGATTGTTCCAAGGTTACCACAACGTTCATTCTGTATCCTCAGATATAAAGTACATTTATACAGTATTTTAACTGATATGAATGAAGGTCAAAGATGTAAATCAATAACGATTGATGTGCAAATATAAACTGTGTAAAACATGGATGTAATCTCAAAGATGTCACCCATTGTTTTATAGAAAGCCCAACGATGGTGGTCACTATATTGGAAATGCAAACTTTCAAACAACCAAGCAGCAGGCAGAGAGGTGGAGCTGAGGCAAGCTTTAAGCCTTCAGGCAAACAGCTGCAACACTCCCACCTGTCAGTCAACTCAGCCTTTACCCTTATAATGCAAATGTGTGCACAACTCCTGGCCTTTCTGTTATCTAAACACACGCATTATAAAAAATGTAACCCTATAAAGCATGTACAGATAAAGAAATGAAACCTTTTTTGTGTACCAGGCTGTAAACATGTTTAAATCTGCTGTCATGGCAGGCTCTTTAACATTGGACCTAATAGGGATTAATGTGCTTTTGGAGCCAGCCTCAAGTGGTCGATCGACGAGCTGCAGTTTTTGGCACCTCTGCATTAGCTTCATTTTTCTACACTGGAGGTTGTGGCTTGAATGAAACCTACAAATCAAAAGAGGACACAAACTCTGGCTGTTTACAACAAAAGGTTGTTACATGATGTAGTTGTTTCTAAGAGGCTAAAAGCTGCGTCTCCTTACCTGAGTGTAGGTTGACCTAAAGTTAGGTTGAGGCATCACAACGCCTCTTCAGAAACCACAGGGTTATGTCACAGAGACTACATCCATGCTTTATGCAGTCCATTATGAAACTGCAAGGAAATCAGGAAGCTAGGTAGGGACTTTTCACTGTTATCAGATGCTGTTCATTGTAGTAAGTAATGATAAATATGAAAATTTTAAACAGAAACACGTCAACCGTCAAGTACTTTAAGGTCCTGTGTGTCAAAAAGTGGTGCGATAATTTCCCAAAGCATTTTATTGGATGCAAATTTGGTGTACGCTACCAAGTGGAAGATAAGTCACCAAACTTTTAGGTTATATTTCAAAAAACATTCATTGAAACAGGATTACTCATATGAACGTGTAATATAATAGCCAGATTTTATCCAATGAAACGCCACTCAGCACAAAGACCCTCAGTGTCAACTCCCAGCAGGTGTGACAGCTTCTGAAGAAACAGCAGCTGATGTGAAATGTCAATAAGACGTCAGATCAACCCGTCGTGGGATGAAGTTTGTGAGTTGCCATCAATAAAACCGAAGCACAGAAATGTTGAACCACTTCAGCGTGACAGGACGGTGACACAAAGTGAACCTTACACTTCTGCAGACCTCGTCGACAGCGATGGCTCCATTTCTGCCTGAATTCATACATTCTTTATGAATGTGTTATTGAAAAGTCGTATTATGTTCATCAAAGCCGTATTAGGACCCGCATTTCTTTACCCAATCCTGCGCACAATACGAGAGACATTATTTAAGAAGGCACTTCATTTGATTACATTCACATACAGCAATGAGTTGTTTTATTAGCTGGCTGCTGTTGTTTACGGCTTAAACAGGTTAGGTGTTTGCAATCATGTGAAAATGTGATGTGGATCATCTTGATAGGCCTGTTCATGGTGTTATTGCGGTCTGCGGTTCCCGGGAACACTCGGGAAATGATGCTCTCCCTGTCAGCTCTGCAGAGCCCCTCTGCTTCTGGATCTATGGGTAATTACTGAGACTCTGCTGACTCAGGACACACATATATGAGCACAAAATAACCACACACACTAGAAGACTGCTGACATGAACACAGACTAACACGCAGACAGGGAAATGCCACATCTCACACACGTGGAGGAGACCTAACAAAGCCAAGGGGACAGATTGTGTTGTTCTGGCAGGGAGTGTAGATACGACTTATTGTTCTGCAAACATCTCTCATTCCTCTGGAGCCACAATTTATCCTGCTGGTTGAATTAAACCTCAGTAGACATGGAAAATATATTCTTCATATGGAGAGAAAGTCATCGGACAAAAGAAAGAATACAAGCAATAAAGCAATAAATCAAATCAAAATGTAAATACTTAATAGTCATGATCGTAAAAAGTCATCAGGCCAGCCAATTATCTGAGCCACGAATATTAAAAGAAGGATGAACAACCTTTAAGACTTTCTTAAAGCTATCCTCTTAAATTTGCATCAGTGTTCTTGGGAAGAGTTGGGTTGATGTTCCCCAGAGAGAGTTAAGCCAAAGTGATGCAATGTTTTCTTAGTCCTTAAGTACATGGTTCCAGAATAGGTGCAAACCCGGGGAGTAAACTTCATACTTCGTGCTACAGGTGCTGTCTAAAAGAACTTGGAGATTGTAAAGGTAAATTTGGAGTCAGAGTTGCAGTTGTTCCTCACAGTTTCAAATCTGTGGTATTGTGAATCTTGGAATTCATCAGTAATCATCTCACGATATCAAAGACTCTTGGAGGGATGGCTGACTTTTCAAGCTTTAGGTGAAGCCAAAATCGCAAACACTGTGAGTGTTTTTAAAAGTAAATTTAAGATTTACCTTTTAAATCTGGCTTTTAACCTGTAGTAATTTCTATTCAGCCCTGTCCTGCATTATTACCATTGTTTTAACTTCATTTTTATTCTTTATTTTACTCTGTCTTATTTTTTGTTGTTTTATTTTAATTTTATTTTATGTTATTTATCTGATTTAATTTGATTGACTGTATTGTAATTAATTTATTTAACTGATATTTATTAGATTTTATGGATTTTATTGTAATCTTATTGTTTTATTTTTCTGATATTCAGATTTTTTTGTAAACTTTCTGATATTCAGATTTTTTCTATTTTTCTGATATTTATCTGATTTTATTTTATTCATTTTAATGTAGTGATTTTATTTTTATTTGTAAGTATTTAATTTTACTTTCCTCTATCTTGTTTTAGCCTGGTATCATTTTACCTCTTGCTTTTGTTTCTATCTCTCTGGGTTTTTAGTGTGTTGTTTTTTGTGAAGCACTTTGGGCTGCATGCTTGGATGTATGAAAGGTGCTATATAAATACAAATAAGTTGAATTGAGTTATATGTTGCCATCGTTGGAAGTCTGACTAGCAGCTTGAGAAGTACCTGAGCAGATTTAAAAATGCACTTTTGCAGATTTTTGCAGATAGAGGTTCACTTAATGTGACTTCGAACACACATGCTCTACTAAGTATATTATGTATAATCTTAGTGGTGGACAAGGATTATATGCTGCATGCTGTTTGATTGTCATTATGTTACGTTGCATCCACTCCTCCATTCATTCATGCTCAGCTCAGTCCTAGACCCTGTGGAGGTGGTGGCTGACAGGAGAATTATGGCCAAGCTGTCGTCTCTGATGGACATTTTTCTTCTATATATATTCTTGTTGAAATTCTTCTACTGTACACCTTCTTGTTTGCTGCTGTAACTCCATGAATGTCCCCGTTCAGGGACGAATAAAGGAGTATCTTATCTTATCTTATGTTATCTTATTTTATCATATTACCCTGTCAACATTAGCTGTTCTTATCTCTTGGTCATATCATTAGAATAGAATGAAACTCATATTATTTAGTGTGTATAAAACCCATTTTTTTGTTCCCTGTCAGTGAACATAAGTACTACAGCTGACAGCCCAGATTAAATGATACCTTAGAAGTCATACCTGTCCTGAAAATAACCTATTGCATGTCAAACCAAACCAAACAAAAGCAGGACAGTTTCAAACCCCGCTAACAAAATGAGGAAAAATTTGGCAGAAGCAGATTGAGAGTCTTAAGATATGTTCAAATCTTCATAGAGGACGTACGTTAAATCAAGTGGCCCAAATTGTTGTAAATTCTTGCATTTGGGTAATTCAAAGTGTTTATGGTGAGTATCATTCTAAATGGATACAAAGATTTATCATCTTCCATGGCAACCACCCACAGGCCCTGATGATGCTTCAGTGAGAGAGAGATGAAATCATTCCCAGGTTTATTAGCCTCTGGAAATTGGCTTCAGTGGGAGGTGGAAAAACAAATCATTTGAATACATACCCGGGTGTCCTAATGCTCATTTCAGTGCTGTCACTTAGAGGGGGGAGTGAGGGGAGGGAGGGGAGAGGGAGTGCATTGTGCCGCTGACAGGATTGGCTTTGTGTGTGATGAATGGGGCTGTCACAGACGCTGACAGGTTTGTGTTCAATACATGTGGATGTACAATACGCTCTGCATCCCGTGACAAGCTGGGAGGCTTTTGGTCCTGATAATCTCCATATCGTTTCATCTGCGGCTGCTTATAGAGGATGTGGTCACTGAGGGGAGTGTCATGGCCGCTGAACACACACGCACGCACATATAAACACACACACACACACACACACACACACACAGACACACTTTCACTATTCCTCTGGAAGCAGAACTGGGACACAAAGATGACTGATGTGTTCACGTTTGTTTTGTTTTCTGAGTGTTTTTAAAGAAAGTGTGTGGAATAAAGATCAGAGTTTCTGAGGCAGGTTTGTACTTTACGCTCTGATGTATCTGAGCTGATCTGATAACAGGTGCACAGCCTCTAAGTAAGGCTTTACATTTCCAGAAAAGATGCAGATAATGCAGGATCCGGACACATAACAAGCCAACCTCTGAACAAAGAGGCAAAGAGACAAATGTGTTGATATGACAATCATGTTTTCTTACATTTTTAAAGCAAAAGGGACCAAATTAAAGAATCTGTAGTAAAACAAGAAAAGTTAAAAAATATATTGGGAAAATTAAATACAACTAGATTAATTAGACTCATAATTTCTCCATTGCATCAAAGGGCGGTTCTAAAATAATGATTCAGACCTTAGTTGAGTTCCTGGTTAAAGATGCTGTGAGGAGTTTTGAACAGATTTTGATGAAATCACATTTAACAGAATGATTATGTCATATAGCTTCATTAAACTGGAATACTCAGAAGACAAGGCTGAAATCACACTGCATTATGATGTAAAAATCCAAACCTTGTTTAACCTCATCTGGACACCTGGACATACTGAGCAAAGGCTGAGACAAGGTCTTAACTTGAGTGTTTTTTTTAAAATAACAAATAAGTTAAGTAGCAGACAATCACTGAAAAGCAGGATGAAATAAAGAGAATAATTCTACAGAGAATAAATTAAATCATTGTTTGAATCATATTCTGTTTAGTGTTTGATTATAAGCATTCAGAAGTCTGTCCCATAGCGGATGCATGGAGGCAACTATGGTTAGTTTAAACCTACAAGGTGAGCTGAGACATGATCTGTGTTTCCACCTTTTAACAAGATGATATTGGTGCAACTTCCTCCTCCGTCCCTCTGTCTCCTTCACTCAGATTCTTTGTATTATAAAACTGAATTTCTTTGACTCTTGTGCTTTGTTCAGCAGCTAGAATGGCCTCTCCTGCAGAAATATCTACATGTATTAAAATAACTAAATGTAGAGACCTTAGTGAAGCAGAAATCTGTGCACCTGTGGTGTTCAATAAATGACTTCCATAGACTTTGAAAAACATTAGAAAGACTTTTGAAACGTCTGAAGGCTGTGTCAGCAAACCCCAGAGATTCCATTCACTGACTAAAGATTTAGCTAAGACTAGGGACCTTGCAGCGTCACTAACTGCAAGACTACAACTAGATTCATGGCCTCAGTCAGGACAGTAGCTGGTTAGCTACAGCACAGGGGATTTTGAGCGCTGCACCATTTTTTCCACATTTTTCCTTTTACTCTCTTTCATGGTAAAAATGGGAGGACGCGTCAAAGAGGCTTTCTTGCTCCCTCCACAAATCCTCTAGTTCCTCCACTTTTCCCAAAGTCCAAGAGACCTGCATGTTTTTTCGCCACTCCGTCATGTTTGTTTTGCTAGTTTGCAGCTTCCTATTTTGTGCTTGCAAGAGTGCACCTCTTGGTTGTTGACAATGTTGACATCATCAAACAACATGATTTGCATAAGACAAGACTTAAGACCTATGATAAAAATAATCATGTGATTGTATTGTAATGCAAAGACTAGGAAAAGGCTTAAAACAGTCAGAATTAGTTTCAGGACAACTTTACACCAAATGACTGAGATCACATGACTTAAGCAAACTCTCATGTCTTTATTCAGACTTTATAATCACCTGATGTGTTGTTTGGTGTAAGGCCAGCATAGGCTAACCTTCCCTTTGGTTGAGGTTCAAATAAATGCTACACTGAAGTTTAAACTGAAACACACTGACACATTTTTGAAGTGGTTATTTCAGCTATGGCAGACTATGGTGAGATATAAGTAGCAGCAAAACCATTATAGTAAACAATTCCTGCACATATATAACCCTGGTAATGAAGCAACTACATGGAAAATATTGTACAAATATAATTTAAAATAGAAAAGAGGGAAGAGGAGGATTTATTAAAATGGCTCTGCTGCAGGAAATAAAATCATAGAGGAAGTAGGTATGAGGAGAGTGCATGCACATCTGTCTCTGTACAGTTTCCTTCATGATGGCAGACAGTGTGTCACATGGAGCAGGGAGGAGACAGAACTTCTGAGTTACTGAGGAACTGAATCTAAAAAAGGTCAGTTCATCATGAAGTAGAACATGTTTTCGAATCTTCAGATTTTTTAGAAAATCAAAGGTCGATTTTGATTTCTCCAGCCGTCAGTGTCGTGTTCGAGCTTTGCAGCAAACTACGGCGCAAAATGTGATTTTCCTCTGAAAATATTTTGGCTGCCAAAGTTTTGGAGTTAAACTTAGTCTTGATGCCTGTACACTCAGAAGAAAAAAAAAGGTTTGATGCAGGACTTTTTCTCTCTGTGGATTCATTGCTCATGGCCGTGACGGAGTGTGAGTCTATTCTTAATATTTATGAACGACCACTTCAGGGTAAGTTATGGACACAGGTTGGGCCAAGACCTTGCTTAGCTTTTTCACTCCCTCAGTATTTATGTTTCCCTGACATTTTTTTCCTCTTGCTATTTTTCTGTCTTCCCGTCCATTAGTAGATCTGGAGCTGTGGAATGAGGGAAGCCAGAAAGAAAGTATAAGGGGACAAGACGAAGAGTTTGGTTGGAATAAAGAACGTTTTTTAAATTATTAAATATCTT
Source organism: Notolabrus celidotus (assembly GCF_009762535.1). Lineage (NCBI taxonomy): Eukaryota > Metazoa > Chordata > Actinopteri > Labriformes > Labridae > Notolabrus > Notolabrus celidotus. The sequence continues at coordinate 31,519,205 of NC_048279.1, forward strand.
TGGTTACGTGTCAAACTCTCTGTTAGCTAGCTTACTTATTTATCAATTTATGAATCAAATATGAGAAAGGACTGTCATATACAGATTATTATTTTGCACCTGTAACTAAACTCTTAGCATCAATTTAACATCCAAACTTTAGGGCTTTTCCAAATCTACTCAGGTCATGAAAATCAAAGAGAAAAAACTCTTTGTCATCTGCCTAACAATGCTTTGACTCTTGGACTTCCCACACTTAACCATTAAAGTGTTTTTTTTTTTTAAATCAAACCTCTTCCCAGAAATGTCAATTTAAATCTTCCCTGAAAAACAGAGGGATCTAATAATGATTTAACAGCTGGCTGAAAGCACGCAGGTCTGTTCCAGTAAGTTTCTGCGCTACTCTTTAGTTTAATGGCTCTTATTTCACCTAACAGACACATTCATTATTCTATGTAGTGCATCAAAGCCGGGCCAAAAAGGCAGCATGTTTGCCATTAATTCTTCCATGTTTGTGTTTTCCTGCTGAGCCGGGAGGTGTCTGCATCAGGACGGTTCATATTTAACACAAGGTGTAATAAATAACAGAAAAGTAGGTTACATGTAGTCTGATAATAACTGAAGACTCTGGCAGTCATGTTGTCCTCTGTGAATATCTGCGTCCATGAAGTCCGCAGAACAGACGACAGGAAACAAATCATTCTTACACCTGTTGCTCTTTGCAGGAAGACTAATCGAACAAGATCATTTTAAGACGGGATCAATAAAGTATTGATTGTAGTACTGTGTCATGGCGTTATACAGTCAGTGAATGGATTCAAACTTCAGGAGTTCAACCGTCAGAATGAATGGTGACTTGCTTTGTGTTTTTTCCTGCAGTAACAGTGCTTCTGTAAAATTGTACAGAGATGTAAGAAGTAGTCAGCTCTGTTTTATTAACCTCTTTTTGGCTTTCACAAATAGTAGGCTATATAAATGCTTAAAAATACACAGCTTTACATGGATGTCTTCTTTCAGGGACTGGCAGATAAACTTAGGGTAAAGTCCTGATGAAAATATCAGTGGTGTGCGTTCACACATGCAGCAGGAACATTTCAAGAGGAGTTTTGTGCACATGTCAATGCAACTTATAATGTAACATTCACATTTCTAACACAGCAATGACCACATTTTCTGATTAAAAGTCTTATTAGATTACATTCATCTCTGATCACTTTGTAGACAATAATCTGTCACTAAAACCTCAGACTTCAGTAAGTAGCTGTAAATACTGTAATGCTTCTTTCAGAATGTTTTTTATAATCTGGTGTTTATTTATGTCTTCTCTTTGTATTTGGTTCAATCACATTTACTGCCGTCAGTTTTTGCTCTTATAACATTGGTGGAGTTTTAATCTTTGATATGTGAAGCACTCTGCAGCACTCAGGCTGGATGTTTGACTAAAGGTTCTGCACAAATAAGAATGAGCCTAGTGAGGTGTTGAAGTCTGTACCAACACTGGGTGATCTGTATTAAAGCTGCCATATTACCAATGGTTGATACCTGCACATTGTATCTTTAAATCTACCCTCCAGCCCTTTCCCACATGCAAATTTTCAGGAGCGCCTGCAACTGAAACTTTCAAAAGGTACCCTTTCACCAATGCCCCCCAAAGCTCAAGGTTTTACCTGATGGGTGGGAGGAGTCTCAGGAGGCGGGACATGACTTCAAACCAACGCTGCGTCATGTTTCAAAGATTTCCAAGATTGCAAACACAGCAACAGAGCACAATATAGCTACTTTGTGCTTCATATAATCTAACATATTCAAGAGTATAAAGCAGCCTCATTTCAGTACGAGAACCATGATAGCTTTGGTTGCACACCAGTCACATGATATGAACAGCATCACTCCTTCCTTCATTCTCACGCGGAATTTTCTTTTAACTTTTACCTGCTGTGTTCACACATCCGCTCATCCAGACTTGTTGCAGAAATTTTACTGGTGGGCTGGCAGGAAAACGTCTGTGTTAAGTCTGGGTGAAACCTTTGGCTGTTTCACACATGCATGTATTTTGGGAAGTTGTGTGCATGTGTAAATAACATTAAACATTTCCTGAAGCACTTCTTCTTGGTAGAGAGGAAGATTCATTGCAGAGCATTTGCACAAAACTTTTCACTTAAATAGCAGAAGTTGACTAAAAGTCAGAATAGTTGTAAAATTAATGGATGCAATAACATTTTAGGGTGTTTTTCCTGCAACAGCGGTCAGGGTGACACCTCCATCATGAACAGAAAAGACCTCAGCGTCTACTAATGACTCGTTTTGATGGATATTTTTATTTTCTGTGAGCATTTTTAAGTTTCTATTAACACACTTTGTTGTGGTTGGAAAACAGAACCTCTGCTCTGAATGACTTCAGAATATTAATGTGGTTTTAAGTGAAAGCACTCCTTGTGTTCTGCGTATGACCCAATTAAGCCTCATAAGTCTTTCTGTGTACGTGTTGTGCGTAGAGTTGCTTAACTTCCATAAACTCAGCCCACAAAAACACGATAACTTACATCCTGAGAAGTTCTGCCTCTCAGGGCTGGATACACACTTACTCTAAAGATTGTTTGACCTTCACGGTGCCCGGCTATTACTCTCCTGTGAGTCCCCCCATCACCTCTCCCACCCTCCTTTTTTTTCCACAGATGGATTTTTTGTTGCATTAATCCCACAGATCAGGTGGGTTTTGTCAACGTGTTAAACTTTAATACTTTGGGTCATTTATCTTTACGGCCGAGCCCGGAGTCTGTCAGCGACCAGACGAGCTATTTCCTCATTTGGTTTGGGAGCAAAGTGGCGCAGGAGAGAGCAAAGGGGGGTGATTGAGTGGAGTGGATTGGGGGAAGTGGGGGGTGAGTTTGCTGCTCACCATTTAATGAAATCCTGATGTGAGGAGGGAGAGGAAGACTTGGCTGAGGAGTACAGGGGTGATATTTGGGGTCACAATCTAGAGAGAAGCGTCACCTCTCTGGAGAGGTGTCTTCCCCTGGATATTTCTGCTGCTCTTGTTTGGAGTAGCTCGTAAAGAGTGCTTGCCCCTCATTACCTTTCACATGCTGCATCAGAGACCCCGGTGGACGAGGATAGAATTGCAGGTGATTAATTTGTGGAGGGCTCCCCTGGAACGTACCCTGCTCTCACAAGCATTTGTCTTCATTTGCCAAGATATGTACAGTGACATGAGGAGATGGGCCTTAGGAGTCCTGGAATCATGTTTTCCTTTTTCTTCTCATTTTAGGAAACAACAGATCAAGCTTCAGTAAAACATCCTGTAAGAAGAGTGTCACTGGTGTTGAAGTGGTGCTACAAAAACAAACAGTTTTCTCGGCTCATTTAGCAGCTAAAACCGTGGAACTAATGGACGAGTAATGAGAGTCATAATGCTGCTGCAAACATTTTGTTTTGTTGTCTGAACAGCGAGTGAAATGTCAGTGTTATATTTCACACGTATAATTGAAACACTGCAGAACAAGACTGTGAGTGGCTCAGACAGAGGAACAGGGGACTGTTGGATGTGAATGTGGACAGCGGCAGATTTAGATTTTACTTATATTAAATGTTTTGTTGCTCATTAACAAACATTACTCACCAGCTTTCAAACTAACATCATGTTGTGTTGCATACTTGATTCTGATTGGTCAAATCCCTTTGATAACAGTTATAATTTTGAATTACAAGAGCAACACCAGAGGCAACCAGATCACACAGGTCATATCAAATCAGACCACCTGGTGCTGGAACTCCTTTCGTTCCAGCACCTTTCACCTCTTCTGGAGGTGTTGGTTCTGTTAGCATGCTAATCCTTAGGCTAAACAGCATGGAGGATATTTAAATGCTAGATCCAGTCCTGCAATCCAAGCAATGGCAGCAGAGCCAGTGTGTAACTTTAAGCTGCTGATCACTACAATATTAAGAAGACTATAAGTGGTAGTGCTAATAGCAACAAACGGTAACGGCTAACGTCACCTTCAATGGAAATGTTAATGGATGGATGGATGGATGGAAGTTGTTTACAATTTTATTTGGTACAGTCAGGTAATGAGCGAGATAGCAAGCAGGTAATTATGTGAATTAGAATCCCTTCAGTGGGGTCCTACTCACCCTGTTGGGATTCTAATTTGCAAAAACACTTGCTCACTATGCATCATTGTTATTGTTATTGTTGTTATTATTGTATTTTTATTTTTAGGCCTTATTCTTATGGCTTTGTACAAAGAGAGCACAGTTTACCAAAGACAAATTCCTTGTGTGTTCAAGCATACCTAGCCAATAAAGCTGATTCTGATTCTGATTCTGATCATTCCTCACTTGTTTTATTTGAAAGAATACACCAACCTTTAGACAAACAAAAATCCAATATTTTGGAATTGCACGATAAGATATGGCACTTAATTTAAAGATGTTGGGGCATCAAAAATCAGTGTTCCTAACAGTAGCATCAGTTTTGAATCATACTGAAAATGTCCCTGATGTGAACTGAAAATGCTGATGTGTTAGGAGGAAGGTGCAGCTGCCTTATGAAGTTTTTATGAAGCTTTTATTGTGTTTTTTTAGTGAAGGTCTTATCACTGTCAGGTTGATGTAAATCATCCTGAGGTAGTATATATGCACAGATCAGAGTATACAAATGTGCACTGTTTTTATTTAATCCAGAGTAAAGATCAAAACTTCAAATCACTTCTGAAATGACTTTTATTTATAATAGTCTGAGTTTTGGTTATTTGTGATCACAGATAAACTCATTATCACCTCTAAAGAGAGAGTGTGTGTATAGGTGTGTGTAGTGCCGTTGTGAAAGAACCACACAGTATGTAAGGCCAGCCAGGGGTGTTGTTTTTCCACACAAGGCGTTGAAATAATTTAGACTAAAGACTGTGTTTGTTGTTAATGAATCATGACTATAAGACACATTTAAATCATTACTGTCTTGGCATTGACTTGTAGTTGTAATAAAAGTCAAGAGATCAGTTCATTCTTATGTGGATGTTTGCACAGAACAGGAAGACACAATTATTTACAAAAACTGACATCTCAGCTCAGGATCCTGGCTCAATCAAAAGGTTCACGTTACTACCAGGAATCAAAGACAATGTGCTTTTTGTTTTATGAAATGTTTTTGTACGTGATTATTTAACTAAACATGCTCGTATTTTAATCACCTGAGGGACGGCAAATGTTGATTTCCCATTTTCAACTCTTGTATGCATGTATAACTCAATTTCATAAGATTATTGGTAATCAATAAAAACTTAATGAGACACAAACAAAGCACAAACCACTCCAGAGAAATATCACACAAAGTAGTTCTGATCCTTCACCCAGAGCCTGTTTGTGAACTCCACTTCTTCCATAACTAGAATAAAGTTAGAGTCATTCTGGTTGCTTGTCTTGGATGAGCTTGTGTTTGGCTAACACACACACTGAACGCACACACACACTAATGCCCACATATACATGCACAGACAGGAGCATTATGAGTCTAATGTGTGGGATCAGATTCCATGGTATGCAGTCTCTGGGCTAATTACACAGTAATGGAGCTAATCAAGAGTCAAACAGGAGAAACATTCATGCTGTAATCCTGCTTAAAGCCTGCACCTATCCTTCACCAGGATCTTTAAAAGGTCCCGGTGGCCCATTAGAGAGCAACGAGGACGACCACAGGCCTCTCCCTGGAGAGAAAGAAAAAAAAGGAGGGGGGTGAAGCCACAGAGGTCTACTGTAGCTGTTCAGAGGTGTTTGAAACAGTTTGTCCTGGATCTCTGCAAACCTTCTTTTAACAATGGCGGATTGTTTAACTCAGAAGAAATGATGGGTTGAACAGTACAGTACAGTATGTGCACTGCAGAACATGCATGCATGATGGCATCAGCTGTGTGGAGGTATCATTGCATGAGTCTGTATGTATGAGGGTAGCAGTTGTACTAAGAGACGACGGACAATCCACCTACCACCTAACATTCTTTATGATCTTCAATTTCTTGCAGTTCTTCTTAAATCTTTCTTTTCAGTGTGTGCTGCATCCCAAGACTGTGCAGTAGAAGAATGCAAGGTATTTCTAAATACTTTTCGGGATCATTTTTTGCGTGATCCAGAGTTACATGTTCAAAAGCCATTACAATTTGAATTCCATGAGTTAACTAGACATGCTGTATGCTCACAGGTGTAATGGTTATCATTCAGGGCGGACCTCAACAGTCAGTAAATCAATAAACAGAATATTATCCAGCAAAAATGTCATATTTATTTAACTGTTTCAGATATTTTTTTCAAGCAGACGGCTAACTAGTCACAGGGTGAGAAGATATGTTTCATGTTTGTATCTTATAGCTGCCTGAACATGCTTTGATTCTGTGCTGTTGGTCTGACTAAGTGAGTGAATCATTAAAATAAAAAATAATACATTTAAATGAAAAACAATGGCGGCGTGAATTAGTGAAACTTAATGAAATTTTGGACACTAATGTACCAAAGCTTTAACATGTTGACATCAAATATATAATAATGTGTGTTATGATTAAGAACAGACTCTGATTACAGTTAATGTCACCATGAGCTCCTGCAACCACACCTTCTCTTAGCTGTCTGTGTGCTGGGTTCTCTGTCTGACACTGATCAAACACTGATGTGTAAGTGTTCTTTAAATTTCAATCATCATCTTTTGACCTATCACACGATGAAGTAGGAAATGCCACTGAAACAACAGCACACAGAGGATGTAGGAGAAATAGCACTACACCTCAGATGGAGGCTGATGGCCAATGGCAGTTGACGCCTTCACTGACGTCACCTTCTTGCACGGGGAAGCTGCTCTGGAGGTGAACACCTGAGCAGCTTGGAGAGAACATGCTATGCTGAGCGATGCCAGTCTCAACGCTGTGACACTGTTCACTGATGTCCCCGACTGTCTGAATGGACGCAGGGATTCAAACAGACACAGACACGATAGGTCGAGTGGGATAAACCGGATTAAAGGAATGTGGTGCCTTTATTATCGAGACTGTATAAATTAACAATACCGATTTTGTTGAATTTATTTTTTATATATTTTTTAATTTGCTTTATCCCAATTAGCTGTTGATGATTTTATTTTTTTAATGAAGGCATGTGCATTTCAATTATTTGTAAAATTATAATTATTTTTGTATGTATATCTGTAGTGCTCCTCAATATCACAGTTTTATACAAATAGCAAGTCTTCATCAGATTTTTTTTATTACTATTAAAAATTATCATAAATGGGAAACCAAGCGTGCCGTGAGGCCTCATCACTCCCTCGTGGCCCGGGCCCCTGCAGGGATCCTCGCGGTGTGCTGCTCTGTGGAAAGAGGCCGCTCGAAGATGGAAACAAACAGCCACAGCGCCCTGCAACCTTGCTCCTGTATCATGTTGGAGTGAGAGGCGTTTACAGCTGTTTTCTTTCATAATATACAGGACGGCACGCTGCGCGGTGAGAGCTGCTCTTTATGCGGCAGCAGCAGCAGAGGGGACAAAGACAGGGAATGAACGGCCTTTACACATTAACTACAAAATCATTAAACCTTTAAAAATGGAATTAATTTAAAGAGAAATAACAGATAGGTTTCTGAAAATTGAACCTTAAAATAATCTTAAAAAGGAGTGGGTTATAAATGCTTATTTAACAGCGGGCCTACAACTTCTTTAAATTTTATTTTTTCGCTGTCACGTGTTTTATTTATTTATATATATATTCTGCTTTACAGATATATTTTGGTGCACTGTGGTGGATATAAAGGCTATTTTATTGCTTTTTATCTGCTGTGTAATTTCCCTGAAAAAGCCTGTTTTATTGATGTTCTTGTAAAATATTCTGTTAAACTTTTCTATTAAATATTCTTGTGACATTTTCCTGCTATTTCATATCTTAGCGTTGAATAAATGTGCAGCTTCAACATGCAAAACTGCACTCTATCATATTTTATTGCCTCTACCATCTGCTAATCCAACATTGAATCAAACAGCGTATCGAAATGTAAAAAATGCATTAAAAGGAATCTTCTCTTAATTTTTTTCATTCCGTGCAAATCACACCAAAGTCTGCAGCGATGAGAGAGCCTAATGCCGGCAGAGCAGCCGGTAACGCGTTACAGCTCACTGTAACCAATTACATTTTCAGGATTATTATTGCAGTTGTTGCATTTGTCATCACCTTCTTCGAGGCTGCGATGGAGGCGGAATTTGATCCTCGAAGCAGTCCCTGATGCTCGCTCCGGAGCGCACTGGATTAATTTGGTGATTAATGAGAGAAAGGCTGACCTTCACCGAGGGGGAGTTTTCCCACTGCTTTGATTTTATCGAGATCATGGCTGATAAGAAGGCTGCTCGTTTAACCTCTGATTATTTATAGGAGAGCAGGGATTTTACAAAACGTGAGAAATGAAAAACGTGTGTGATGAATTGCTCCCCACAAAAAGAGAAAAATAATAACATTTCCTTTTCGTGACTTGCAGCATTACGCACTGTTTTCTTAGAATATAAGACCTCGGCTGTGATAGGACGTAAATGCGGAGCGAATCATCCAATTAAATCCCTCCAGATCTGATGATTGATGATGTCAGCTGCTCTGCTTCTAATTAACGTTTAAATTAAGCCAAAGAAGATGAAAAAAACTTTCTGACCGTCTCTGCGTCTCTTCAGGCCTGAGAGCTGATTGGAGCGCTGTTTGGGGAGGTCTCAGGGCTTTTCACGCTTCAACCAGATTTGATGTTAATAATCTGCAGGAGCCTGTGATGGTCTGCAGTGACCGGTGCACCTCTGTCATAATGGACATGGAATTAAAAGTATAAAAGGTGTACCTCCCTCTTAGGAAAAACAGGAGTCCAGTATGGATTAAACAGGCCTGCAGGTTGAGAGTGTGAAACGAAAATAAAAATAATATTCAAAATAAATCCCCCCCTCTAAGAGAAAAAATAAACACATCTGGTCAAAGGAAAAGAGAGACGATCCACCACTGAACTCAGGTCATTTCAGTATCTGCTATTTAGAAAAATCTAAATTATTTATTTTGCAAATGTTCCAATAAATATTATTTTGAAAATATTGAAACTGCCTTTACATTCTTAAACTGTAACTTCTCATTTTGGTCTTTAAATTGAGGGTAAATCCAAACCCTCGCGACAGTTACTGTACCCGGACCAGCCCAGTTTTTCACCTGCACTTTCATTAAAAACGGTGCGTGCCTCTGTTCAAATTCCCAAACTCAATTTGCCCTCATAAACTCCTGCTTGTTATGCAGAAATATATGTTCAAAGCAGCCACAAAGGCTGGACCTCCAAGGCAGCTAATAGAATTTCCTGCTGTTTTATAACTCTGTCCCTAAACCAATGTCACCATATGCTCCTGTTGGCACAAGACTCTCCGCAGTGGCTTCCTGGGCGGCATGGAGGCTCTCTCCAAATGGCTCCAAATTCTCTGATTAAGCTTAAAGAAAAAAAACAGTCATTCTGCAAGGCTTGTTTTATTCAGCTTATGGCTTGTGACAGCAGCTGGCAGGTTTTATTTCGGCTGCTACAACACATGCTAAATGATGGTATTTTCTGTTCAGTCTGAGGAAGCTTTAATTTGTTCATTGTCTGAAAATATAAATCATGCTTTTTAGTATTTTTATATCAGTTATTATTAACTGGCATTACACATCTTACTTTGAATTATGGATCTAAATATTTCGTTCTACTTGCATGTTAAAAATAATCTTTGATTTGTATTGAAACGAACAAACAGACTTAAGGTCCACAAAAGCTACATTTGTTAAACATTACCAGCCTTAAATGAAACAAGGTGTGTTTCCTCTGAGCAGACGTACCTGCCGATCTGTTTGGTGTCCATTTCGTCCCCGATTTGTCTCTAATCCGTCCCTCTCTGATCATCCTAAAAGCACCCTCAGTAAAAACTGTGATTCTCCGTCCTCAGACTGTGAGCCACAGCACGGCGTCACCTTTATTATCCGCTTGTTTCACGCTCCCGCATTGAGTTACACTGAAGCTTTACCTGCGAGGTCAGAGTGGAGCACGAATGAAAAAGTGAGAGAAGAATAAAAGAACAAAATCAAAGGGTAGAAAAAACGTGAATAGAAAGGAGATTTTAATATGGAATGTTTTGCTTTTCTGTCTTTGCTTTCTTATTGATTTCAAACCTGAAGCATGTGTGGCTTCGTCTTCAGAGACTGAGCCCTTTTTAATATAATGAGTAATTATAATTGTTATATAATGTAAATAAATAAAAGCCTTGCTACCTAATTCATTTAAAAAAAAATTACCTTTGGATTGGTAACAAGCCATTAGTCTGCAGTAACATACAAGAAATAAAATAAAAATAAAATAAAATCCATCAGCTGTATTGTTGCACATGCAGGGGGTGAACCTGCACAGACTTCTGTTTATTTTTATCAAATAATTTTAATAGAATACAAAATCACCTCCGTTAACGTGCTCACTGTGGCTATTTTAAGCCAAATTTCAGTGCAACGTTGTGCCTAATGCGCATATTACGCATAACGCTCAATGCGTAATTACGCACAAAACGACATAATTAATATTACGGCTAGGGCCCACTGTTGGCTAAATGTTCCTGTAAACTTTCTTTAAAGCAAAGATGCTGGTGGCTATATTTTAATGGCCATCAACTCTCCCTTTCTAACAGAACACACCAGCAGAGGGAAACAGATGCATAAACATTTCAGGGCATCTTTCTCCTCGGCAGCAGCAGCAGACTCCTCCTCCTCCCCACGTCCAATTAGTTATTATGGTCCGGCCCTTTAAGACGCAGCAGCGGGTCAGCAAGTAGTGTAGTGTTTCTCTAATTGAACTTCGCCCAATCAACAATAACTCGTTAGCAGTCGCTTTCTTCTTCTTGCTGCTTGGGACAGCTTTTTTCTCCTTGCAGGGATTCTCCCTCTCCAGTCTGTTACTGCTTAAAGATCTACATGGAGCTTGGCAGAGGAACTGCGACTCTCTGAGGGGAATACAGTCCGGCTGCCTTTACAACTACGCCCGGAGCATGGTTATTTTGGAGGAAAGCTCTGCGGAGAGCTAAGTTGCGGCATTCGGCTCTGAGAGTCAAAATATAGAGAGGGGGTCTTCGATCAGCAGAGTAAACACTTGTGGACGCGTGAAACTGCCTCTTGAATGAAATAACCAACTTTTGTGGAAGCAGCGATTCTTCGGGACTGCGATGACCTCCAGTAAAGACATGAAGGCAGGTTCTGTGTTACAGTCCAGCGGCGAGGAGAGGAGACGGGCTCCCTTAGACCAGCTCCCGCCGCCGGCCAACTCCAACAAGCCTCTGACGCCGTTCAGCATTGAGGATATCCTAAACAAACCGTCCGTAAAGAAGTCAGTGGCCAGTATCTGTCCGCCCAGAGTTCTGGAGAAAGTGACGGGCTCCAACTCGGCGAGGAACGGGATCACCACTCCCTCGTCGCCGCTGTGTGCGCTGGAGGAACTGGCCAGCAAAACGTTTAAGGGACTGGAAGTCAGCGTGATCCAGGCAGCAGAAGGTAAAACAAAAACTTTGTTTTCATGCCATAATCAAAACATTAGAAAGTTGGAACACGTTTTGAAGTGAGGTTGGGAGTAAACAATCCCAATAACAGTAAACTCAGTGCTGAGAGGAGTACTAGCTGGGTTTGTTTTGACTTTAAACGTGGAAACGTGAGGACAGCTGTAAAGGAATGTGTAAAATATAAGGCAAGGAATGCAAAAGTCCCACAATACCGCATTGCAATTTTGATTTAAACGAGATTAAGGACGTGCTAAAACTTGCTAATACAGACTACTTTTACGCGCTGTCAAAAAATCTATCGGCCATGATGGCCTACTCATGCAGGGCTATGCTGGGTTAATATGGAAGGGCTGACAGATGAACTTAAATGGCATATAATCAACTTTGTTTTAGTGTGAAAACAAAGATCTTAACTATTCTAATATTAAATTCATGTTAGGGATCAAATATGGTGACACTTTGCAACAGGGATGTATCATATTCTTGTTTTAGAGTATTTGTATGTTATATGAAAAGACTGATTGCACTTTAAAATGTTGCCTGGATTCATCCAGACATAATTTTGCATTTGATTAAGTATGTGTCGTGTATTTAAGTCATGTCAGATTTAAAAATTCAATTTTAGATAAAAAGTCTAAACGTAGCCTGTTAAAATAGATCAGGCCTGTTACGCAGTGCCATGTGTCTGTGCTGTGGTTTGGAGAGAAAGTAACCCTTGTGGTTGATTTCATGCGTCTTAGAATGTTTTCTTCTTCCACCTCTCCAAGGTCGTGAGCACGTGAACTCGTTCGGGCAGAGACAGACGTCAAAGAAGAGGAGAAAGTCGCGGACGGCCTTCACGAATCACCAGATTTACGAGCTGGAGAAGAGGTTTCTGTACCAAAAATATCTTTCCCCGGCCGACAGAGACCAGATTGCGCAGCAGCTGGGGCTCTCTAACGCGCAGGTCATCACCTGGTTCCAGAACCGCAGGGCTAAACTCAAGCGGGACCTGGAGGAGATGAAAGCAGACGTGGAGTCTCTAAAGAAAATCACCCCGCAGACCCTGCAGAAGCTCGTCACCATGGAGAACATTGAGGATCCTCAGCAGGTCGGGGGATCCGAGGCGAGATCGCCAAGTATCTCCCCGACCTCCCAAGGACACCGGGCCTTCCCACAGTCCCCCTCGTCCTCCAGAGACCAAACCACAGATGAGTTCTCGGAGGACGATGAGGAAATCGAGGTGGACGATTGACAGTCATTTGGCCTGTGGTTTTAATAAACAGCAACAAGGAGAAGATTATTCAGAAGGGGGCATTTTTCTTCCCAAACTTTTGCACGGATATTGACAGAGGCAAGGAGAATTCATCCATAAAAGACATCTCAAGAATTTCTTCTCCTCCTTTTCTCCATTTTAATTTATTACCCGGACTTGTAAAGCTTTCCAAGTCTGTCGTTTAAGTTTCACCACAGTATTTGAGGAATATCCGGTTTCCTTGCAGACAGACCTGACTCTGATGGTACTGTGAGACTGAAAACTGTGTAAACATTTGAATTTTTCACGCTCGTTTTTTGAAGGAGGGAGGGGGGCATGGAAAGTTGTGCAATTATTTGAGTTTGTCAGTTGTTCGCATTCTTCGGAGCAGCCAAATATTTAAATGAGCCCCCTTCTTCAGGGGGTCGAGGTGTCTGTCCCACTCTCCCTCCATGCAGTGTAAAATGATTTCTTTGTTTTGTTTTGAGAGAGAAGTGTCTCTGCGAGCATGCAGGCCTGTTCTCTGCGCAAAGAAAGCATCCTATCAAACTTTTACACGCCCTGACTTCTGTACATAAATACACCAAACATCCTATGCGATAATTTTATTGTAACATTCTATTTAATCAGCATCTATGTAAATAAAGGTTATATGATATTTCAAGAAGCTTTCGACGCGGATGAGTGTGTGATTGTGCAGAAAATACAAAAGAGTACAGTGACTTTAACCCTCCTGTTATGTTCGTTTCTCTGGAACAGTAATAATGTTCCTGGGTCAACTTGACCCGGTGCATATTCAATTATCCAAAAGTGTCAGAACCCCAAAAAATCCAAATCAGATTTTTTTTAATCTAATTTTTAACTCCATTACTGACTATCTAAATCAAGATTTGGTCCATTGGTGTTCTTTAATTCTCACAGATCATGCTTCAATGAGGATAACTCACTCATTTTTCATTAAAATTCATGTTAAAACTTTTTTAAATGTACATTAGAAAGACCTAAATATAAATACAATAGTTTTACATGACAAAGATTTTTGTTTATTTTATTTAAAAATGTTTAATCTTTTCATTTTTATGAAGTGATGTTGATAAATTAACACGACTCCTCCTCTGTCACATGCTGCCCAGATTTGTATGCTGCTTTTAGCTGGTATTGGAAGGCATATATTGCCTAACATAGACTTTAAAAAGGGTCAATTTGACCCACAGCATAACAGGAGGGTTAAACAAAAACATGAGAGGTAAGATATTGGAGTCCTTGGTGTCCTAAGAGCAATATTATTATTACATCAGAATAATTACGATTTAAAGGGAAAGATACTATTTTAAAATGATGAAAGAAGAAGACATGAACCATTCAACTCTCACAAAGTAAAGTAATGTAGCAGGCTGTAAAGTGACAGTGAGCACAGCAGGCACTCTATAAGTCTTCAGATGAAAGAGCTACTCTAATAAGAGCTTTATAAGAGTATAATACGTTTCTTTCTGAGAGATTAAGGAAATACATAAAATATCCATCCTTCTCTGCTTGGTTAAATGTTGCCCCCTTTGAATAATTGACCCCTGCTTTCAGCCCTGAAGTGCCACGACTTCAATTAGCAGCCGTGCGCCGCCTTTCTTCCCATTCTTTCCCCCAGCTTTGAATGCATCTTGTCACAAGAAGGTCCCGGTCTGGCCGCGGTGTTAAGAAAAGCTTGCACCCTCCCCTGCGCCATATGTTTTTTTTTTTCCTCCTTCCATGAATCGTCTTTAACACAACTAGTCGACATGATTGATTAGGTTAACCCGCCTTCGCCCACAGAAACAGCTTCGAGCAAGCCGTGCGTAATAATGGCACGCATCTGCCACTCTTAAACCCGGGTTTGTTTGGGAAGAGAAAAAGTCTCCCCATGAATAGCAAATGTGTTAGTGTGAGGAAACTAATGAATAAACCTCAATGGGAGGTTGTGGAAATGTGACGTGCTGCTGCTGCTGCTGGCTGACCATTTGCAACTGTTTTGAAACGGGAGTGTGTGAGCGTGTGTTAAGTGTGTGTGTTAAATGTTGAGGGAGAAGGGGTTCGTTATCTTAGTTAATAAGGCCAACATGTTTTTTTTTCAATCTACAACATGCAAGAATGTTGCATTATCGTCCACTATAAAATAGATTACACGAAGTTCTACTTTAATTTCATCATATTTTTGCGCACAGAAACGCGTAAAACATGTCCAATTAAATTAAAATGTAACTTTACTCTCCATTATCATATCCAACACAAATTATTTATTTATCTTTTTTACAACTAATATTTAAGCACGAGTGATTAAGTAATTTTTATTTTATTTTTAACTTCCAAACATTTCAAACGACATTTTTTTAGTTTGTTTTTATTTCCAAGTTCGCCTTCTAAATTATTAATGCCTCAAATCTTGACACACCTTAATGTAAAATAATCGATTGATTTTTCTTAAGCTTAAAAATGTTGATTTATATTCCATATCGATTCGATTGATGTTTTGATAAGTGTAATTTTGCAATTGTTTCTCGACTATTACTAATACGCGGTGAAACAGATTAAATTAAGACCTTTCAGAGGGACTTTCACTCGCAGAAATAAAAGAAAAAGTAAGAAGGAGAGGATTCAAGACGGAAACGAAAGGGCTTATTAGGACAGTGTCTCTTTCTCTTTTTTTATGGTGGCTATAGAAACCGAGCAGACTCGCGCGCACAATAGGAGTAATCGTGTGGAATCGTGGAGGTTGAAAAGTCAAGTAGGCCTTTTATTGAGGAGCTACTCTGCACTGGCAGCAGGGACAACACACAGGATGGAGCTTTAAATAAAAGTCAGA
The DNA here is from genome assembly GCF_009762535.1 of Notolabrus celidotus. NCBI lineage: Eukaryota > Metazoa > Chordata > Actinopteri > Labriformes > Labridae > Notolabrus > Notolabrus celidotus. Next base: position 31,534,801 of record NC_048279.1, read on the forward strand.
AGGGGGAAATTCAGCCTAACTCTTATTAAATACAAAATAATACGTAACAGAGAATCATATGGGAGTTATAAGTTAAAGAAAAACAATTAAGAGAAATGTGTAATCCTGTATCCAAACAACAAGCTTACATTTAAAATCCTCCTGAGAAGCTTGTGTGTGAGATTTAAATTTAAAACTAAGGCAAAACTTTAGGATTTACTGTGTAATGTTAAAATGCAGTCCCACTGTTATTTTTAATTTTCCATCATGAGTCATTGCATTAATATTAGATTAATTTTCAACACAACAGCTACAGTATATTTCTGTTTTGGATAGTTGTACTCAAATTTCCATTAGTTCTTTGATAGTCTAATTTTAGGTTCCCTAAAATCAGCTGTTTCCTTTATCACTGTACCACATAATGATGCTCATGTTCCCCTGTGTTCTCATCAGACACACTCAAAGCAGAGGTGAAAGCTGTTCCACTGTAATGCTCTGTTTTAGCCTAAAGGTCACATCTTCAGGGGGTTATTGTTTTTTCATCATTTGAGGGCCCTGCGGGGACTTACATGGGACTTCTAAAGGTGGCTGGGGAAACATGCATAATGCATGAGTGTGTGTGTGTGTGTGTGTGTGTGTGTGTGTGTGTGAGTGAGTGTGTGTTAGAATGCTGCTGGCTTGTGTGCAGGTTTTCAGGTGGTTTGTTATTATAACTCTTAATTTAAAAACATGACCACAGAGGCTCAATTTTGAACGTCGAATGATTTAAAATTAAATTCAGGATGGTATTGGGGTCACTGGAGACATGTTTTAAAAATACCTAATCTCAAAACAAAGCAGAAATTAATTCTAAGAGTACATTTTAAGCCCTAAAGTGTCCTTTAAGGTAACGTTCCCTTACATATGGACAATCTGCAAAGTCCACAGTACTCCACAGTTGCTTAATTCAAGGTTATTGACCTCTGCAATAAAATGTAGAGCAGCTCTGCCCTCGATGAACACATGCTCCTCTATCATATGAAACCCAAACTTCATTTCTAGCATTTGACCTTTAAGGCACGTTAACTCCACGCATTGATATAAGTCTTTCTATTCCAGTAAAATAAAAACACAGACCGGCATTAGACCTCAAAATAATCAAGTAATCTGAAAATCTATGATCTAAAAAATGTGAAAGGCTAATTTACTCCCTTTTATGTGTTAAAGCAATTTATCAAAACTGTATTAAAAGCTGCTAAATTGTTAAAATGTTAGGAGTGGGAACACAGAGAATGGAGACAGTTTAAGATTCAAGGCTTGTACACACCAGCCTTTCAGCCTGAGCAGGTTATCAGAGTCTGAGCTTTCACTCTGGAAAAGATCACACACATCAAAGCCTCAGGCCTCCTGCTCCTGATGCTGAAAAGAGCACCAAGTGCGCCACCTAGTGCTCATCTGGGAGGACTAAATCCACCATGAAACACAGTTCTAAACAGTGAGATAGTGTGTACAGTGTATTTGTGCAAAGATAGAGGTTTGAGGTTTGGGCCTTCGTCAAATCCTCCACAGCCTAGACTGCAGAAAACCACCGCAGCACGCTTTAATACAGTTTTCTCTGCAAGCCTCTAAAAAGAGCAATAAAATATCACCCCAGTCAGTGTGTCACATAAACATTTAGAAGACAGGGAGGAATGCCAGTTGGCTTAAGCTGCTTTTATATTTTGTGATGCTTAAAGGGGCATTCACTCGCTGGTTTAACACCAGGCTGAGTTTATTTAGTGTACAGCAGACTACAGCTACACCTGTGAAAACAGTGATAGAATATCTGCTGTGGCTGAGGGCGGGTTTCAGAAGTCTGACAATATTCAGTGAGAGCAGGCTTTCTATAGTTGGGCATCTCAACCAGGAAGTCAAACGGAAAACAGCTTTAGAAACTGAGTGTGTGACATCTGAAAGATATGGGAGTTATTTGGGGTGCCTGGCTCTATTCAGAGATGAGATTGATTGCATTATTTGTTTATAAAAACAGTTCCAGTCTATACTTTTTATAACTTTTGCCAATCAAAAAGGTAACACACCAGGATCTCTCTGGTCTGCAATTCCACTTTTACAAGTATGTTCTTCTTACCTTATAGAAAAGCACTGATAAGAGGCTAAATGTGCACAAAAAGGAAGCTCTGTAATTGCAAGGTGCATGTTACCTCCTAGGCATTTACTACCAAGTGTTCACAGACTGAGATCAAATTTGGATCACTACTTGACAAACAATCCCAACAAAGGGAGCCAGAATAGCTTTTTACAGAGCTGAAGGTGAAAATGTTTCGTCAGATATATCTGGTGTATTTGGATGTTAAATTAAAGTGGACTGGATGGTGCACTTCATCTTTGTGGGACAGAATAGCCTTTAACCCTTCGTCTTCTAAAAAACAGAACACTGATTTCAATGAGTACAAGCAGTTACCCAGCTTACTTTTCGATAGAGCATTATCGTTTCTATCACTAGTGCAGTTTTTAGACTCTACACTGTTAAAACAAAAGCTGTGAAAACTCAAAATTTCAAGGCAACTGTCTGCACTAGATTTTTGAGTTTTGAGGCTAACTAGAAATCTTACATTTGAGCCAACTGATTATTTTTGTTGAGATAACTTATCATTCATATGTAGTGTAACTTAAAGTTTAGAGTTCTACATACTAAGAAGTGAAAGTTGTGCCAACTTATTATTGTTTGTTCAGAAAATGTCCCTTTGTTTCTGCACGGTACTGCACCGTTTTCCCACTTGCAAGGTAGCTAGCTAATGTTCAAGATGGCTAACTATTGGTAATGACCATGCCTTATTAAACTAACTAAACAAGTTAAAGTTACATTAACTGGTAATCAACTCACAATCAATTGACCAACTGTAAAGCTAGAGTTTCAATACAATACTCAAACAAAATACTCACCTTTAGGTCGATAAAGTCCACACAGGACAGGAGAGATGGCGCAACATGTGGGGAATTGAAAGTGTGGAAGGCCCCTGGAGATTTGAGTTGGAGACCCCGTTCTTTGCCTGAAGCATACTCAAATAATTTAGCTGAGCCTCAAACTCATAATTTCAAGATTTACCAACCTAACTGATGAAATGAGACCAACTTAACACAACAAACTTAATACAGGGAGTTGAGATAACTACTTTGATGTAGTTTGCAACAAAATGGAACATTTTCTGTTTACTTAACTGAAAAATCATTTTCAGGCCAACAATTTTAAGTTTTCATTTTTACAGTGTACTAACTCGCTGGATTTTTGACACATTCACAATAACTTGAGAGGAACAGGACAACTTCCAGGCCCCCGAGTATCGCTTGGATTACTGTAAGGTGAATGATAAAAATGGACAGAGCATGACAAAGCTGTAAATCTGCCTCGAGCTGTGAAGAAGGCTGCCAAGAGATCTGTGAGGACGCAGAATGAGATTCATGTTACATGGTCGAGAAAAGAGAGTCTTAAAAATACTGCTGCAGTCACAGCTCCACTCTCTGAGGCTATAGTTGACCACATGGCATCAAAAAATGTAAGAAGGCACGATAACTGAATGAAAAGTGACCCTTCTGATTTTATGTTTGGTGCAATCAAACACTGCAGCACCATAAGAAACATTAAATCTACAGAAAGAAGTGAGGATGGGAGCATCCTGCTGAGGAAATACTTCTCTGCAACAGGCCCCAGAAGAGCAGAATCTGTGCGAAAAACAAGATGAAATTCCTTCAATGCATCCCGCTGCAGTCTGAGAGAAGAGTGCAACTGGGGAGATGATTTATTTTTCAGTAAGACAATAACCCCAAAGATAAGCCAAAGCTGACAGGTATGGCCTCAAAACAAGAGCAGCTGGCCAAGTCGGAGTCCAGAATTTGTCAGGATTTTTAAATTATCGTTCTCTCACAATCCCTGTGAACCTCCACAGAGCGAGCAGATTTCACAAAGAATGGGGAAACGTGAAGCATCCAGAGACGTAAAGCTTCTCACAGAGTCAAGACTTTAACTCCTGCTGCAAGTGCCTCCCCTACAGACAGCCTTTGAGTTTGAGATTTACTGACCATGTAGTGTGATCTCATGTCTGTGTTTGCAGGAAGTCAAAGTTGTGACAAAAAAATGACAGTAAAACAATGATAGAGAGCAACAAGAGTCAGATTAAACTAGTACACTTTATAATAACGTGTGCTCCAGGGGGAGAGGTTGGATGAAATCGAATAAAAGGCTGGATCTGAGATTGTGACATCCTGCTGTGCACAGCCTGAGTGCTGCAGGTTTGCACTTATCATATGTCTAACCGCACGATGAGTACCGTGACACCCACTGGCGATATTTCCAAACTGTGACATGCTTGAGTTCATACCATAGACCAGGGATTCCCAAACTTTTCAGGCCGCAACCCCCAAAATATAGCTGACTTGTGACCCCCACTGTCCCTCAAAGTGATTAAATGTGTCTTCATTTAGCTGGTCTGCAGAAAATTAGCCTACCTATATGAGCATGTGGCTGTGTTTCCTGTGCCTTTATAAATTAACCTACAGCTACGGATGCTATCCATAATTAAGTGTTCAGTAACCCTAAATATTGGAGTCATCTGACAGTAAAGGCAGAAGACTCATTATATTTTATATTTTCCACATTTTATTTGAGGTTGAACTAGTATTTTTGTTGATATTCTTTACTATAATGGGTAAAACTTACTATTTCTAGATAACTTAAAAAAAAAAAAAACATTCTGGAAGACATCACATGACCCCCCATTTGTGTCTCATGACCCCCACTGGGGTCCCAGCCCACATATTGGGAACCCCTAGACTGTACAAAAAATGGATGTAGTATCCGTCATGTCATCCATCTGTTTCTGAAGCGGTTTGAAGCCGATCGTCGGCGGGTGCCATATTGGAAATGCTGAACACAACCTGACTTCGTCCGAGCGAGTGCGAGGTAAAGAGGCGGGCCGTTAGACTTTTTGCTAACTGCTACAGGGTGCCCACCTGTCAATCAAGTCAGCCATGCCCTTATTTGGGCAAAACTCATAAGTTTAAAATCTTCAAAAATAACCAGTTATAAAAAAATGCACCCCAGTACAGTGTGCTTATAGCGAAAGTAGCTATTCAGACCTAATCCACTTTTTTAGAAGCAGGCTGTAAACATGTTTATTTCTACTGCAAAGATCATCTTTTTTGAATGGGTGTGTATGTGGTTTCCTTTGTTTCTGCAGCCAGCCTCAAGTGGACGATCAATGAACTGCAGTTTTTAGCACTTCCCCATAGGCCTCATGTTTTAAGACCTGCGGTTGCTGCTTGTTTCTTACATCTTTATCCTCAAAATGTACTATTATTGACTGCGTGCGCCAAGTTATTAACTTCATAATTAATATGACTTTGTAGATGACATCAAAAAATGTAATTATCCTTTAATTTGTTTTTGTAAAGTATAAAAAGTCGTTCAAGCTACAAAGTGAAGAGGTGTTCTGCACATTAATTCAATACAAACTGTGATTTTTCAAATTTCAAATTTATTTTCAAAAATACAAAACAAGGAAAATAAGTATATGTACACAAACACTATCAAAATAGAATATGTATAGTACAAAATATGTACAGCTGTCCCCCGAGTAAAAACAGACCCTATCTGCTTCTTTTGTCCTTGATGGTGTAGTGAAGAACTAACGGCTGGGCCTGAGGGAGGAAAGAGTTTATTATCATCTGACACTGGAAATGCTCGAAGGCATGCGCAGAGAAATATTAAAATGTATAAATTATAAAAGTCATATTTCAGAATATATCAAATCAAACATTTGCTCACACTAGAGTGAAATATTTCATTTGAAAGCATGCAAACTGAATGTCTCTACATTTACAGAACACTACTTCAGCGATTTAATAAATAAACTGCAGCAGACAGAAGTTGTAGTAGTGTGGAGGAATGTGTGACATTTGCTGGCACTAGCTAACAGTGGCTGTACTGTACCTTGCCAAACCAGTGTGAGAGCCATAATCGTTTCATGGTCATGTGATCGGGAAGTGACTCGTTATTGAACAACATCTGGACCTATAGGGAGACCACACAAACAGACATGAGGGGGAGTCTGAAAGGAACATCTGTGATTATATCTGGATAATAAACATGTGCGCTGATAATAAGTACGGTATGCTAAGTGTGGATAATTCACAGTTATGATAACACTTGTGTTATTTTGTAAAAGACTGAGACCAAGCTGGCTCGACAGAGACTACAAACTGAGAGTGAGCTAAAGGAACGACATCAAGTTAACTTCTGATCACTTTTATGGCCTCGGAGGACAAGAGCTAATTAAATCCATGAAAAGGCATCACATTTATTGATTTGCTGTTTGGATTTATTGGGGTTGTAATAAATTATTTGTAGCCTCCTCTTTGCAAGCAATAACTCACAACAATACTTTCTCTGAGCTTAGAGCCAAGCGGCGCTAACAAAAGATGGAGTGGCATCAATTTTGTTGTGTTAATGTTTTCAATAAAAACCCAGCATCTCTCTTATTACACTGCAAATTAGGATAGAGTATATTGGAGCATGTGCTGATATGAGTTTATCAAAGATCAGATCTCATATTAAAATGTATTTTCTACACTTTGATACAGTCTCAAATTCTTAAAGAGGCGGCTTCACTCAAACAACACACAAGTTAAAGAAACTGCAAAAATGACTGCGAATGTGACGAGTCTCTTAGCTGGATGTTGCAGCTGGCACTGTTTATCAGTCTTTCAATGTCTGAAAACATTTTGAAACAACAGAAAATAAAACTTGCACCATATTCATAGAAGTACCAGAGTGTGCAGGTATACTGTACAGAAGTGTGTTGTAGAATTGCTTGCTTTGCATATATATTCTAGTTAGTTCATGTTCGGTCACTTCGTCTTATGTCCATGCACAGATAGTTGCAACAGGAGAACACTGTTACAGTCCACAAATGGCGAGGAGGCTTGAAGTCATGATATAATGTGCAGAGGCTGCACTGAGCGGTGGATCTGAAGAGCCATGTGTTTCGGCTCAATCTCACAAATGTGCCGTTTGTTAGATGACTGTACTTATTGTGGATGAAGGGTGCATTATTTGCAGTTTTGAATGCATCATTTGTTTAGATATATATTTATATTTTACACTAATTCAAATTTTTGTTTTTACAGCTTTCTCTAAAAGTAGAGGTAGCTTTTCTCTCTGAAGAGAGAAGATAAGGCAGTTTAATCTCCATTCCCAAAAATATATCAAATAGAGTTAAATTTTAAATGTCTCCGTGAAGCGGATCAATCATAACTACAGACATACCTGGTGTTTTTCCACGTTTAACCGATGACAGAGAACTTTCCGTAGGTGTCTGACCTCCGCTCGGACCGAACACCGGACAAACTTCTGCTGTAGAGGAGAGGACATAAAAATATACTGTAACACTTCAGATAAGCAAACAACACACAACACAACAAATTCATAAGAGACAAACTAGTCTAGGGATCCAACTCTTCAGACCAGTCAGAGATCATTGATTCTCTTGATTTCTTGTTTGCAGGTTAAACTGCCTGATGTACCAGTATTTCACATTAGAATAGAATAGAATGTCTTTATTGTCATTGCGTGACTTGCATACAATGAAATTAGGAATTAGGTTACTGTACCAAGAAAGCAATTTTAAAAACATCTCTTGAGTTCTGCTCGAAACAAAAAATTCTGGCCTTTTATATATATAAATTACCCAAAGTTCAAAGCGATAGTGGACAGGGTGCTTCTGTTACAGTTTGATTCACAGAGAAGAATCCAGCTTAGAGCTCCATGTGTTCTGGTCCTCACTGACTTATTACACACTTCTTACAGAATTGAACTTCCTTTTCTCCCTGAATAAAGCGAGACAGTAAGTCTTAAAAGTGAACACAGAAATGTACGCTGCTGCACTTTTCCCCTCTGTAAAAACTGTGGATTATGAAGAACATGCATGAGACGGAGAACAGCACGCAGCAAAGGTTATGGGTCTAATTCAGACCCCCGAACACTGCGCAGATGGGGCATGCTTGGCAAACTGATCGCACATAGCCTCTCGTTTAACAGGATCACACAGAGGTTAGCGAGACAGAGACGCTTATCAGGAGTGGTCCGGATCTGAACCGATAAAACCGCATGTCCCCATTACGTCAGGTAACTTTAGACACAACAATAAACAACATTTTAGTTTTATAAAAAGGGCAGAAGAGGACGTGTGTGCAAGCTTATGATGATGCCCTTTCGCGTACAGCTGTCATCTGAGCACTGAGCTCTAAATTTAAAAGTCTAGTTTGACTTTTTACATATTTTTAATGCTTTTTTCATAATTTAAAATCAAATTAAAAAGCCCAGACAACAAAGACTCTTGTAGGTTTGTATCCAACACATTAAACAGTGGGAACATGTTATAAAATTGTCTTACTAGCATTTAAACTTCTACTTTTAATACACGGTAAAGTGTCAGATGATCAGCCTCTCACAAATCTTTAAAACTCTTTTTCAAAATTGAATTCTAAAACTTCACTGAAGCCCAGAAATGGACAAGACGCTCACAGTACAACACACATCTGTTTAACAACACTGCCCTCTGCTGGCCGACTGCAGCCTCTGCAGCATGTAGAGCAATATTGGTGTTGCAGTGTGAATTGAAGGTACAGTGAAACTTTGTGTATTGACGCTGCTTTCTGACTGATCTTTGTTCAAGTCTCCACTTAGTCAAGGTTTGGTGCTCTTGTTACTCACACATGCAACCTGACAAATGAGCCTGTCAGGAGGATTCAGCCACAGAGGGAAACCCCCATAATAGCTGACACGGTGGGCAGTTTTTGCAGTTTGGTGGGTCTGAAATTAGCCTGCAAGCAAATTTCTAAACCCCCATATTTAACGTGCAGGGATGTAAATGACGAACCAGCTCGTGGAAACACCATGAGATTAAATGTACAGAGAAAGAGAAGTGCTGATCAAAATGAGTCCCTTATTTGCACTCAAATCAAACTCGACTGTGTGCCATGTATTCAACGACTCCAGACTTGGTTTAGATTTATTTTTAGTCTCATTTGGTGACAGTTTGTCTCATAACCTTTTAACCGTCTGTTTTAAAAAAAGAGGCCATAAACGTGATGTATTTATTGGACATAGTGACACTGCTTTGACATGTTTTGGTTGATACATTATGTCAGTCTTTTCCCAAAGAGTCAGCACTAATCATCAAACACTGAGTCATCATCTTGGCAACCCAGCCTCAACGCTTTGCCTCAAAGTTGAAGAAACACCACAGCTCACTTCAGAAATAATTATGAAATCCACAACGTTTGAGAAATGACAAGTTTGGTTGGGGAAGTTAAAAATGATTTTATGTCTTAGTGGTGAACCTCTCCTACTTAGCCCTGTCTCTGTGTTACTGTGAGGCAGCCAGAGTAACCAGCCCTGGGTGCTGCTTTTCTGCTGGTGCTGCAGATGTCGGTGTGCCATGTTTTTGCTTTGCAGTCTGGTCAGAAACTGAGTTGTCAAGGCTTCAAAAATGTGCTCCTGGAGACATGTTTCTCATGGTTGTGCAGACCCGTGAGCTGAGTGGCTAAGACGGCATTAGTAAACAACTCTAACTGCATTAAGACCTTAGACCTTGAGATGCAGTACTTAACATATTAAGATAGAACATCAGTATTTAGAACTTACCTGGAGCGCTACCTTCGTCTTGTCTTTTCCAGCGAGTGATGAACTGTAAATACAAACAGATGTTACTCAGGTTTAACTTCTCACTCAATGACCAGCTTTCCCCTCCTTCAATGACAGGAAACATACAGACAGAATACTGTCCACTGTGATGGCTCACCTTAGTCTTTCTAAACAGAGTGAAACCTGCTCATCGTATCTGTAGAAATGGGCCTTTGAATGGTCGAAGCTTGTGTACGGTAAACCTGTCGCATCAGGGACAGCGTCTGTGGTAAAGGAAAAGAAGTACACAATCAGTTTTAGACACACAGGTCAGACAGCAACTACAAACTGAGGTCTGAACACAGACACTGAGTAAGTCTGGTTAGCTGCTCTTATAATCAGCTACTCTCCATGACTCTTAAATCAATCAATGCAAACATTTGAGTATCTGCATGGTTTAACAGTGAAATAGGTTCTATAATGTTCTCCATATGTTCCTGTGCACATCTGTTTCATGCATAAGACAACATCAAAATGTACACTTTTGTGTCATTAGCAAATACACACATATATATCATTTATAAATGTGAGTTTACAATTTCACACTGTTAGGACTGAAGAAGGGATTTAATTAACAGCTACATCACAACACATTTATTCTTCTCTACTACAGGTGTCTTTCTGGTGATTTAGTGAGAAAAGGGTGTGATCCATTCTCCCTTTCCCTTATTATTTGGAACGACTGAAAGCCAAAAACTGTGAAATGTATTCAACTGAAGTCTATCAAAATAAAAGTATGCATCTGTTTGCAACTTTGTGTAAGAGCAGCATGTAACCAAACAGATTACAAAGTGTACACAACATAATAATGTAGCTTCAAAAATGTCCAAACAAAATTTCAAATATAGGAGTCAAACATAGAGACCTGCTCTGACATCAATGAGTCATTAGAAGTCAACAGAGAGCTTCACATGGAACACTATGCTTCACCTGTGTCAACGATTCACTAGTGCACCAACCAACTCCCTTTCATATGGGATTTTCTCCATAACTCTTTTACAGGATGGATTACACAAAGCATTCAGATTACTGTCATGTCAAGATGATCACCTTTTTTTGGGTGCAGATTTAGCATAATGATTCAATTGCACGCCCTACCAATAAAAGGTGTAAAACCCCCCAAAATATAACTTAAAAAAAAGAAAAATGAACACTTTTTTATGGAATTTAAAAATATGTCACTTTGTGCACTAACAGCATATTAAGTATCCTCTCTGAATGGATAGATTTGAACCACAGATGGACTGAGAGGATGATCAAATGATGACTTACCATCTCCAGAGGGCTGGATGACTCTCTCTAAACCCCGAGATTGATAAAACTCCTTAATTCTTTTATCTTCACCTGTATACACACAATCATCATGGAAATTAGATTATATACATTTGAATATTCTAAGAACAGGTATTCAAAACAGTCTCTTTTCATTTCAGTAACTTTGAAAGATCTTACATCACCATAGCTTAAAAGAATAAACAGTCATGTTGAGAGCTTATATCACATATCACAGCTATCATAATAAAAAGTTCTCTTAACGTACTTTCTTGAAGTCCAGGCACCAGTTTGTAGACGATATCCTGCATCACTCGATCGAGCTTCAGGTTGAGTAATGGCTGTGTTTCGTGTATTTTGATGTTGCACATTGGGCAATATTTGCTTGTTTGTAGATACTTCACTATACAGCTTTTACAGACTGTGGAGAGGAGAGAGAAAAACATGCATCAGGATCTTCATCTTGGGACAGAAAACACTTCCATTTAATAAAAATGAGGCACATTTTGAGTGTTAAATTCTGGTTCCACTTACACGTGTGCAAACATTCTGTGATGGTCGTGGCGTCTATGAAGTACCCCGCACACAGGTAGCAGACGATGTGTTCATTCAGGTCCTTGATCTTCAACTTCACCTCCTCCTTTGAAAAATGCAAGAAAAGCTATTATATCTCTTAAATTTTGGGTGTTACCCCACTGAGAAAGGTTTTATGACACATTCCTCTATAAAGATACACACATCTTTAATTATTAAACAGTGTGGGCAGGATAAATGCAGTTATGGTATGGGTACAGAGTACAAATGTTTAGGTTTAGAAAACTTGAATGTCCTAAAAGAGGCAATTTGTGGTACAGCACAGCTTAAAAACATTAAAAGTGCATCAGACACACACAACAAGAATGATCCAAATAACCAACAGTAGCTGAAACAACCATAATACAATACAAATAAATAAAATAACCCTGGGTGTAGACAACCTTTTTTTTTTTTATCGCTAATGCAGCTTATTTAATTGAGTTATTGCCATGGGGATGAATGAGTTGTTTTGCATGGTTGATTCTTATCTTGGGGTATCTATAGGGGGCAGCTGAAACTCCACTGAAAGTGGGTGTGAGGTAGGGATGCACTGATCCGATCCTGGTATCGGATATCGGCCAGATCGGACTCAAAAAGCTAGATCGGATATCGGTGACAAAGGGCCGATGTATAGTGCCGATCCATATGACAGATTCATCTCAGTTCTATGCTTTTCTGTGTTTACAACAGCCATGTGCATCTCCTACGTCATCAGCACCGGCTGGTTTGTGCATTGTTTGCCCGGCGGAGCATGATGGAGGATAACTACAGAGGCTCTGCAGTTTAGGTGCATGTCACACTTCTTTTGCTAACAACTCAGCCAGAAACTTGCAACATGTGCAGCGGTAATGTTTCAACGGATGGCAGTCGTGCTGAAAAATATAATGGAAGCCCAAAGGAGGAAGTTCACGTCAGCTGTAGCCGACTGCAAAGAAGCAAGGAACCTTCTATTAATGGATTCAAAGTGTGAAAAACCTGACAGGTTATTGGATTTAATTGTTCCGGATCCTTGAAATTAAGGGGTTCCACCCTCTGGTTTAGCACCAGGTACAGTTCACCATCATGTAAATAATGTTTCTGACACCTCTGACAACCCCAGCTTCCCTGAACATGTCAGCTCGTTTGCATTATTTTGTGTCATGATTCTAATTTTCATGTGTTTCCCGCACACAAATGATACCGGGGCGGGGTGCCAAAGTTATATTTCCGATCGCAGGGATTGGATCGGATCAGCTGTTATCGGTTGATACCAAAGTCCAGGTATTGACATCGGTATCAGGACCTAAAAAGTAGGATAGGTGCATCCCTAGTGTGAGGTATCCATGCAGACTTTGACTGCCTTCACAGCCAGCCTGCTCATGTACACCTGCTGCAGGTCCGCTTGCTGCTCCCACACTATCTTCCCATAGATCTTAACAATTTGTTCTTTTGTGTAATTTTATCATGACCATACCAGCATACAATACAATAAAAAAGTATGCTTTCAATAAAATATGTATAAAATGAAATTTAAACTGTGTTTTCATCATATGAAAATACACACGTTGTTGGCCCTTTTTAAAAATAGTATCAACACAGGGTCCCAGGAGAGTTTGTGATCTAAAATGAGTCAGTGACCGGGTACAAGTACATGCAACCCTTTCCTTGAAAGTGACAGAGCTGGCTTCCCTCTCTTTGAAACACAAAACAGTGATGAAGATGGTGCACCACTAAAGGAACATGTCATGTGTTCATCCTTCCCCTAAGGCGCAACTCCATTCAATCTGCAGAGTCCCTCTCTACTTTTAAAAGACAGCTAAAGACCCAGCTCTTTAGGAAGCACTATGCACTTAGCTAGACTGTTCTCCACTGTTGTCCCCAGTGGCAAATCATGTCTTCCAGCTACCGTTGACTCGCACTGTCCTGCTCTACTCTGGGAATCTGTGTTCAGCTCTTGAGTGACCCAGTACTTGGTACTTTGGTCATTATTGTGGTGATGTTAATTGTTGATGATGATAATGGAAGGCCTTAAATGGTTTGGTTGCTTCATTGTGGATGTTCCTTCACCCTCCTGTTATGTTCATTTCTCTGGAACAGCAATAATGTTCCTGGGTCAATTTGACCCAGGGCAAATGTAATGATCCAGAACCCCAAAAAATCCCAATACACATTTTTTTTTCTTCTAATTTTTAATGCCATTACTAACCATTTAAATCAAGATTTGGTCCATTGGTGTTCTTTAGTTCTCAAAGATCATGGTTTAATGAGGATAACTCACTCGTTTTTCATTAAAATAAATGTTAAAACTTTTTGTAATGTACATTGGAATGCCCTAAATATAAATACAATAGTTTTACATGACATAGATTTTTGTTTGTTTTATTTTAAATGTTTTATTTTTTATTTCTATGAAGTAATGTTGATAAATGAACACGACTCTTCTTCTGTCACATGCTGTCCAGATTTTTATGCTGCAATTAGCTGGTTTGGAAGGCATATATCGCCTATAATAGATTTTAAAAAGGGTCAATTTGACCCACAACATAACAGGAGGGTTAAACAAAAATTTAAAAAATCCTTATTTACTTTAGTGCATTGCCTTTACTATGCTTGGCAGTACCTGCACCCAAATTGACTTGAAGCACTTTGTTACTCGTACTGATCTTGTTTCCTCTTGTCTAGATCTTTGCTTGTGTTGTTCTTGTTCTCGTGTGTACGTCGCTTTGGATAAAAGCGTCTGCTAAATGACATTGTAACATTGTAACAATTGGCCAGACTCGCGGGTTCCGGGTCTCTCGTGCCAGTTTATTTAAGTTTCACGTGGTTTTGTTTCCAGTTTGGTTCGTGACTTTGTGAAGGAGTCTCAGGTCAAAGTCTGAGGAGTGAACTTTATTGAGCAGACTCCTCTTACTGCGGTAACAACATGGTGCGTCTCCGCTGAACAGAAATGGGCGGCAGTTCGAAACGCACCGTTTTACGCACGGTGCCTCCTGCTCCCTCACGAGACGAACCCCCCCCCCCTTTACTGAGCCAGTTCACTCAAATATCACTTAAACTACAACACGTGTCTCAGACAAGCTGATAAATGCAGCTTAACATGTGACCAAGAGTGGTCAAATGGCAGTATTTTGACACGTTTTCGACACGCTGCTGCTTTAGGAAGAACAACACAGGTCCCCTTCCCGTCCGCGCATGCGCACACGCTGCCCTCCTCGCAGCGCTCCAGCATTGCTCTCCCTCTCTCTCAATAAGCGACACGGAGACGACAACCATCTCCCTGCAATGCGCGCGTGTTACTCCTCTCTGCTGCAGTCTAAGTCCCCGTCCGCTCCCACCCTCGTGCCGGGGAAGTCCAAGAACGTGCCCGCTCACCTCGTTCCGCAGTGGGTCCAGTTTGTACACGGACTGTAGCTGATTTCGTAGCCGCATCGCTATGGCCATCGGACCTTGTTCCGCCATCTTTGGGAATTATGCTTACTTCCGGGTAAACCGGAAGTTATATCTGTGAAAGTTAAAGGAGGCGGGTAACTACGAAATATAAAATTAAATAAGAAAATAGATTTAAAAAAGATGTTAGGAAGTATCCCAAGCCGTTTCACTATAACACAAATAAATTTAAAAAATCAAAACATTTTTTTTAATTTGTTTATTTCTTCAAGATTCAAGATTCAAGAAAGCTTTATTGCCAAGTGAGATATAAACATAAACACAAATCCAAAAGTTCTAAATAAAAATAAAAATACTATCTGTACAAAGAAAGGTAAATAAGTACTTTTAAAGACATGAAATAAGTTAACTTAGTAAGCCAGAGTGCACATTTAGTAGATGACTATAATAATAAAATATGTAATGGGATAAATTACAATATTGCACATGGTTATGAGGTATTGCACCGGAAATCAAAGTATTGCACATGTATGTGATCAGTCACAGGAGTCTTTAGTGTTTTACAGTTTGATTGCTCATGAGGGACACAGCCTGGGGGAAGAAGCTGCTCTGGTGCCGGGATGTTCTTGCGCTCAGAGCTCTGAAGTGCCGGCCGGAGGGCAGCAGGTCAAAGAGGTGGTGACCTGGGTGAGAGGGGTCTGTGAGGATTTTGCCTGCCCTTTTCCTCATCCTGGAGGAGTACAGTTTCTTGGAGGGAGGGCAGGGGGGGCACCGATGATCCTCTCTGCAGTCCTGACTGTCCGTTACAGTCTCCTCATGTCTGATTTGGTAGCAGAACCAAAAAGACAGTGAGGGATGAGCACAGGACAGACTCAAGGACTGCAGTGTTGAAATGTTTGAGCAGCTCCTGTGGCAGGTTGAACTTCTTTAGCTGGAGGAGGAAGTACAGTTTCTATTGGGCCTTCGATTATATGCCAACATATAACCAGGGAACTTTGGAACCAGACCACTTTGAGGGTCACATGACAAATTAGATCTTAAGTTTTACAGGGGACACTCTGTTGTTGTTGAGACCTTTGACTTGTTAAAAGCACTTTTTAATTCCTTCTTCAGGCATAAATCAGTTCATGCGTTAAAGAAGCAGAGCAGCTTCAAGAGTGTGTCCACACTTTTGTTTTTCTTTTCTCTTGACAATAGAGGGCGCTGCAGGAACACTCTTCATCCAAATGCTTGCCACCTTTGGCACCCCACTTACATTAATATACCATCATGTTAAGCAATAACACACATTCATGCGCTTAATAATATTATGAAAAAAGTATAACAACCTGTGTCTCATTGACTGGTCCTTTAACTTCACACTATATGCACACATGTAGCCCTACACTTTTAATCTAGTATCCACTTTGGCATTCTTCTTCTGTGTTCATTGTTTTATTCATTTTAGGATAATCATGCATGCATCCTAACCCACCTATGAAAAAAATAATGTAGTCTGAAAAGGTGCGCTACTGCATTGGTTTGACCCATGTCTTTGATAAGATGCACTCCTGAGATTTGAACCATGCCAGTAAAAGTGGGTAAAACAGTGCAAAGACAGTACCACACCTTAAGGTGTTTCAGGCTTAAAGCAGAAGTGTGAGAAAAACACTGTTTTTAACCGCAGTCCTCAGCAGCAGACAGACCACGGTGGATCTTGTAACCTGAACCCTCTGACATCCTGACACCTGCAGTGCTCGGGCATCAGTGAGGGCGGGCTGCTCCTGCCGCCGCACGCAATCCCATGAGCTCTGGTAATTATGTTGGACACCTTGATGTGAATCTCCTTCAAGCTTATCAGCAGTTAAGTATTAAAATATACTCTGAAAACTATTCATACTGGTATAATCTTGCACAAAACTACACAACATGACTTATCAAGCTTACAGCGTGTAAGAAAAATGCAAGTATACTTATTTATGAGAGATTCTATTCATTTTGCTGTTATGAAATGCAAAGTTACACAGCCCTGCACAAGCAAAAGAGATGAAAACAATGGAAATAATTCAACAAATGAGGCAAACAGAGAAAAGCAAAGAAGTAAAAATAAATCAAGATAAGGCAAAAGCATGCCAGAACACTTAATTAGACTTTCCTAAAATGTTTTAAGTGTGCTGCTTAAACATAAAGCACAACAAGGACTTACAAAAGCAGCATGCATTTGTTTCATTTATCCAAAACAGCTAAACTGCCTTTAATTGGCTTGATGTATCTAATCTTTGCAGCAGTAAGTCTTTCACTTGGAGGAGCTCTTATGACTGAAGTGTCTGAACCCCCCACACTGTTTGGGTTTGAATGAGTACTTCTCTCCCCTCCACGAACAACAACCATCGAGGGGCTCTTGAGAAAAAGAACTGAACCAGTGGCTCAGTGGCCACCAGTAAAGAAGCTGTGGTTTCTCCTGGATAGCTCCCAGACCAACGTTTAAATATGTGTGTGAATATGAAGTATGGTGTTGAAATGAAAGAAATAGTGTGTGGGCTCTGCAAATATTTCCCTTGATAATCATGTGGCTTTTGTATTTGGGAGCATAATATTTAAATCAACAGTTTGTATTGTGTTGTGCCGTATTTAAGGTATTTATTCAGGTTTTAGTGGCGGTGAGATGTCTTATGCTTTGAGGTTTCTACTCAGACATAGGGTAGAACCAGTTTATTTTTCCAGAAATTACTTACAGTTATTTAATCATGGGAAGAATAAAAAGTAATAGTTTTGTGGAAAAAATAATCTTCAAGTGGAGAAGAAAAGAAAATGTATTCTTGGTTGTGGCTGAGCTGCATCTGAATTAGCGTCTGCCCTGTTTCAACAGGTCGTCGAATGTGGTGTTGCATGTGGAGGTCCCACTGATCCCTCCCAGAGGGCTTCCAACCTGTGGACCACCCAAAAGCTGCCGTCCTAAACAAAGACTCGCCCTTCATTCATCCTTTTGTAATTTCCCAGTGTAACGGAATGGCTGGCAAGTTTGTCTTATTCCTACCACGTCAGTGAGTTTGGAGCGGCTGAAACTGCTACGTGCAAACCGTTTATGGAGTCTGTTAAATCCAGAATGAATGCTTCATATATGGGTGTCTATCAGTGATAATTAAGACTCATTATCCACATCATTTTCTGGATTTTGATGAATATTACTCAAAAAATGAATCCTTCAGTGAGAGAAAACGTGACACCTCACACAGAGATTAATTTTCTTCTGATTAGAAGACAAGCTCTTGCCAAGAGGTCCACATCTGATTCAGTTAATGTAAATTGAAAAAAAAAAAGCTACAAGTAATATCTTTTCACTCTTGGCAGCTTTTCTGAGTTTGAAGAGCCGTTGTGATCAGTCTCGCTTCACCGAGCCTTCATAGTCAGGCCTTGTGTCCCCTGCTGTCTGCTGTTTCCTCTTGCCATGTAACGTCTTATCTGCTGGGTCTGCGAGGTCACTGCTTATCTGATTGACAGGGCTTTGACTCCACGCAATATCCAAATAACCTAAGGGCCTGGAGGCGCAGGAGGATCACAGCATGGCAAAATCCACCGGTCGGGAGGGTGAGAGAAAGAGAGTGAGGGAGAGGCAAAAGAGCCGACAAGAAGGGAGAGGATCAAGACGAATCAAAGCCTTTTATTTGTTGTCATTACTTCATGTCAAAATCACAGACAATAGAACCCCTATTTTCTTGGAGTGTCTGCAAGTCTGCCGGTTATTTCTCCTGTCCTTCATTTTTATTGGAAATAATTAGTTTGTCTGATGGATCAAACACCTGCCAGCACTACAAAGACACTGCTATTATTAAGAATTTGGGGATTATCTTTTATTAAGTAAAAATGACAGATATCAAAAAGTGAGAACAGATGACAAACTTCTTCTACGTGTGTTTCCTTTGGATTGGATGTTTTCTCTCACTCGGTGTAATTAGATGATGCATGAGGAAACTCCTTTAAACCACGCGGGTCTAAATCAACTGAAAACTCACTGAGCTGATAGAGACCCCATTTACCTTTGTACTGGACGTTCTGTGCCAAAACCAAACACACAACCACCCTGCTACTAGAATCTACGTTCAGCCATGCCAAAAGGAGGCCCCTGTCCCTCTGCTCTCTCTCTCTATCTCTCCCCCCTCTCTCTCTCTCTCTCTCTCTACCACTCTCTCTCTCTCTCTCAGAGCAATCAGAGCATGCAGGGGTGGACTGCAGCTTTTGTCTCTCTTGCTCCAGCAATTGGCCGCCAAGTGGCAAGCTAATGACGAGACCCCTCTTGGAATGACTCCAGAGCGGTACAGCTTGCTGTGGATGATGGGCGAGGGCATAATGAATGATGTAGGGCAAGCCCTTAGGCCTCCCCCTGGCACAAAACCCAAACCTCCAATATCACAATCCGAAGCACTTCAAATGTTAGATTAAAAAAAAAGCACATGCATGGGAATTTCAGTGAGAAGATGATGTCAGGATCTGTAAGAGAGTCACACAATCACACTGACCTACACAGAAAGATAATGTTGGTATTTGTTGGAGTCAAATACGGTGTGAAGGGGAAAATTCACAAGACACAAATCTGAAGATGTAACAGTGCATGTAAATCCAACACACACTGCTGTATGATAACGTGCATTTGGACTTTTCCCCACTATTAGGGGGCAGCCATGACTCAGGATGGAGTGGGTCGCTGCAGGTTCAACCCCAGCCCCCTCAGCCCGCATGTTTAAGTATCCTTAGGTAAGAAACTGAACCTCAAATTGAGCACAACCGGTGAACAGAATTGGTTAATAGTGATCAGTACTTTACATCCTCTGCTATGAATGTGTGTGTGTGAGAATGTGCGAGTGCAACATGTAATGTAAAAATAGCTTTGCATGTTACATATACAGTCCATTTACCATTTAATCACTCCATGTTTAAGATCTGTCAAACAAACTGAATTTATTTCGTTCTTTTTATTCATGAATCAGATTATTTGACAGTAAAAATGTCCACACGCTACATACTGAAATGAGAATCAGCAGAACAGCAGATTGAATGCTGCAGCAGGAAACAAGATGGATACACACTCACACACACATCCAGATGCCATTCCTTGTTTTTCATATCTTGTGTTCTTGTATTCCTTGTGTATCTATTTTCACTAGTGTTTCTCAGTTTAGTCTCTAGTGTCTCCTGTTTGCAGTACGTACTACATACTGCATACTGCATACTGTGTTTGAATTTAGTATGTAGTATGACTGTTCTGTTTGATCTGTTTTGCAGTATGTTGGGTCAGGCATTGTTGGATTTTCGGTTTGCTTCTTTAGCATCCAGTTATGATTTAAAAAGTGAAGAAGTGGTTTATATGTAATTTAATAATTTTAACAGCACCTAAAAACTGAGTGCCCCCTTAAAAAACAGAAGAAAAAATAAAAAGTGTAACTAGCGCTGTGAATTGTTTGAACAGTACGCAAGAGAGACTGGTCCGATGCATACTGAGACATTTTCCCGAATCAGTACGACATCTGGGTAGTTTTGGCATACTGCAGATTTTGCTCATATTCAAATACTACATACTGAATTTTGGCCAAATCAGTACGTACTGCTAGTATAGCAGGTGGTTTTGAAAACAGCCCCTGTGTCTGGTTTAGTTTTACTTCCTGCCCTCGTGTGTGCCCCTCCTGCTTGATTACTCCAATTAGTTTCACCTGCATCTCTTATCACACCTGTGTTGATTCCTCTGTGTGGATTAGTTTCCCTTTGTTCTCCTCTCTTTGTCAGTTCATTGAGTCTTGTTGGCGTCTTCCAGTGTTCCATGCTCTCTCTAGCTTTTCCAGAGAATTTAAAATATTAGTACATTTTTGTTCCTCTCCTGTTTTTTTCTTTAAGTTTGCATTTTGGGTCCCCTTTTTTTGGGACACAAAGCAACACAAAACATCAACAGCAGGAAATGCACCAGCTTCATTAAACCACACTGAATTTGAGCGGTCTTTGTGTAACAACTGATAAGTTTTTTCTTTCTGTTGGTTTGTGTGTGTTTATCCTCCTTTATGAAATTTGAAGATATAATAGACAGTTACCAGGTCGTCTTGACTCTTAAGCTCTGGAGTGAATATGTAAATAATGGGAACAGTTCATGCACACAGAGATCTGGCACTTGCTTTGACCATAATGCTTTTCCGTGTTGTTGTAATAAAGCCTTTTGTATATGATATGCATTCAACTCTTACAAGGAAACTGTAACTTCTACATTTCCCTGCCTGTCAGAGTCAGGATGCCTTGAAGACTGTGCCCCTCAGTTTAGATAAGCTAGAGGCCAAATAATGACTGACATGGCTGGAAGATGCTGAGATAAGACGAGTTTGCCAACAAGAACAAGTTGGTCTGCCAGTGTCGGAGGAAAAGAAAGCTCCGTATTAAATCTTATTAATGTGGCACAATAGCGCTTTGTCTGTCATCGACTTGAATTTTCATTAGTCACGTGTGTGTGCGCGTGTGCAGCTTTGAAGAGAGCGTATCTGTGTGCTCAGACCTGTGGTGTGTGCGTGTGTGTGGGTGTCAAGTGCACACAGATGCATACACAAAATGCAGTGATCCGTGAAAACTTTCGAGCGTCTCGGTTATCTTTGGATTATTCAAAGACTTTTCTCTCCAAGTTGCACGAAACATGGACCTTATATTACAAAATAATGGAAGAGCAATGCAGTCATAGTGACATAACAGAAAACAGTAAAGAATGCTGCAGGGCTGTGTAACTGTTCAGTAAACCAGAGGCCAAACTGTGAAATCTTCAGTGGTAAAGGTAGCACTTAAAAGTAGCACACTCCCCTCTGAGCTCTGCTGAGGACACTTAAAGGGGGATTATTGGTGTTTTTTAACCTACTGAAAATTGCTTCAGCCTGCAGCAGTGAAACAAGCTTTAATGTCACAAACTTAATCTCTGCAGCAAATGCTTACAATTGAATTACATTCACCAAAAGTTGTTGTTTTGTGACTTTACAGGCTCAGAGTAAGTGTCTGAAAACTCTAATAACTGGATCCTTGAAGAGTCAGAACTTTTTCTGTAAAAGTAAGATGCTTTTACCTCAACAATAAAATACATTAAATTACTGTCTTCAGAGCTACCAGACACTATGAACCTGCCTCAAACATTTTTTTCTGTGTGTGTTTAACTTTAAAGCTTTAAATGGACAAAACACAAGTGCAGGTACCCCAGTTTATTCACTTGTTGGCGTGAGTATCATGCAGCCAGTATCAGTAAATCAGTAGCATTATGTTCTGAATTTCTACAGGCAATAAAAGATACCAGAAGAAAAGGCTGATTTTTTACAAAATACATCTATTGAAAATCTACTTCAGAGTGTTGCAAAAACAAAGAACCTCTCCATCAACGTGCTCCATCAGGATACATTGAATACAGTTCCTGTGTCATCACTCAGCTCAGCTACAGCTCATGTCATCGTTTTGCCCTTTTGGAACCAGGCCAACATTGATGTAATCTTCAATTAACTCAGATTTCCATTGTTTATCCAACTCTGTACAGACTTACGAGTTTGAATTAATATGACACTAAAACAGAAAACTGAGCGTCCTGTGTGGCCCTTGAAAGGACACGAGCATCATGGGTAATGCATTTTATTAATCGCTAAGAGAAAATGGAATATAAGAGAACAGGAAAGGGTACGATGAAAAAGTCCCAGTACACCAAAGGGTGATGTTTGGTAGTGGTGGTACTGTGCACTGGTTGTATGTGATCAGTTTAGACCCAACATAATAACTCTTCATCAAAAACTCTGATGGTACTTTTTCAGATTCTTTTGGGTGGTTTTGTACTGTAGTCTCAGTGATATTGTAAAGCAGGCCAAAGGACACATACATCCTACTCCCAGTCTCCCTATCCAATGGTGTAGGTAAAGAAATACCATGCACACTGGTCACACTGTGGGCTAACATTGGTTAACCTATGAGTCTGTGTGTTGACCTGGAGCAGTGAGGAGGTTACACATTTGGGCAGATGAGCATATTTGTGATACTGAAAGCAATAATCTGAGCCAATCAGCCCATGTCATGGCTGCTGGCTGGAGGAGTAAACGGGAGCATTTCCAAAACAATTCATACTCATTAGTCATCTTCACCCTCAATGTATGTCAAAATCGTGCCAGGTTTTAGAATGACCTGGATTCCCCTTTAAGTGCCCCCGAGTAAGGCAGAGGGCCCTGTTTCAGTATCACATCTCTGAGATGAGTAATTCCCTCCATCCTGGTGGTAGGAGGCGTCCTGTCTCTCTCTCTCAAACACACACACCCACACACACACACGACCACAGGCATGCACATGAACAGTCATGCTACGATAAGGTGATTTGTTGCATGTATTCATTATCTAACAATCATAACAAGAAGGAAATCTCATTATTTATGGATAAGGGTATTTGCACAGAGACCTTTTGTGGGTTTTGTTCAGAGACAAAGTGAATAAACTGTTCGATTGTGATTATTCTTCTCTCTGTAAAATGATTGTTTCCTTTTAATCTATTCATTCAAGTTTCCCTGCTCGTCCTTCCCACACTCATATCTCTTTGAAATGTAAGACCAACAAAAAGGATGGGCACACTTGCTCCTCTTGTCATCCACTGTATCTGCTTTGTGCCGGGGAGGTGCACGCTCACTTATCACGCAGCCATCTTATCTTCATGGGCATTTAAGAGAATAAGGGTGAAGGGAAAACAAACTCAGCTGAAAGGAAGCCTCGTCTAAGGATGCAGGCTAGACGAGTGCTGCTGTTACAGGCCGTCCAGGCAGATCTAGACTCAGTTATTGTCTAAATTTAATAAATCTGACAAACAGAATTCATGCCTGTTTTAAGTAACATGAATATCCCCTCACTGTTAGAATATAGAGTCGGGAATTTTCTTCAACACTGAATCATGTCTTATTCACTTTTCAAGAGCATGTGTTGAACATTTTTTTGATTGGAAACATCCCAAAATTAAAGGTATCTGGTTGAATTTGAAACCACAAGAGGCACTATGGGGTAATGTTTGCTTGAATAGATGATATGTTGTTGGTGCCTCATGTTGTACAAGCATATGCATAATGCACACAAACATATGTGTGCATGTAGGTGACATTTTCCCCAAGTATAAACTTTATTTGGTGGTGGAAAATATCTCTGCATTGGCAAAAGTCAGTAAAAAAGTGTCTGGAATCAAGGGTAAAATCTACTTGAACTGTGATGAAGGTCAGTAATGTGTTGTACAAACCCCAGGTTGGGAGATGGACATGGACGTAGATCTTCTAACCTTTAATTACAAACTTCTAACTCAGCAAACTTCTCAACAAGTTTCAAAAGCTTTGGTTCTAATGGACAGATTAAAGTCCGGACACAGTTTTACTAACTTACACTCCAAAAATACTCAAAATTGAGTACATTTTATCTAACATGGCCAAACTAGAGATCACAGAGTCTGCAGGCAAATTATGTCAAATTCGTTAGCCGAGCACCACCAGCCTTCAGTCCTTCTTGCAGGTTACCGTCCACTTGTCTGTGTTGGTTTGACTTTGCTCTGGTCTGGTGGGTATATGCCAGTTAAACCAGACACAGCCTACATAAAACTTTATCTTAATTTTCTAGATCCAGACACCAAACTGCATATAGATGCTACCCATCCGCTGTGCTGGTTCACATCCAGGTAGAGCATTATGGCAGTACTGCAGTAGCCATTAAGTGGAGCTACAGCCCCCACTAGTGGCAGGTGGCTGTACTACAGCTTCGGCACAACATATAGCCAGCATTGTGGTCTTACATTATTAAAAATATTAATTAACAGTTAAACCGGCTAGTAATTTTGGTGCTGAATAGCAAGAGTGGCAATATTTGATTGCATAATCAACTAAACAAGCACATCCCTAGCTGAGATTTATAATTACTGCTAGCAACAGGGTTCCACTGTCATGAGACAGAGCTGAGCACAAAGCTGTCCTTACATATCGGTATCAGTCATCTTCAACCAACTGCAACTCCATCCTGCTTAAAACAGTCTCCCTGTAACGCCAGCTTGCAACATCCAGATAAATGCACATCAAAGCATTACAGTGCTCCATGATGCCTCTGAGAATGTCGTGAGCTTATGTGTGTGTTTGTGTTTGCATGTGTGTGTGTGTGTGTGTTTGTGTGTATTTGTGAGAGATAATGGTGATCCTTTGATGCCTGAGAGTGATTTGGTTCAAGCTTTCTGGCGCATTATTTCCCTTTTGGCCTCCTGTAAAGAACTTTGATGAGGACCCAGAAGAGAGGACCCTTATTGCCTGCACTTACTGTGTCAATAATGAAATTGTTTTGGAGATTTCACCCCCGTCTCATCTTCTTCTGTTCCAGCCATACATGCAGGCAGTCTTTCATCTATCTTCCCCATCTTCTTCCGTAGCATGCAACTGCTGAGACGGCAAAGTTGGGCCACAGTCTCTCAGAGGAAGCAGAACTATCTGTCCGAGTCGTCTCGATGAGGCTCATTGCTCACTCTCACTGATACACAGGACGAGTTAATGACTGTCGTGTTTATACAACACACTTCTGATGATTTCAATATACCTACAAAAAATTATTTAGCAAGTTTGAAAACTTTTAGAAACATGGATTACTGCTGTGCACATACACTTTAGTTTTCATCTAAGATTTCTACCAACAAGTATACGCCACATCTATATCTCCCATGCCTCGGTCGAGGCAGATGGCTGTTTAACATGAGTCTGGTTCTGCTTGAGGTTTTTGCCTGTTGAAAGGAAGTTTTTCCTCTCCGCTGTAAGACTGAGTCTCATCCGGTCTTGGTGTTGGGTCTCTGTTCATAATTTGACATAGAGCAGTCTAGACCTCCTATGTTTGTAAAAGCGTCTTGAGATCATTTTTGTTATGATTTTGGGCTATACAAATAAAGATTGATTGATATAAGAAATCCCACTGTGACAGTTTTCTAAGTTTTACATGCAGTTAGAGAGTTACAATGCAACTTTCTAATCAATAACTGATAGATACTTAATCAAGACAAAGAATGTTTCAAGTAGCTAGTAGCTGTGAGGACTAATTTCAATACCAACACTAAAACACTGCTAGCATGCTGATGGTTTGCAGGTAAAGGGTCAAGTTTGTTTGTGCCAAAACCATTATGGTGTGAGCATGCTAACCTGTTCTAACCAAGCGGCAACCTCCGGTCTTAAAACATGAAGCCCATGCGGAAGTGCTAAAAACTGCAGTTCCTCTGTCGTCCACTTGAGGCTGGCTGCAGAATCACAGGAAACCACATACACATCCATTCAAAAAAGACAATCGTTGCAGCAATGATAAACATGTTTACAGCCTGGTTCAAAAGACGGTTAATTTCTCTTTCTGCACACACTGTACGGGGTTGAATTTTTTTTATAACTCTGTATTTTCAAAGATAATAAACTTACAAGTTTTGCCCGAATAAGGACATGGCTAACTTGATTGACAGGCGGGCACCCTGTAGCTGTTAGCAAAAAGGCCAAAGGCCCTCCTCTTTACCTCACACTAGCTCGGACGAAGCCTGGTTGAGTTCAGCATTTCCAATATGACACCCACCGATGATTGGCTTCAAAACAGTGCTCAGGAACACATAGGTTACTTCATGGATACTACTACGTCCATTTTTTATACAGTCTATGGTGCTAACCACACCAATAATAGAAAGGGGCTGAGGTTGACCAACAGTATTGTTGTTTGTGGACAGACTGGAAATTTGGCATTAAGGGAAGAAAGAAAGTCAAGGTTCTTGTACTTGTTGGCACCAAGACAAAGAATCCAGAAAGTCATCTGAATTCATCCTCTGGGTACCACGAAAATATCTAAAATAAAATGTATGACTACCCAGGCTATACTCACTGGGTTTTTTTCTCAGTGAAAATAAATGTCTGAAAATATTTTATCAAACAAACTTGTAACATCTTTTAGTCTGCCTCAAACCAACTGCAACAGCATGTTTAAAAAATGTATGATGATAACTTTTCAAAGCTTGTGAAAGGGACAAATTGAAGACAACTGTTTTTCTAACACACTCAATATACAGTTTTATTTTAATACTCAAGATGTATGGTATATATTTCTATGATTGCATGCTTCATATGCCGTGGATGCTTCTGTTTTACATCAAATGTCACTTTCATTCTTAGCCACCATCACACACACAGACCAAGGCCCAGTCACTTGTTCCTCCAAAATGTAAGAAATCGCTGAAGGCCATTCATCATTTTTTCGACCCTGCTTAAGAAAGCGGCTGCTTCGAGTAATTACAGGGAATCAAAGACTAAGTGGTGTAAGATCAAAGCAAGGAATTTTTCTGTAATCCTTGCGTGTTGCAAATCTTTTGTGATCTGGTCGCTGCGTTCCTCCTCAGTTTGACATCTATTTACTGTATCAAACGGAACGGGGACATCACTTAAGGGTCTGTTAGTGCCATTGTTTACTTTTGCCAAGCCCTGAGTGCCGGGGTCGCTGTGTGAAATATAGATCGCCCCTCTCCCCATGTTTGCTCTCCACAGTCTAAGGTGTGCTCTCTTGCTTGCCCTTGGCTTTGGGTAGAGGGTCGTCTGGCTGCTTCCTGCTCCGTGATGTACACTGAGAGATTAGGGGGTTGAAGGTTTGGCAGCTCTCAGGTTTCGTGTGTTTGTTGAGTGCTGAGAAGAGGACACTGACAAGTTACTCACGATCAAACGGCTGCTGTAGCTGCACAACCAACTGCACTGTTTCCACTGGTGCAAAACTGCAAATGGTGCATCTTATGGTTGGGATGTTGGTTAATAAATGTAAGAATTGTTTTAAGAATAATTCACAATAACATCCAAGTTTCTCAGTTTCCAATTTTATCATGTGGCAGCCTAACCTGGTAGTTTGACTGTTCTTCAGAGCATGGGGAGATGTTGATCTTTGTCACATGATTCCCTTCTCCTCACAGTCTCTAAGTGCATAAAACACATAAAAAAATCTTGAAAATAACACATTTGGCTCTGTTCGCTGTACAATCACAACATCCTATCCTCTGATCATTGCTGCATGTCATCTGTGTCTCATTGCATGATCAAAAAAAACTCTTTTATAAACTCTAAAAGTAAAAAATAGATCAAAGTTCCCAGATTTGAGCCCAGCCTCTGATCTGGAGTCAGTCTGAGTGTACCTTTTGTCTGCTCGTTTTAGCCTCGGCCACAGCTGGTAATGGTGGAAGTTTGGCGTGGATAACCAGTTCAGTGCACACATTTCCCTACTAATGGATAATTTGTGAGAGAGAGCCTTTAATTTTCTGATAGGTGGGTGGATCAAAGATATGATATGATTAAAGGAGAACCAAAGCATGTGAAGTAAGTGGACAAGAGATTCTTTTTAAAGCTTCCATTACTTTTGTTGTTGTATTACTCATCCTCTGTAAGGACGACTTAGCATCAAACTGGCAATTTCACTCAAAGTTCATTGCTCGCTGTACAGTCATTTAATGATTATTTATTTTTATGCTTTATCTTCTTGAAAATAAAAACCCTTAAAACTAATGTATGAACATCATAATTACAGATGTTAGAGTTATCTGCATTGAAGGAATCCCTCAAAGCCTTAAAATGTCTAATGCAGTGAGATGAGCTGAACTGCTTGGCTATGTCATGTAATGGCTTACAAACTGTTGCTAATTTTAGATGTCATCAGTCCCTATCGCTAGTTCTGACAAGCTGAAAGTGAAACTAGTCTTGCAGAATAGTTACACACAAAAACACCTGACTTCTCTGCTACCTCTTTTTAAAAACACAACTCTGCAAGCTAGCAGGACTGGTGCCTTAGATATATGATATATGAAACTATGCCTGTCCAACCTGTGGAGTTAAGACTTTTAGAAGTTGAATTTTAGACCGATGCCACCTTACTTTGTTAGCTTGTGACCCATAGTAATATCTTATTATGATAAAATAACCTTGTGGATAAAGCTTGGTTTATACTTCTCTGTTGACTCTACGCAGCAATGGTCGAGGGGTACGTGAGCACCACATATGTACTTGTGTGTTGATGTGTCCATGTTGTGCAGCATTACTCTGCCAAAACGCTTGAGGAGAGTGCGCTCTCTGATAGTCTGATCGCCTGTTTCCAGTCACATTGCTTTTTCCGTTTACTTTTTCACAGCGATTCTGAACGTGTTATGTTAATTTAAAGCATATCATACAGTCAATAATACAGGAATGAATACAGGGGAGAATAGAGAGGACACGCCCAAGGAGATTAAATACACCGCTGATGTGCGGCGATCCTGGAAGTGCTGTAAATGCAGGAAATACAATGCCACCGAGTGTACCAATCACAGGGCTTGCGGGCCATGTTGATTCAATGCATAGGCTAGGCTGTCGATTCAACAAAGAAGTATAAAAGCAGGCTTTAGTGTGCACATGATCTGTGAACGGTTCAACCAGATTTTATTTTTCTTTCGCACATTTATTCATTTTATTTTTAGATCTCTAGAGACGTGACAATGTTTCATACTTGACAGAGAAAATCAGAAGTAAAGGAAAGGCAACCTAGCTTTATCCATCCATCCATTTTCTTCCGCTTATCCGGGGTCGGGTCGCGGGGGTAGCAGTCCAAGCAAATTGATCCAGACATCCCTCTCCCCGGCGACACTTTCCAGCTCCTCCTGGGGAATCCCGAGGCGTTCCCAGACCAGGCGGGAGATATAATCCCTCCACCGCGTTCTGGGTCTACCCCGGGGCCTTCTCCCAGTTGGACGTGCCCGGAACACCTCTAAAGGGAGGCGTCCGGGAGGCATCCTCATCAGATGCCCGAACCACCTGAGCTGACTCCTTTCGACGCGGAGGAGCAGCGGCTCTACTCCGAGCTCCCTCCGGATGTCTGAGCTCCTGACCCTATCTCTAAGGCCGAGCCCGGACACCCTTCGCAGAAAACTAATTTCAGCCGCTTGTATCCGCGATCTTATCCTTTCGGTCATGACCCACAGCTCATGACCATAGGTGAGGGTTAAAACATAGACCGACTGGTAAATCGAAAGCTTTACCTTCCGGCTCAGCTCCCTCTTCACCACAATGGTCCGATACAACGTCCGCATCACTGTGGATCTCACGCTCCATTGTACCCCCACTCGCGAACAAGACCCCGAGGTACTTAAACTCCCCCACTTGGAGCAAAGTCTCACTCCCCACCGAGAGAGAGCAATCCACCGTTTTCCGGCAGAGAACCATGGCCTCAGACTTGGAGGTGCTAACTCTCATCCCGGCCGCTTCGCACTCAGCTGCAAACCGCCCCAATGCCCGCTGGAGGTCCCCGCTCGAGGAAGCCAAAAGAACCACATCGTCTGCAAAAAGCAGAGATGAGATTCCAAGCTCCCCGAACTGGAGACCCTCCTCCACCCGGCTGCGCCTTGAGATCCTGTCCATAAACCTAGCTTTATGCCAAGAAAAATAACAAGGAATCATTTTACCTCCATGTTCCTTTAATTACCTCAGACTATCTCAGAAGTTGCAAACCTCTGTGTTATAGGTTAACAGTAAACCCAGTGAGTAATCACACACAAATACAATAAACAGTTACCCACTTTTTTCCTACACGGTTAGGGTCTTGCCATGGTGGGACCCCCTACAGTGTGACACCATATCATGTGAATTTAAAGTTGATGATTCATGTGTCCTGTTGCTCGTCTGCTGAATCTGCTCTCTTGCATGGCTCGGTGCATCTTGTGATCAAACAAAGTGCTAATTTCAGAGCATTCACGCTATACCATGCAGTCACTTGACTGGAACAGAGAATTTCCTCAGGTACATTTTGATGACATCACAGGTATAAGTCAAACTTCTCTGGTTTCAGGTCTTGTGATCAAGCATCGTTTATCCCTGATTTCTAGCTCGGGGAAGGAGTTGGTCATAATCCAACTTACCGCTCGCTGCAGACAAAAGGAATGATACTTAACTCATCCTTTATCAATTAAACATGATTCAAGCAGCATTCCTGTTTAATCAAAGATTCCTAATCAGCACTCCCGCTTTGAGAACTTTGATAAGACAGAGGAGCCAGTTTGCTGAAAATCCAGTAAATCTCCTTGAATTGGCGTTGAATCATTTGTAGGTGGTCTAATCAGCTCAGCTCCTCACCCAGTCTCATCCTCACTGGCCTTTTTCCCCTAGGCTGACATCACTTTAGCCTGTGATGAACACGCGCACACACACACACACTCACACACAGACACACACACACACACACAGACACACACACACACACACACACACACACACACACAAACACTCATTCCACATATGTGGTTCTGTTGACCCAAGAAGACAAATCAGAAAAGCCCCAGGGCTCGGCCTGCCCGACCAAAGGGATGAGGTCATCCGACAGAACCTCATTTTCCCTCAAATTGCACCTCTGATCAGCGCAGTGTTTCCTGCAACAATTACACTGACCCTCATTAGCAAATAGTGTGGAGGGAAAAAAAAGGACACTAGGTTTGTGAAGAGCAGGATGTTTAGTTCAGAGTCAGTTGCAGCGTTTTTCTGTCGCTAGTTGCATTTAGTGTCATGTCTTGAGGGCCTCTTCTCAGAATCCTCCTCTGATTAGCAGGTTGTTGGTTCTGCTTCGTGTGGTGGAAGTCTGATGATGACAACACTTACAGGCATGCTGGGGGTCATGATACCATGTCTATTACAAGAAGCCAGAGTAAGTTTTGGAAAATGGGCGCACTGATTATGATTATATTTGGATTTGTTGTGAATGTGTTGGTTATTCAGCTATTTAGAGGTCTTTGCCTGCAAGAGTCAAATTCACTGCAGCATATTTCTTCATGGTTCCTTTATAATTGAAGGACTTGATTAAATTTAAATGTCAACACAGTGTACAAAGTGATTTATAAAACACAGGCAGACTTTTTTTAAAGGACAATTTGCACTTGGTGTCTTAGAGGTCAGATACAACACAAACACTGTGCTTTTTAGCAGCATGGCTTTTCCATTAGGATGCTGTTTAATGCACCACCTTGTCCAAGTTTTGAAAAGTTGGTTTTTAGGGTGCATTTTGGCCTTTGTTAGGCAGGACAGGCAAAAAGAGACATGCAGCAGAAGGTCAAGGCTGGGGGTTGGACCAGGCTTTAAACACCAAGTGAAACAGGCCCCCCACTCTGTCTTTATCTTAATATCTACTGTAATATCTTCTTGCTTGATGCCATCAAATCTACATAATGTACACTTTAAGTTTCCTCCTTTAAAATGTTGTAACTATCACTGGATGGATTCTTCCATATGGTTCTTTTTTAAATTTATATTGTGCAAGTTATTACAAGTTATCTCAAAAAGCTTCAATCCTAACTCTTTGTAATACTACTTAGAGAGACCGGACATGAATCCAGCACGATCAAAGTATCTGCAACATTTGAAAGAAAGGACAAAACTTCATCTTAAAAGGCAGAATTCTGGAGAAGGTCCACCCTCATGCTGGTCAGTTATCTGCTGGAAGGACTGAGAAAGTGGGACACAACTACTGAGCTACAATACAACTGAGAACTACAATAATGATAATACAAGTCAGACTGACTTTAACAACCATAGAAGTTGGAGTCAATCAGATCCAGGGCAGCAGGCAGTTTGTAACCTTGTACAACAAATGCAGGCACAACATCCTAATGGTTTGGTCCCAGCCACTCCACTGACTGTTGGCATGCTGACAGATGCTCTTAATATCTTAAAATCAGGCAGAGTAGTTTTCAAATAACATGCATTTGGAGTAGTTTTTCAGTGCACTTTTCATAACAACTAGCCTAAAACACAGTTATTAACATAGAGGTACAACGGGTGTAGTGAACAGGTGGATAAAAAGAGGTAGTTTCTCATTATGTAGATATTGAAGCAGATATTTTTCAGTTGCAGTGACACCAAGGGGGAAGTTAGGCAGAAGATGGAGTTGCTTTACAACATTACATAAACCTACAAATCTGCACTAATACTGCATTGGAACAGATGGCTCCATGGTAGGTTTACAGCCTATATGTTACAGTATAATTTGTCAAGCTGACTTATTAACAGAGTGCACACGTACATGTGCAAACCATAAGTGTAGATATATGTTTACAAACTGTGTGTGGGCCCCACAGCATATATCAGAATATGTTAGATTTTAAAAAGTATGTTTTCATGTCATCCTGTTCCCTTATACCTGCTGACTGTATATGTGTCCGTATAAACTCTGCTGGTACACTGGGAATGATTTTTGTAAACCAGCTGCTGCTTAAATATTACAGAAATATCTGTCATGGAGAAACGTAACTTTAACCACAGAGCGTATTCATCAGTCACCATAAAATAATCATGATCACTACATTTTTATGACACTCAAACTAAATTAATGAGTAAGTGTTAAAGTGCCCACTTTTTGTTTGCAGGAATATATGATTTTAGCTGAGTGCAGAGTGATTTGTTGGGATGGACACTTTGGCGATGTAAGAACTTGATTCATCCCCAAAACACGGGGGCCCTCCAAGTTCGAGCTGGAAAGTGTCATAATTCATTCATGCAGCTCCAGGCCAAACAGCTCCCACTTGAGTCAGTATGATCTACGAGTGTCCATGAGCCCCAGACACATGTAAATGTACACCCAGCTAATTGGTGCTGCAACAGTCAGGGGTTTTAAATCATATTATATCACCTGTTGTTTCGAACACGAGGGGGGAGAGAAAAGAAACACCTACTGAGATTATTTTATGATTTGTTTCCATCTGTCTCTTTCATATCTCATTGACTGGGTGCCAAGTTTCTTCTTAGTTTTCCTGGTATTACTAGTTTTTATACATTTGGAGATAAACTGTCATGCCATTTTTCTCTTAAAATGTTGGGTATTTACAAGGTTCCTGTCATGCAGATAAAAAAAAAGATCATATTTTGCCTGATAAAAAAAAAAAAGAACATGACTACAAGCAATGTGCAGCTCCAGCTCAAAGTATTTTTCTGCACATTAAAACTGTGTTGCAGTGGAGTGCATTGCAACACAATTATAATTGCAAAGCAGTGCATGGTAATGTTAAATGTTCCTTCAATGACCTGATTTTCTAAGAGAATTCCAAGTTAGTCATTTACACAAGTGGACAAGAAGGTGTGAGCACAAAGTCTGGAAACAAACTGCATGAAAATAAAAAACTCCTTTTCACATTACGTCATCTTTTAGTCAGAAGCACATGAAATATGAATACAAAATATTACATAACTTTGTTCAGGGGATAGAAGTTTGGTCCAAGGACTTTATAATCGCTCACACAGGATTATTCGAATTTGTTGAAACTTCAAAATAAACTTCCAGGAACAGCAACATGGTGTCAGTCAAGTTCAGCATGGTTGGAGAAAATTGGAATTGGAATTCCTTTTAAAAGAGATAGTTTTTTAGGTGGGGTTGTATGAGTCACCTGACAGTGGTAAGGGTATTACCAACTAGGGATGTCAGTCAACTCGACCTCTTTGTTGTGAGACCACAGTAAAGCCAGCACAGAAGCTAGGCTATCAACCCCTGCAGACGGGGTCAACTTTACAACATGACTTATCTTATGAAAGTCTGACCCAAAGTCTACCAATGTTTGTGTAAGTGCACTCTGTGAATATATATATTTTTTTAGCGCTTTACTTTGCCATCTTTGTTTTAGTACCATTATCTGAAAGCACAGCCGGTGGGTGTTGACGGACGAGGGCACACGGAGCTAAACTGCCGTGGAGCGGAGACCAAGTGGATTCAGATGTGGTGGAAGTTCTGTGTTAGAACGACGTTATTGTTGTGGTCTGACTTTCTTAAAATTAGCAAGTTACGTGGTAGAGCTGACCCCATCTGCAGTGGTTGATGGCATAGCTTCTGTGCCGGTTCTCAGATTTGTGCTGACAGGCATCCCAGTGTGTGGCTAATACGCTTACTATTGACAAGTTCCTCTTACAACCCCACTCCAAAAAAGCTGAACCACTTTAATACGGCCACCGATCCAGTTACCACAGCTGACTGTATTTCCCAATTGGGAAGCAGTTGAGGGATCACCACCATGTTGGATTTCTACCATTTCCTACCAAAGGAAAGTGACTTTTCCAGGATTTAAGCCTGAAGGGGGAAAGTGTCTCACTGTCTACCCATTCAACTTATGCTTTGTCTTTCTTACGCCTTCAGCTGGTTTCTTTTATTCTTCAGTACAACACATGTATTTCCCCTTCTTCTATTAATCTAGAATCCCCCATTTCTGAAAACCACTGTCATCATAAAACAGTTTAAGATTCAAAATATTCTGTGGTTTTCATTACTGCCTCATGTTTTGATCCAACACAGTCATTGTATCAAGACTTTCCTCTGACAGAATCCGACCCAGAAAGGTAAGAGCCTGTCAAACACAATATGCTTTCATTTATCTTTACTGTGTGAACCCGACACCATACCTCATCTTTCACATCAAAAATGGGTGGGGATAGATTCAATATTTTACCTTAGCTAAAGAAAATATTAACATATTTGTGAAGTGATCCTGTGCTGCCTTCTACGCTCATCTGGGACAAAAAGAAACAATCAGTTAGTTTAGACGACGCTGGATCTGATGTCTGTTCGGTGCTCTTTGATGTTCAGAGTTTGTGTTAACGTGAAGAGACAACTAATACATCCCATACCTGAATTCTACCTGCATGACAAAGCATGCTCAAGAGGCTGTCCAAGAGGCTGAAGATTTTGATACCACAGCTGAGATGGTGCATTTAGGGGTTTTAGACTGTATGAGCTCTTCTGTTCAGCTCAGCTTTTTATACGTTATGTCTGTTAAATTCCTTATCTCAATTATTCCTCCAATGAGTGTTTGTTAGACTCCAAATGTGAGAATAAGTTGAACCAGACCAAACTTTACCCTGCCAAGTCCTCAAGGAAAGATCAGTGACATATCAAACTGAGGCATTATCACCAGGATACTGTCCCGCAAATCCCCCGTAAGTAAAAGAGCATTATGATAAAGTTTCAAATGAGATCTCATATGCTTTATTGATGGGTATACTCTCAAATGCATGACGTACTGATGTTAAAACAGTAAAGTAAATGTTACAGATGAATTAAATCAAATGAAGACAGAAAAAGCAGAGAAACAAAAGTGAAAGTGAACTGATGGATGATGCTGCTTGGCTGTTATACTAGTGATAAATTAACTGTTTAATGTCTGTTATGATCAAATCACGAGGATGAGGAATTAGTCAAGATGGATGCAAACACAACGGGTTAATTAAAGCACTGGGCAATAATCTATTTATTGACAAAAGTATGTCCACTTCTGCTATGGTAAGCAGAGATATTCCCCTTTTCAGCTTACTCCTATTAGGCCTTCTTCCATTTCGTATGTCACATAGCAAGAGGTTTTGTTTAATAAAGAGAACCTTGAGCAAGAAGTCACCATGCCCGGTTTGTTAATCTGGAGCAACTAACAAACACAACAGTTTACTGGTTGTTGAATGTTGAAAACATGGACAATTTCAAAGATCTGTACCTTTCTTACATACTCTGCTTTACTTAGGTTAAAATGAGATGCTATCTCCAGACTTATGGTGATATCCAAAGGCAGACAGCAATGTTGGCTTCCTTCCACACATGTATGCTTTTTGACTTCCAGGTCAAAGCCCATGGATCTGACTGTGGTGTGAACATGCAAGAGAAAATCAATCCCGACAGTGTTATCTGGGTATATTAGTCTGACTTCAAGACATTGAACTCAGTGTGATTTCATCTAGGCTAACATGTCTACATGTATTTTTAAAAGTCCAGTTTTAGTCAGACTAACGCAATAAATTGATTTTTTACATGTAAACGTGGTGATTGTTTATTGCTTCTGCAGCAAAGCTTTAGGCGAGTAAACTTGTTTCTTTTATTTGATGTTGGAGTGGTGTCTTTAATGGTGTTAATGTCTGATGTTCTTGCATTGATTATTCAGTGTAACTGAGACACAGGTGAATGATGCTGTACATATTCTTGTTGTTGTTAGCTGTTAGAGATCCTGTTACATTACAGTAAATCCAAAAAGTCCCAGTTTAACATGCCGTCAGAACTTCAAGCAGAAACAAAAGTATGAAAGATAATTATGATCTTAAAGCTATTTCACGGTACTTACAATGGATTAAAAGATTAAAAACATTCTTATTTTCTTATTACCTGTGATGTTAGTTACTCTGTTTTTGTAAGCACTTCTCAAAGTGAAACATACCTGGCTGCAATCAAACACAAGCTGGCAAATGCTTGACAAATCTCTGCAAGTTTTTTCTTCCAGCAGTTTTGACAGTACAAATGGTGCCTGAGATGAACAATACAAACGTCAAAAAGAAGCTGTCAGGGTGAAATGCATGAGCCATGTTTCAGTCAACCTTGCTATCCAACATGTAACCTTAGTCCTACATGGCAGCCTGACACCACTTTTGTGTTCCCTTAAACTGTTTTTATCGTTTTCGTTACAACTGACACATCAGTCGACTGGTACGCTGATCAGGTGCCTCGCACATGCTCCTGCTTGCTCTGACACACGTTGGAGCCAACTTGCCAGCAAAGACAGCGTAGCTGTCACTGCAGACACCTGAATAAAAAATGTTGCAAATAGTTTGCAAGCAGATATGTGCCGGCTCGTTGGCAGAGTCGCGGGGCTTTTGTGGTTCAACAAGAGGCAACTGAAGCCAGAAAGTGAGGAGACGGAGGGAGAGCTTCAGGCTGACATGCAGAGGTAGACAGAGAAATACATGCAACACACACACGCACGCAAACACAATATGGATGCAAACCCATGACTATTCCTGTCTCATCCTAATAAATCTTAACAGCAGAGGAGATTTTTGTAAGAAAAGAAGGAAAGATTTTATGTTTCTCAATGTTTCCATGTAAGTCATTTCTGCTCAGAGAATTTTTTTGTTTGACTTTTCAACTAACCAATAAGTTTCTAAAAATGAATTCCTGATAACAATTTATGACATGTTATTTATTGGAAAAGTAAAGAGTCACAATCAAAGGTCCCCAGAGGAAAATTTTACTGCTCAAGGCTTTCTCTTCTAAGTCTCAGGAGACAAAATTGAGATTCTCACTTCAGCCTCATTCAAGTTTCAAATAGTTCTCATTCGTTTCTCTTTAGTGTCTCCTAAAATTCACTAGGAGACATAGTTGAGACCATGACGAGTCTTATCTGAGACTTAAATGAGAGATCTCATTAATGGCTAATTTTCTTCTCTTTTTTTAAACATATTTTTGGCCTTTTTGCCTTTATTTGACAGGACAGCTGATGAGAGACAGGATATGTGGGGAGTAGTGAGCGGGGGAAGACATGCAGGAAATGGTCAACCGGCCGGGAATCGAACTGGCGACCCCTGCGACGAGGACTGTAGCCTCTGTATGTGGGGCGCTTAGATCGCTAGGCCACCAGCGCCCAAAAGAATCTCCCCCTCCTTTAATTGTAATAATCTGGCTAAATCTGGTCAACCCTTTTGCGGCCCATATATTAAATAAATGGTCTGTCATACCTGGGATGAAATCTCTATCTTTTTTAATTTCTCTCAAATCCACTAAATCTTTGTGAAGTTGTTTTGTTCCAAACAGACTTGTAAAGGAATGACCATAATGTAAAGTCAAAGAAGAGATCATTTCACATCTAAATAGCTGATCTTTCAAGTGGTTCAAATGTTTTAATGAGAATTGTAAGTTTGTGGACAATTACATTGAAATCTTAATTTTGCAGGGCACTATAAATGTTCATGAAAAGATGAGCTCAGGCTCTTTCTTTGCTCCATCTGAGCTCAACTTGAGACTCAAAAACTGAGTCTGACAAAAACAAAGGGATGAGGTTAGATTGAGACAATTGAGACAGCTCCCTGATTTCCCCACCTGAGTCACAACTCTTGAGAAATACCTGAGAATCATTTCAGATTCTGACCAGATCTCCTTTTGAACTGAAAGGGAGACTAAGCTGAGACATTTTGCAACTTTTTTTCTGAAGGCAAGAATAAGAAACAGGAGACATAAGCTATTGTCTCATTTTGCTTTCAAACAGATCTCATTGTTGTCTAGGAGACATGAAAGAAACACTTTTGAGATCTCCTCTCTAAATGTATTTTCCTATGGGTCCTTCTGTTCTTCAGAAGGCGTCTTAAGCTGTTTCTGCGTAGTCGTGTAGACGGAGTAATATTTTTAAAAACACTTCTGTTTTTTTTGTAAACAGGAGAGAAAAAAAATCTGTCTTTAGAAATATCCGTCTTTGTGTTGACGTAAACATAAGTCAAAGCACTACAAAGGAAAGCTGCTACACACTTGCTTGGCGCCTAATTTGGGAACAGAGTTGCCAAAAGGTGTGCCTCTCTCTGCCCATGCTGCTCTGAAAATAAATGCAGCTGTCAGAACAGCAGGGGCTAATTAATTTTATTTATTAGACTTGATTCTGTTTGAATCTTTCTAAATTGTAAAATAACTTCTTTCAGATTTTTGCAGCTATGAAAAGTAATCTTCATGAGCTGGTGATTGAGCTGAAGTTTGAGTAATTCATCTGAGAGAAGATGACATTTGTTTGATTACTTAGCTGCGCTCTGCTTTGTTTTATAGACAAATTAGATTCATTCTTTAACCGCCCCTACAATGTCATTACAAGTTAAACAACCAAACTGTCTTGTAATTACACGCTATGAGAAAAAGAAGAAGTCTTTCCAAGCTCTGTTGTGACTACAGCAACTGTTGTCCCGTCTGTCGAGAAAAAAAAAGAAGTGTTGTCTGTTTGGGAGGGAATCACACTCCTGCCACCTGGCAGAGCCTAACAAACGGGAACAGCAGAATATCTCTGAGAACAAACATTCACAGGATGTGCAGGACGATGATATCCAATGCCACCCAAGGACTGAAACAAATGAGTCAATGTTTCTGAGCATCAAAGCGGCAGTGCGCAATGTGGCGTCTGACCTGCGAGGTTGCTGGACTCCATGACATCAGACCCAGTATCACGTCATGGTCAGCCCCTGAGCGCTAATTAACACCAGACAGAGGGATCGTGGACAAAGCTCAGGGCATTACCATTCATCACTGAGCAGCTTAGTTTGTTTATTTGCAGATGGAGAAGAGAGAATAATAAAACATTGTCCAAATTAGAGGAAAGAAAACCCAAGGGATGTTCAAATTAACAAGTGAAAAGGTGGGTAAACTCGGTGTGTAAGCTTTTCAGTGTCCCTGTCTCCTCAGTTGATTACACTGCAGAGCCGTCCTCCAGGCTCTCCTCTCATGTGACTCAGCAGCCCGTGAAGTGTCACCAACCTTTATTTTATGAGATGGATGGGTCCAGAACAGAGGCCTAAAAGCCTGTACATGAAAGAGACCATGTTTGCTTTGCTGCCTTTAAATGGACTTAGACTCAGAGCAGTGGAGACAAGACAAAAACAGATGCAACTGGAGGATCTTTCTCTAAACAGAGAGCAACAAGTCCTCCCTGTGCTTTTAAACATGAATTAATGCAGATTCCAGGCGTATTTTAAGTCTGTCTGAGACGCCTCGACTCACCGGCGTGGTGGAATTTCGTAGGGGTGTGAGAATCTTGATGTAATGCGCATTCCAGCGCTGCAACATTACCACTTTTTTCCCAACAATCAATCATGGTCAGTGTGCTGCAGGAGGAGAGAGAGGCTGCAAGAGACTGTCAGTGAGAAATTGTGTACTCACTGAAGGTGGTATTTAACAAGTGGGACAGTTTATCTAATGTTAAATGATTTGTTCAGGATTGGAAATATGAACCATCTATCAGTCCTTCGTTGCCTGCAGGCAAACAACTGTTTAAAGCACGCCGGAGAGGTGTAGATATGGAGGATAAATACATATTTCTGCAACAGATAACAAGTATTAAAGAACATACGAAGCTTCATCTGCTCAACCTAGCAGATCTAGTTAAAACGTCTCATTTCAGGGAGATGGTTTGGTCCAAGCGGCAACCTCTGGTCTCAAAATATGAACCCCATGCGTAAGTGTTATAAACTGCAGTTCATGGAGCGTCCACTAGAGGCTGGCTGCAGAAACACCAGAAACCACATACACACCCATTCAAAGAAGAAAAACGGCTTTGGTCTGAAGAGCTAATTTCTCTATCAGCACACACTGTACCAGGGTGAATTTTTTTTATAACGCAACACCTCAGTAGATATTAAGATTATGAGTTTTGCCCATATAAGGACATGACTGACTTGATTGACAGGCGGGAACACTGTAGCTGTTGGCTTGGAAGCTGAAAGCCCGCCTCTTTACCTCACACTAGCTCGGCAGCAGTGTGGATGAGTTCAGCTTTACCAATATGGCTGCCGTCGATG
Organism: Notolabrus celidotus; assembly: GCF_009762535.1. Lineage (NCBI taxonomy): Eukaryota > Metazoa > Chordata > Actinopteri > Labriformes > Labridae > Notolabrus > Notolabrus celidotus. The sequence goes on from NC_048279.1 coordinate 31,576,024, forward strand.
ATTGGCTTCAAAACAGGGCTTCAGGACACATAGGTGACGTCACAGATACTACGTCCATTAATTATACAGTCTATGGTTTGGTTTTGTGGCTGAATCATGCCCTTTAGTCCCTCTAGTGGGCTTTGCAACCTGCTGCTCTTTACTGTGTGTCATTCCTCACTGTCTCTCCCAGTCTCTACTCTATCCATGTCCCAGCCTCTCAATACAAAAGCCCCAAATAACCTTAAAAAAAATCTAATTTTGCTGTTCAAATAGTTGCTGAAGACTATGTTTGATCTGCAGATCATGTCTGAATCCATGTTGGGATGCTGTGTTAAATGAAAAGAACACGTTTTGATGGTTTGTAAATCATTAAAACTATTTATGTAATTAAAAATAATGCAAAGACAACATATCTAATGTAGAAATTGAAAAATGTTATTGGTACTAAAAATATATACGCTCATTTTGAATTTGACACCATCAACATATTGACACTGAAAGACTTGTGTAATGCTAAAAAGCAAACAAGAAAACTCTAGTTATATCTCTGAGTTATTTAGCTTAACTTGCAACAGGTCAGTAACATGACTGGAGAGACTTAGTAGTGAGGATGGGAAGAGGTTCCACTAACTGTGAGAGACTGCGTGAGCAAATAGTTCAACATTTTCTGAATAATGTTCTTCAGATTAAAATTGCAAATAATTTGGGGAATTTCATCTTCTACAGTAGATACTATTAAAACATTCGGAGTCTGAAGATTAGATCGTCTGTGAGTGTGTTTTCGAGGGCAGCTCCCAACCATCTGACAGTGACATTACACACACACACCTTTACATCGCTGACGGCCGGCACATGTGCTCCTCATGCTGTCAGATCACGCTTAACATAAACTGAGGAGGGAGGTGAGCGATGTTGTGGAGCAAAACAAGAGGGCGTGCTCCTCACATTCTCAGCTAATCAGGACCTGCCCTGTTTGGAGACACAGTGTCCACAAAGTAACAGTATGCAGTGGTAAGGTCACGAAATTAACTAGAGCCGGAATCAAGAATCTGAAGCCTTTACTAATCCATGACCAACGAGATTAGAGGGATTCACTCAGGATACTGTAAGGGCTGCTGGGGGGAATCACTCAGAGACCTGAGCTGTACTGGACACAGAGAGGAGCGCATTTAAAAAAAAATCTTTGCTCCATTATGAGACATCCAGATGTGGGTGCCCCACTGTAGTCAAGCTCTCCAAAGTCAGTGCAGGGTTTGTGGTTGGACTGTTTCCTACCACCACTCTAAAGTCTGACTTTGTGATTAGTTTCATAACATATCTATATGAAGCCCGGTGATTGACTTGCAACCTGTGCATGATGTCTTTCGCCTGATGACAGCTGAGGTTGGCTCCAGCCACAATCCAACACTAAACAGGGTACAGCAGTACACATAATTGATGGATGGATGGATTTTTATAAACCAATATTACTTTATTGTGCAGGATAACTTTGCAACCTATGCTTGTCTTCAACAGACATAATATGCAGCTGGAACATCTGTGATAAGCGGATCTTGAGCAAAACAAGTCTTCTTTGATTTGTACGAGTATTAACAGAAAAAATGTTTCATAAGAAATACAATTTCTGGTTTAGCTGGCAGATTTTTTGCAGGCTCTTGTCCCCATTGTAACTCAGTTACAAAAATGACTAGTTAGTTAGTTAGTTAGTTAGTTAGTTGTTAAATTGCGCCCCCATACAGCGGGCAGCCTGGGTTCGATTCTAGCCTGTGGCCCCTGTCATTCCCCCACACTCTCCCGGTTTCCTGATCTATCAACTGTCCTCTCCTCTACGAATAAAGATAAAAAAAGATATATTAGAGAAGCAAATAGGTTGACAAGATTCCATATCATTGCTAGCTGATGAGACTCTTTCAGTTTGTAAGGGATAAACTGGAAGTCGGTAACTTCATGCAGGTTTCCCCTCTAAATTTACATATTAGAAGTGAACTAAAGCTTTCCCCAGACTCTCTTCACACACATCTAAAACTTCCAATGTTCTCTGCACAGCAAAAAGCACAAAAGGAAAGTCCCAAGTTTGACAACTATGTGTGTGCTAAAAGCTGTGAAAATGTCAAAATGAGTCACTTTCCTTTTTTCGAAAAAGCAGAGGCATCCCGACTCTGAAAAGGTTCCATACATGAGGTAGTGAGGAGAAAGCCACGCAGGCTAAAAAAAGACGAACTGTGGAGAGGAGAGAATACATTTTGCCCTCCCTCTCCTTGCTCAGTGATCCAGCACAGTGGACACAAAAGCTACTGTTTGCTAGTGTGCTGAGGAACCCAACCAGTTACCTCGATGACAGAGACGGCTGAGAAGTGCTTCCCATAGAAAACACGGAGCCTTCATCTACCCACTGGATCAGAAGTGACAAAGACAGAGAAGGTCTAGACCGTACTCTATGTTGTATTATCAACAAAGACCCAACATCAAGACAGGATAAGATCCAGTCCCCTCTTACAGACAGGACTCTGATCTCATCTTAATCCACCATGAGCAGAGCACTTTGCAGCATTTAGCAAGTTACAGTGGCAAGGACAAACTTCCCTTAACCTTAACCCTAATATTCATAACCCTAACCCTATTCATAACCCTAACCCTATTCATAACCCTAACCCTAATCATAACCCTAACCCTAATCATTTCCCTAACCCTAATCATAACCCTAACCCTAATCATAATCATAACCCTAATCATAACCATAACCCTATTCATAACCCTAACCCTAATCATAACCCTAACCCTAATCATAACCCTAACCCTAATCATAATCATAGCCCTAATCATAACCATAACCCTATTCATAACCCTAACCCTAATCATAACCCTAACCCTATTCATAACCCTAACCCTAATCATAACCCTAACCCTAATCATTTCCCTAACCCTAATCATAACCCTAACCCTAATCATAATCATAACCCTAATCATAACCATAACCCTATTCATAACCCTAACCCTAATCATAACCCTAACCCTAATCATAACCCTAACCCTAATCATAATCATAACCCTAATCATAACCATAACCCTATTCATAACCCTAACCCTAATCATAACCCTAACCCTAATCATAACCCTAACCCTATTCATAACCCTAGCCCTAATCATAACCCTGATCAGAACCTTAACCCTAACCCTAACCCTAACCCTAATCATAACCCTAACCCTAATCATAACCCTAACCCTATATCATAACCCTAACCCTAATCATAGCCCTAACCCTAATCATAGCCCTAACCCTAACCCTAATCATATTCATAACCCTAACCCTATTCATAACATTAAAGGAAGTGGCACTGTCAGAAATGAATTTGGAGATGCTAAAACTGTGGCCTTTAACTCCATATCTACCCAAAGGGGTCCCTCCTCACCATGAATGCAGTAATTTAGTAGTTACAGTTGCAATGTTAGCAGCCCAATAGTCATGTAAGAAATTGGGTAGACCCAAACCTCCCTTTGACTTAGGTTTCTCCAAGTTTGACTTCTTCATACACACAGTGGGTTGAGCCAAGGCAATTTGTTGTGTTAAGAAAAAGCCCTGACTTTTGAAAAAAATAAGAAATATATATATATAGATACCATCTAAGAAAAGGACTTTAATTTCCCACCTGCTGTTTCTCCTGTGTCCTATTTAGACGTAGATTCCACCTGGACTGGTAAAGAAAGGTTTATCATACCTGTCATACTTTAAGAGCTGTTTCTCTGTCTTCTGAAGCTGAGCATGTTAAATCACATTCTCGGGATGAGACCACACAGCTTCTTGTAGAGCACGCACAGTTGCAGCCAAGACACCTGATTGGTCATTGGTGAGTTCAGCCTTGCTCGTAATCCCTCATCGCACTCGCTAAATGTGATGAAAAATGGACTGGTTTTGATACGAACCCAAAGACAATCTGTCTTACTTTCTTTACCGTATCAGTCTCATTTTTGTGATTTATTTGCCCTGGATGTTTTACAGGAAAAGTTTGAAGCCAAGTCAGTGTTGTTCGCAAAATCAGGTCAGAGAATCCTCTCTTGGTTTTACTGCTATAATAAAAAATGTGCTCTCAAACTTTGCTTGGACTGCTTGTAAATTTAAACACTCCTCTCAAATATGCACTTTTCAAAGGCTATCTGTTATTTCCTTTGCACATTATCACTGTTTAATGATTTTACTTTCATTAATATTCCATTTCTTGTTCAGTGCAACTTATGTACAGAGTTATGGGACGTTGGGGGATGGGGGGGCCTTAAAGAGACAGTAGCTGAAATGAAACGTTTCAAACAGAGGCTGAAATGAGGGATTTCACAGACACTAATCTGAGTAGTAAAGAATTGTTTGAGCTGTAAATTATGTAAAGCTACTACAAATATAAGAGAGACAATATAAGGCATTAAACATGAGCATAATACCCCCTCTTTAACCATACAAGTTGAAATAGTTGCATCCTGCCTTGCTACACCATCTGTCATGTTTTCTTTTAGTGGTCACTATATTTTTTGACATACGTATCTGCACATATTTTTTTAATCTTTGAGATTCTTTGAGGACTTGTCGATTAAAATCATATTTATATACTGCTGCAAGTAGGTTGTTGGTAAATCATATGGCATTTAACTTTAAAATACCCAATAAGTGGAAGAAAATCTGTGCAAACCATTGACGCTCATATCTTTTTCACTTCAAAAATGCAACGTGTGTTTCTGATTTCTGTGCCTTGATAACAAATCCTCACTAAGGTATCAAAGTAATAAAAAGGAGAGAGGTATGTCTTCTGATTTCTAAAGAAAAAATGGTCTAAGATCAGTAGCATAAAAGCTATGTCAGCTTTTGAGTGTTGAAAGTTGAGGTGTGCTTTGACAAGTTACTGTTTGAAAACACAACTTCCACAAGCATGTGTACTTTTGATTTCCACAGTTGTAACTTGTTCTGTTACTGTAACAACACATGACTGAAGCTTTTATATTTTCAAAGTTGCACCATGCAGTCAAAGTTTTGCATGCAGACTCAGCAAAGCTCCAGTTGTGAAAACGTGTCTCTCATCTTTAAAAGTAGTATTATAAATTGAGCAGTCTGAGTTTTAAACATGTGTTTAATACACTGTGGACTTTGATGTAATGGTTATGTCATTCAGATGGGCCTGGAACTACTGGCACAGAGTCAGACTGTGACATTTTCACACAAAGCTGAAAACACGCTCAGCAATATGACTTTCATTTAAGAGCACAGCATCCTGCTTATCAAAATATTTTGCCCCGCCTCCTTTCCAAATATCTCAGCAACCTTGGAATCTGAGTAAACACTTTGGGTGCATTGAGTTTACCTGACATTGTCCAATTCCATCAGAATAGATGTCTAAAATATTTCAACGTCACAGATTAGTGAGTGTTTTGCTAAACAAAGGCGGGTTTGATTCTGAGCAGAGCTTGACACTCCACCTCTTAAAGATTACATAAAGCGTGAGCCTCAACTTGGCACAGTTCCGCCTGTAACGACGCCGCATGAGAACATGACTGAGCAATGCTAAACCCATGACCCCACTTACACTTGTACCCCTCATTACACTGCCACCCCCCTCTATGCCTCATTTTCTCCATTTCCATAATTCTCCTCCCTCCCTTCCTCTTGTTTTCGTCCTAAGCTGTTCATCTTGTGTTGAATTGTGTTTGAACATGAGGCTGTTTACTGAAGGACTGCTGTTCAGATCTTCATTCCTGTCAAACAGTAGGAAAAAAAAGAAGAATTTATAAGTCTGTTTTTGTGTGAAAAGTTCTCTAAAAAGCACAAACATCACAAACATGACTGATAGGTTAATTTCAGTGACTCATAGTTGAAGTGGCACCAAGCAGACAGCTAGCTGTACCAGCCTGTCACTAAAACCAACAACGCCCTGAATTTTGCACAACTTCAAGGCTTCATGTTCTTTAAAGGGGGATTTTTACTAAATAATAACAACTGAAGAGTTTATCATGAATACAGAAACTACCTAAAGAAACCAACACATTCGTATTAAAAAGGCTTTAAACTTTAGCAGAGTATTGAGACAACCTTATAGAAAAAAAACACCATAATAAAGTCATCAATGTTTGAGAATAAAGACGTTCTTAGAATAAATGTGTACATTTATGAGAATTAAGTCATAATTTCAGTCTATGGTTCTCCTTGTTGTTTTGAAACGACAGCTCAGAAGAGCAACCTGATGCCTCCTGAACTAAAGTAAGGATTGTGAGGCATCTTGTGAAATTATACTTTTGGAAGTTTCAAAGATAGATACATGCTCAATTTTATAGCAAATTAGGCAAGAAAATCCATGTGCTCTATATTAATGGGCAGTTGGCTGTTGTTTATGCCAACATATGAGTTTGCCAAGTCTGTAATTATGACTTATGTCTCATAAAATTACTGTTTTATTCAGGTGAATTTACAACTTTATTCTTGTAAATTTGTGACTTTTTCTCTTACGACTTCATTCATGGTGAAGTTAATGACTGTATGAGTGGAGCAAAGGGTAATTTGTTAGAAATATACCTTCTTAGAGGAAAGCCTTGCATATTTGGATTTTATTTTTTGATTAGCACCAACAGCCAAGCTGAAACTATTTCAATAACTTTTTTGTTCACATTTTTTCTCATTTCTAAGGTAAAAAAAACTTTAGACAATTAGGTCTTAATTCCTAGAGGTCACCTCTCCTGTCATGTCTCCGTCTCTCTCTTGTACATCCTGAAATCACAGCATTTTAGTTGGCAAATGTGTGTTTGGTAGCTCTCTTTCAAACTCGTCAGGGAAAAGTGTCTTTGAACATTTTAATTCTTTTAATATTACATCTTAATTCTCAGCAAACATTTTGTGTTCATCATATAAACATGTGTACTGGGTATTTAGTGTTGTGATCATTTGAGTTTTACTCACTGTTAGGGCCAGCCATAAGTGGCTTCACGAGGAACTGCAGTTATTGGTGCTTCAGTTTTGGTATCTTTTCACTGAAGTAAACCCCAATTACATCTGAATCTAAAAGAACTTAGCCACGCTCTACTCAAGATGTCAAACTGTCTACTGATTTAGTCTGAATCACACTGGATATCTTCAGTAGTACCAGTAAAACTAGAGCAAACAGTTAACAACTGTGTCAACAGTAGTGAGAGCAGTCACAGAAGTAGTCAAGATTTCAGGAGCTGTAATGAATGTATTGATGGTATTATAAATAGCAACATCATAGTAATTATGTAGTAGAGATAGAGTGGTAGGTAGTAGAGGTTGTAGCAAAGTGGTAGGAGCAGATTGCTATCCATATTAGTAGCAACAGTAGCAGGAGGGGTGGTAGTTGTGGCAGTAATACTCATGTTAATAGAAATAGTCAAGTCAGTAGCAGTTCTTTGAGTAGCTCAAGAGTCCACACTAACACTTTTAGTATCCATAGTTTTGATTGTAGCATTTCATTTACTTTGACTTCCTGTTGTTCTGACTCTGACGTCCTCCCTCCTGCCTGCTAGGGCTTGCAGAATGGTAGATCCAGCCCTGTACACTTTGTACCATAACAATAGGTGTGACATCCAACTTTTTTTTGTTTCACATTCCCTTTGGCATCCTCTCTCATTTTCCCTGTCATTCACTTAATCCCACTTCAAAAGGCTGATCTGTTTAAACACAGATCACATCAAAATATCATCACTGTCACTGGCTCTGGTGTTGTTGGGAGCGCTGATGAAGTCATCCAAAACTGTTGCATATTTATTGTGGTACAAAGCCAAGTGTAGTAGCTATAGTGATATCATTTACTTTTATATTTGGTTACCCAAGTGCCACTCTGAACACCTGTCATATTTGATACAGCAAAGTATCAAATATAAAATCAAAGACAGAGAGACACAAGGAGGATGACAGAAGAAAATAACAACCACGTTTTAGGGACTCGGCTTTATAACAGCATGGAGTTGAGCCAGAAAGTTCAGAGCCAATCTGTTTGCCTTGATTATTAGCCGTAGATAACTTTTATGCTCTGTATATAAGAAGGTGATTTGCACAAACCTGTTTTATACACAATGTTTGGACGTCTTACACAACCACATTGTTGGGACTCATCTTTATTGGAGCCTACAACAAAGCAGGAAAGCTCAGAGTGAGACTAGTGGTCTTGATCAGTCCTTGTACATATTTTTTATACTCTTGCAGTAACATTAAAGGAGCTTATTTTTGCTTATATGTTTTGTACACATTGTTGGGACCATTGCTCAAAACCACATCCTGGGGAGAAGTCTCTGTTGTGTAGCCAGATATTCATAACAGAACTGGTGATCATGATAAGTTATTAAAAATAGTAGTATGCTTACAACAATGAACAAGATTTGTGTCTACCTGTTTCATGCACATTGTGGGGACCCCCTATCCAGAACTCCATCCTGGGGACTCAACTCTTTATTTGGGCCTGAGGTAAAGCTAGAAAGCTCAGAAGATCTCTTGGTCTTTTTTTTTTTTTCATTATAGATACCTTTTACACTTTTTCAACGTACACACACACATATGGACACGTGTGTACTTGTTCTACAGTCATTATGGGGACTTTTACAACCACATTGTGAGGACTCAACTTCATTGAAGCCTAGGGTAAGGTTAAAAGCTTATAGTGGTCTTGATTAATCCTTGTTGGAACCTTTTTTTTTTTACTCTGATGATAAGTCAATCTTGAGTTAGGGACCAACACTGGTTGTTGTCCTCGGTGTCCATGCATACCTGTCTTACGCACATTGTGGGGACCTGGTTACACAGTGACACAATGGGGACTCTATTCTATTGAAGCATAGAACTTAGCCAAATGGTTACAGATTGCTACACCTTTGTCCTGGTTGATGAACCACCTTGGTAGTGGCTTGTCAATCACAGGTTGCCATGCCTCAAAGCACATCCCGCCCTCTAGTGTCGATTTTACTCATGACATGGTGTCGTAATTAACTTAAACATTTATTGAAAGGACTTGAAGGGATTGAAACCATAAAATCCTTTGGAAAATATGTTATTAAGGTAATAAATCAAGGGAGTAGAGGGTAATTCTCCTATCTGGTCTCCTCTAAATCATTTGTCATTTTGGGAACAAGTAGTCACCCTCTGCTTGTCATAAGAAGGAATGCAGGTCAACGCTCTTTTGCACTTGCTTTGCATTTGAAATAAGTGTCTACATACACTTCTGTTCTCGCTGCAGGTGGACCTGGTTGAGTTCTGCATTTTAAACTTCAGTCCAATTAAAGCCTAATTTGTTGAAGTTGTTAAGATGTTTCAGTATCCCCACCATCAGCGCCTGAAGATCCCTCCCAGCTGAAACCAAGGCCTGAGCTGTGTGGCTGCCCTGCCCACCACCCAAACACTGATCACTGTCTCTCCACCTCTGCAGCAGCTGAGGATTCTTTGGGGATTGTATAAACTCAGGTGAGTAAGTTCTTTGACAGGGAAGTGAAATAGTCCTATGTTGAATAAACATTACATCACCCTCCCTGTAGGCTGAAACTGGCAAATGTCCACAAGTTATTGGATGTTGCAACCATGCATCTATTGAGAGACAAAGCAGTAGAAGGTATGTCAATGAATTGCATGCAGCTTCATTGCCAATAGACACTCAGCACCCCCACTCTACTGGAGCCGATGACAGACAAATATTATTATCATTTACAGGATAAGCTCTGTTTAAGACCAAGACGTTGTCTTTTATTGCCTCTTGGCACTTTTAAAACATTCCACTTGTTTTGTCCCTCCTCCACTCAACCATAAAAATCTGATAAAATAACCAGACTGAAACACTTTGGAGGCAACTAAATATCTGTCTTTATTTGGTGCAAGCCACCCAGGCTATTTGTCTCTTTCTCATGTGGGGCAATCCTCAACGTAAAACAGACATTTTTTTAGTATGAGAGGATCTGTGGGAAAAAAGACACAGCCTGAGGACCACATGCAAAACAAAGGGTCACCAAACTGTGAAGACATTTCTGTAATACTTTCCCTCCCAGACAGCGGGAGTTGTCACAAGCACACATCTGCAAAGCTTTTCTGACACTGTCAAGTCCAACTTATAAAACATTGTTATGGTTATGTTCATATTAATGGTTCAGAAACTGTGAGAAAGTATTTCAACATGCATTCTCAAGATAGCAGGATACAGTTAGCAGCTATGACTATAAAAGTGGATAAGATTCTGGATATATGGACATGCAGAAAATAATATACTGTGATGTGCAAAACGTTTTCGTTTCAGAACACAAGGAGTAAGCAAGTGAGCATCTCTGCCATGTTGTCACCATTTATTATTCCAACAAAGAGTTCATTCTAACAAGAACAATTTCACTATTTCAAGTTAATTTAGAGAAATGCTGTATCACTTAAAGCTGCTGTGAGGAACTTCTGGTTTGTATCGATTCTTGCGTCCCCTTGTGGACAAAGTGATACCTCTTATCTCTTGTCCTGTAAATGCAAAATTAGTGTCTTCAGACAATAACCTCATCCTGTTGTCTGTAAACATTTAGATGTATTGCACAATGTGATTATTTGCAATGAAAACCGCCAAAAAAGGGTGTTTCTAAAGCGAGATGTCAATCATCTGGTCTGACACCTACCCCCTCAGAACAGTTTCAGGCATTAAAAATGACAACAGAGAAGGTATCAGTGTTGTTGTAGATGGTTTTGTTTGCTTTTGAGGGTCATAAAGAGGCATCAGTATCATTTTCAGTCTGTTTCTCAGCCAGTTCAAAACTCCTCATAGTGCCTTTAAAGAAGGTTTCAATAGAAGCTTTGAAACTCATCTTTATTTTCATCAAAAGTGCTCACAATTTAAGGATGTATTCGATGACACGCCTGTGCCCTTTATCTTTCAAATGGTTGAAGAATGTTTTAACTGAAGCAATACAGAGCTCCTCTTATCAAACAATGCCTGGCTGTGGTGCAATAGTTGCTTTTGCACCAGGTTTTTTTGCAGTACCCTAGTTTTTCCAACTCACACCAATAGCTTTTTTGCTTTGCACCAGTTCATGCAATAAATGACACATTCTCTTGGGTCTTTTTATGTTTAAACTGCAATGTTTTAAAGGGATATTTCAGTGTTTTTGAAGTGGGGTTGTCTGAGTTTTATGTCACTAGTAATTGTACTAGCCTCAACAAATGCTGCTCAGCTCGGACCCTTTAATGAGAAACTGTTGGGAGAAACGGCATGCAAGCTAGGCTACAGATTTCTGCAGATGGGTTCTGTCCTGCCAAGTAATTTAGCCAATTCTGAAAGACTCTAACCAACACACTCATCTTGGTTTAGTGGGATTTTTTTCAGCACTTCACTTTGCCACCAGAAAGCACATTTGTTTTTATTTGCGGACACAACACAGACATGCTCTCGCGCCTGAAGCACCTTCCCATCCCTTCAAGGCAGGTAGAACCACACACCACCACATGGCTGTCCTTACATCATTATATCACAGCAGCCTTAGATGAACATGCCTAGCACCAGCTACCGAGATGGTGAGTAACATTGCTAGTTTTATGCTAACACTACCTCACCCACTAATATAGTGTGATAAGTCATGCAGCTATTTGTTCTGGAGGCTAGGTGTATCCTTATATTTATAAGTTGGGAAAGTAGGGAGAGTATGTGTTTGTAAATATGGATTCAAATCAGTATCATGTTCTATTGCTTAACTCACCTAATAGCAAGTGTATGGTTTGTTTCTTGAATGAGTTGCAATTTGTGTTACTTGTAATTTGACCGGGTAAACTGTTCCAAAAGTGTTCCACTTTATCTGATGGAAAACTGAGAAAAGGTAGGTCTAAAAAAAGCTGGATGGAGTTTGTCTGCAGACCTTGTTTGATAAAGATGGATCTGAGAGTTCAACTAAAATAAATTCTGAAAGCTTACTGGGAGTAAGTTGTGAATGTATTGAATTGGATTCAAGTTGAGATCCCAGCTCTCTTGTTTAGTCCTGCATCATCTTGCAAATGTTGTGTTCACATATGTCCAAATGACCTGGGCCAAGGAGGGAAATGCTCCCTGCATCGGAACAACTTCTCCAGGTGTGAAAGCACCACGAAGAATGTTCTGTGTTCCCTTGCTGTGAAACATCCATGATTATTGTAATGTTAACATTATGTGGTTCTACCCTCATGGGTTGTGGTGACCAGTTATGCATGTGCAATTCTGATGAGGGTGTAAAGCACTATGTAATGTGTCCAAGACAGCAGTCGGCTGCTTTCAGGTCATTTATCCAGTACCCTCCTGTGGTAGTCCAGAAATTACTTTGGCAGACAACCATGAATTTGTCAAAGGGATGTCATACACATGAGAATAATTCTAACTTGTCATAAAGTAAACATAGTAGCTTTAATAGAACTGGCTTTCGCTTTTTTCTCTGGATTCACTGAAGAACAGTCGAGCAGCAACATTTCAAAGTCATGGGTAGCCTTTGGTATATTTTTCCTTTGTGGTCGTTTATCATTTTCCTCAAAACTTGGTCAAACTGTCCCGGGCTGAAGCAGTCTGCTCTCCCCTCTTTAACAGCTGATGGGTTAGCAGGAGCTTCTGTAATCTGATCACAGACAGTCTGAGGATAATCAGTGAGATCATACATCACGGCTGTATGAAAACAGTGTTGGTTTTGAACTCCTCCAGCTTCTTGTTAAGCAGTGAACTCTGTGCAAACAAAAACCCCATGAAGGGCAATCTGTCTCTATCTGTGCAACCTCTACATGACAAAGCAACAAATTGCCTTTAGATTGCTTGTTGCGGGTGAAATCCCGTCTTCAGGGGAGAGTTTTTCCCCCCTCTCTCTCAATGCAATGAATCATAAAAATGTGACAAATATGGTTTGACATTGCATTTTAGGGCTGATTAATGAGTGTAGCTGTAGTCACGTTGGAAAGTCCCACACAGACTGGTGTCAAGATTTCTGTTTAGCGCTGGAGCAGTGAAGAAAAGCCTCTTCATGTGTGTCCTAGCTTTGAACACAGGTTGGCTGAGTGGTATGCAGTTAGGTTGTTCCCCTTATGTGAACCTTTAAATTTAAAGCTTGCTGTCTTTTCCACTGTGCCTACAATAACAACAAACTGTTCAATTTGTCATTTATACATTGACAGCAGTCAGAGAAAGTATTGTTTTGCTACAAGTTGTACTGTTACTGCAGGAATTTGCTGTTATTAATGTGTCAGCATTAGTAAAAATAAAGGCTCAGTTCAGAAGACAACGTTGTCCAACATTGAAAAGACATTTAAAAATGATTAAAAGTGAAAGTTTTTCCAACAAAAATCTGTATAAATTGATTCAACCTCTTTGTTTAGACCATATATTACAGGGAAACCACTTCCTATCACAAGATTCATCACATATTCATAATTTTCTAGCCTTACCTTGACTAAACTGATTGTGAAGGTGTCCAGGGTTTCACAGTCACCATTGAAAAACTTGAATGCATCACCTGGAATCAAACAACAGTGTTCATTGCAGTCAGCCACTCAGATCTTCCGGAGATACACCATCATTACATTTTCATCAGCTATGTTAGCATCCGGAGTTTGCATGTTCTCCCCGTGCATGCGTGGGTTCTCTCCGGGTTCTCCGGCTTCCTCCCACAATCCAAAAACATGCTCAGGTTGATTGATCACTCTAAATTGCCCGTAGGTGTGAGTGTGTGCGTGAATGGTTGTCTGTCTCTCTGTGTTAGCCCTGTGATAGGTTGGCGACCTGTCCAGGGTGTACCCTGCCTTCCGCCCGAAGCCAGCTGGGATAGGCTCCAGCTCCCCGTGACCCCTAACGGGATAAGCGGTCAAGATAATGGATGGATGGATGGATGGATGTTAGCATCCAGAGAATTCTGCCTTCATAGTCGAAGTTCTGCAGCCTAAAGCAATTGGTTTATATTTCTGCGTTGACTCTACACTGTAGCTAAGCCATAGTGGCACAAGCTGCCGTTAGCACTACATACTTGGGCATTGGAGCGACTGCGTTGCTCTGCAATACTCCACCTAAATAATAGTTGGCAGTGCAATGTTGGTCATATTGCCAGTTATGGGTTCCGCAATGTTCTCTGTTTGTTGTACATGAAACCATGGCATATAAATCAGAGCGTGCTGCTGTTGAAGCTGATAAAGGTTGTACTTCAAATCGCCAAAGACCGCATTTTTAGAGTTTAATGTAACCATTTGAGGGTTCAACCAAAACTCTGACTCCAAGTGTAACTGTTGCATCAACACCAGGATCCTAGAGATGCGGTCCAAGAACTGCTGCTTCGTCTCTGCAGACCCATTATAGTACATCTTCAAAGTTGTCGTTCACTGGCACACTGGTGTCACATAGAGTTGAGGAGTTTTAATGACTCTCACAAACTCTCGTCTTTGCATGGCTGGAAATGTAACGCTGACATTTAATAATTAATGGGTTAATGGCGTGTCCCCAGCTCTGGCATCAGTGGCAGTAGAGTGATAGTTATGCTCGCTTAATATTCTGGCTGTATTAGTGGAGGAATGAAAGAGTGGTTGTAGCTTTTCCTCAACCTTTCAGCTTAGATATAGTTGGCCAAATATTTCCCCCCTTCATTCATCTGACAGCTGAAGTCACTTATTTTTAAAACATCAGATCATTAAGGATGTATTATTGTTATTATTATTATGACCTTGCTCTATGGAGAGTTTATAATCAGCATGAAATTAAATTGCTGCCAACATGTACATATTATTGAATCAGTAACTTTGCATCTGTTTTCAATTTGTATAATTAGAAGCTTTACTTTTCTACAAACATATTCAGCTGCTGATACTGGTGTATTTTTACTGTTTCATTGAGGTATTTTTCTTCTTTTTTACTAAGTAATAAACTTCAACTCTCCTTACACCACTGATAAGTGGTTGGAGAACAAATTGGGGAGGAATAGGACAAGTCTCAGTGATTATTATTGCAGTTAGGGAAGAAGGAAGGAGGTAGTTAGAGACGAAGCAGTAGTAACATGAGTTAATCACTGGAGAGGCAGCTGAATAATTGAAGTAGAAACACTGACTGTAACTGCAGCTGAACTGGAACAGGAGTGGTTACTGGAAGCTAAGGTACCTGCATTGTTTCAGAGCTGCACCACACATGGAGGACCTGCTTTATAGCTCACTGGATATTTTACAGCTGAGAAGATACAGATGACGAGAAATCATCTTCATCAACTATAAAAAGTCGCTGGTATTTCTGGTGGCGGCGCCTGTGATAGTAACCATGACTTCATACTCCCCTGTTTGGAAACAACCTCTTTATATTCGCTTCACTTTCACAAGTTTATTTTATTTGTCACCTGTGGCAACATGTTCGTCTGGCTTTTATTTAGACGTGCGTTCCAACCGTACTACATTTAGACAAAAAGTTTATCATACCTGTCATTCTTTCAGAGCCATTTTCCTCCCTTATGAATCCTAATGTGCTCCGTCAGACCACACAGACCTCACAGCACATTGTACAACATCCAACACAAGTGATTGGTCAATGATGCATTCCAGCCGTGTCTGCAGTTCTCACAGTGCGCTGGATAGAAGCCCTTTATCAAAAATGTAATGGGTCAGTGCAGTAACCAACAGCAACAAGGTAGTAGGTCAGAAGAAAACATTCAACTCTGTGGGAAAAAGATGATGGATTATTGTTGCACAACTGAACTTTGTAATAAAGTGAGAGTGACATGACATCTTCCTTAAGAAGCCAAAACACTGAGAGCTCCCCATGCTGACTGAATGCAGTATAAGTCAATAAGCCTGCCAACTCCATGTTAACAGATGGGACATGGGTCAGACTTTAAAATCAAAATGCACATCAGATATTGGCATTCTGTCATTCATACTTCTCATCATGCTTATTCATGCCAAAATGTTTGTTTTCTGAGAGGTTTAGTTTTGGTTATTTGATGCAGAAAAAAGGGGACATACTCCAAAGATTGACAGCTATTTTGAGCTCTATAAATAAAGTTTGAGTTGAGTTGAGTTGAGATTAGCAGAATGCAGGAAAAAGAGAGAGAGAATACGTAGAAAACATGAACACAATAGTCATTCCTTCATCCATAACCATAAGTGTCTGCTTTAAACCAACATGAGAATCTGTGCTACTGTAGGTTGTACTGACCTGAGGGATCCTTGCTACTGTATTGGTCATTTAAATGTGTCTTTTGGGTCAGGACATTGATTTCACCAGCTCTAAAGACGGATCCCCAATGCATGGAGTCTAGCACCTGATGGTGTCAACAGTGCAAGATGCAAGTGTCTTGTATTTTGGCTTCACCTGTGCACAACAGGAGATGCATGGGCTGTTTTTATTTAGTCGATCAATGCACCTGCAATCATGTCAAAGAACCCCTTTATCTGTGACTGAAAGAATGTATTTTATGATATTTGGGTTTATGTAAGGTTTTGTAAAAGCATTAAACTTGCAGGTGTGATCATCATTCACATGAAGAGTTGTATTGAAGTTATATAACAGCTGATATGTCAGCCTTTCCTTACCTATTATTCACTCCTCAGGGCTGCCATCAAAAATGTGTCAATGATCAATTAAACAGTGTGCAGCTGTATCAGAATACTGTGATCTGCAAACAAAGGCAAAGCTGCAAAGATTTGATTGCACAGATCTGTGAGGGAAGAACTCTAAACCTCAGAAGTAGCTGTACACTAGTTTTGGTGGTGTGGAGGGGAAGTCAAGGTTACTTCAGGCCAATTCAAAAGAGGAATAACTTCAATGCAAAGCTTCTATTAAGAACAAAGTGTTGTTCTGCTTTACACTTTTTTAACAACTTGAAACTATTGATTATGCAAGGAGTGAATTTTGTATTCCTCAAGGGTTTAAGAAGGCTCTGTCTAGGTTTCAGATCTTCCTGGTTGTCCATGATAATAATATTCAGCATTCCTCTCATTCTCCTCTTTGTGTTTTTTTGTCTCACAGCTGCATAAGAGCAGTAATAACTCTTATCCCATCACAACAGGCTGTGTGATTTCAGCATTGTTTGGGAATTTCCCTGAAGAAGCTTTATCATGCAGAATATTATTAAGCCACAAGACAACATGAAGACTTTGGCATCGGAGAAGGGGGAGACAATTTTTAAGATGATTCAGCTGCTGCAATAATAAACATTGACATTCCTTTCTTTATCTCGCTATCTAGAGTTTCAAAAAAGCTGCCAAGATGAGCAAGGTGTTTTTTTTTTCTTCGCTTTGTGTGATATATGTGGTTTACTGAAAAATAATGGTTACATATCTCGTCAGGACACTATGCTCTCTATCCTAACTCTACCTTTTTTTTGAGTATACGTTTTCATCTGGTAATAAAGCACTTAATAATGCTAATATTTTGCTTGTGCACATTCTTGTTTGCAGGCATTTCTTGGGACCTGAACAGCTGACAAAATGTTTTCCATCTCCTTAAAAACATGCCTGCAAAACATCCAGTGTCAATATTGTTCGCTTTACGGTCTTGCAGTTAAAACACAGTGACTGTACGCTTAAAGTAAGGGAAAAACAGTGATTTAACTGCTTGTAATTAAAGGATCTGAGTGATCTGTTTCATCTTTGATGAGGAGCCCTAAGCTTTGCTGTGGGTACAGACTCTCACTAACAAGGACTAACACAGGTGATTGAATTAATCTCCTTTAACCTAAACCAAGAGGGCACTGATCCAAACTTAAGATGAGTCTCAGGAAGGATTACCATCTTTAGATAAAAGTCTCCAGCTGCTTTAATGTCTACGCTCTCCTGAAAGCCCACTCAGCTCATTCAAAAGCAGAGTGCTGTAGTTATTGTCAAGACAGCAGGATGCTCGATGATGAGGTGGCTTAACTACGCTGTGCCAAAAGGGATGAAACACCACAGGGTTTTAAGAATTAGTAATGCGTTAATTTTAGACCCTAATGGCATCGTGGCCACGTCGTTAATGCTGACAGCCCTAATAAAACTCTTAAACAACTTTGACTCAGAGCTGAAAAGTGTAGCTGAATACCTCCTCTGTTGTGTTGCCAGCTCTCTTTATTAGTGCCCTCCAAGAGTTCGTCCAGTCGTAGCGGAGTGCTATGGGCAGCCTGTGCTGCTGTGATTGGTGGTGTTGATATGTTTCATTAAGAGGTAACTCTAGCTGCTCATATCTCTGTTTCATCCCCACTGAGTCTCCTGGGAGTGTGCTGGGAAACAAAGGCTGCAGGGTCCTTTGTGGGGTACATTTAGGACTGGTTCAGTTTACTGTAAACACACTGGCAAGGGCATCGAAGAGGTCATATATGAGTGTTTGTGTGTGGGTGTAGAGGCTTTTGTCACGGTGCTTACATGGGGTTAAGTTGCAGTTAGTGATGGAGAATGAAAAGATGGGAAAAAACTGAAGAATTTACAATTTGATGATGTGAGAGTCTTTACCAGGATAAGATGTATACTCTCTTTTTTGTACTTAAGACAACAACACTTTTCAAATACAAACCCATCCAAACAGGAGTTTCTTGAAGCCTAATCTCTAGATATTACAATTCTTATACATGCGTTTTCATCTGCTTTTGTAATTTGAGTTGTTAGTTTTTTTCCTTCTAACACTGCCATGCTAACCAAGCAAGCCATTGTGCTTGCGACGTGTCTGAGGCTATTTATCACCATTGAAACATCAGAGCAACTACATTTAATTGTAGTTAGTCTATAATTTATCATTATAGAAGCCTTAAGGGGAATGCATCCATACATTTTATTTGTCCTATGATAGGAGACATTTCTGGTTGTTTTCTTGAGATATTAATTTCTCCATCTCATCATCTCGAGGTAAAAATTATGTTTAGCTTGTTAAAGAATTATGTCCAGTTATATCCTTGAGATCTTCATGTTTTTTTCTTGTTTTGTAAGACAAACAAATCCATTTTTCTTATTACAATTAGCAATTTTCATAATTTATTTCATTGTCTCAAGATCAGTAAGCTTGTTTAGTCATGATAACAGGATAATTACTGTACCATCTGTCCTGCTCTACTCTGGGAATCTGCGTTCAGCTCTTGAGTGACCCAGCACTTGGTACTTTGGTCATTATGGTGGTGGTGTTAATTGTTGATGAAGATAATGGAAGGTCTTAAATGGTTTGGTTGCTTCATTGTAGATGTTCCTTATTTTATTATTAAAAACAAAATTAAAAATTAAATTCCTTACTTACTGTTGTGCATTGCCTTTACACTGCTTGGCAGCACCTGCACCCAAATTGACTTGAAGCACTTTGTTACTCTTACTGATCTTGTTTCCTCTCGTCTAGATCTTTGCTTGTGTTGTTCTTGTTCTCGTCTGTACGTCGCTTTGGATAAAAGCATCTGCTTAATGACATTGTAACATTGTAACATTGTAACCATCTATACAGGCCTTGTTTGGATGAAAATGGAAAAGTATTTCCCTTACATTTAAAAAAAACGCCTGCATTTTTATGGACAGAAAACAACATGCATGGGCATCAGAAAAAACAACTAAAAATGCTGGAGTATGAATGCCAGGCCAGTAGTTGATAGTACAACTTTTGTGATGAACATCTCCAAAGGCATTCTTCTACAGTCTGCTTCTGGCTTCTGTAGCTTGGCGAACAGTTTTTACTTTGACTCTCAGGACTCATCGTTTTTGCAACTTAGACTGCTGTGTTGTCCTTCAAACGAGGAGCTGATATTATTCTTGGTCTTCATAGTAGGTTTGGATATCTGTCATTTATTTTAACAGCCTTTTTTTCCGTGTACAGTCAAAGATGTTTTTAAGATTTCTGTTTTTCCGACTGGATTTTAGAGCTTTACTTCATAGTTGCTTCCAGTAAAAATATCAAAAAGTCATATTCTATGGTCAGTCTTTATTGGAGAACTATAACACACATTTGTATATCACACCAGGTGTCTATCTGAAGTGTTCACATTGTTATAGGTCTTTGTTTTGTATACACATTTTATCAGAAAGTAAATAATTTTAAGGAGCCTTTCTTGAGAAATTCAGAAATGTTTCAGCTTTAGAGGAAACAAGTTAAAGCTGTGTGTAAATGTTGGTTTGTGAAGTGTTGTAAAAGTAGTAATCAGAAGTATGTCGACTCTAGCAGTGACCTATCAGAGGAGGAAGGTTAATTGTTTGCCGGCTAGCTGGCCCGTGATCAACTCAGAAGATTTATTTGGTCTTTGCTATCTGTCACCTTGACCCTCAGCTGCTCTACAAACACTACGAGGTACAGACTGATGATGCTGTGAGTGTGTGTGTGTGAGTGTGTGTATGTGTGCCTGTGTGTGTGTTTACGCTTGTATTTTTTCCGACACAGAGGTCAACCAGTCAACTAGGTGCTGAGGGAACCATTTTTCACAGGCTTTGATTTGCCTGTGAGTAAGTTGGCAAGTATGCTTTCAAAGTCCAGTAGTCTGCGGTCCCAGCAGACCACCACAAAGGAGCTAATCCCCTCTATCACAGCCAGCGCAAACACATTAGCCACACAACATCAACACTGCACTCAAGAGCCCCATTGACAAATCCTCCCTGCTTTCTCAATGAAATTCAGACGAGGAGCCACGATGTTCCTTTCCCAGCAAATCAAGGAGCTTAGATGTTGAAATTCAAGATGCTGTGAAAAATAACTAAAGCTGCTGTGTGCCAAGATTTCCTGCTTAAACGATGTCCGTTTGTAAATGTTATTGACTCACATGATAGAGTGGAAATGTTTATTTTATTTGCAAGACAATAAAAGTGCATCTTGAAACGCAGGAGGTCTATTTCAGTGGGACAGCCTGAACTCTTTTGTTGTGCTTTATATCTGTGTGCTGTCTCTGCTGGCCTCCCAGTTGCAGGTATATCTTTGCCCAGGGCTAGGAGTTATTTAAAAGCAGAGTGTTCTTCAAGTTGACTGACAGGGGCTGAGGAAAGGACTTGACTTAGGCGGTGTTAACAATAAACTACCTGTCTCAAGGCCAAAAGCTGTGTAATGCAGCCTTCACTGTGCAGGTAACAATGTGCACTGAAGTAGAATCCAGCCGGGGACAGATCATTAACGGTGGGCCTCTGTGCACACGTGAAACAAGTAAGACCTCACTCATCATGACTTCTTCAGTTGTTCATCAGTAATTTACATACAAACATCAACAACCTAGACAGAGTTGTGTTGTTTTTTGGAAAGTGTACCTGAACATGTTTGAAGCTGTCTAAACCCTGTCCTACAGCGCTAATCCACTTTAACACTTCTAAGACAACATCATAGGAACCCTCTATTGTGTAGGGGAAGTTTACATTTACACCTGCACCTGGACCTTGTTTTCACACTCAGTGACGTATGAATGGATACAGCTTTAGATTCTGTAACACCTTGCCTTTGGATCATGTTTGTGCATCTATATTGTTAACTTATATATATTTAACTAGGCCCTGTGATAGGTTGACGACCTGTCCAGGGTGTAACCTGCCTTCCCCACAAAGTCAGCTGGGATTGGCTCCAGCCCCCTGTGACCCCGAACGAGATAAGCTGTCAAGATACTGGATGGATGGATGGATGGATGGATGGATGGATGGATATTAACCAGTTCCCAGTTCAAACTTATCAGATTCAGCAGCTTGGTCAGTGGCTCTATGCCTCAAAATATGACTGTCTTTTGCATGTTGTGGGGCTCCTAAGTTAATTCGGAGTTAATCTGCAATGGTTTAGTTGCAAAAATGTCACGATTCAAGTTTTGTAAAACCAGAGACAGTAGCCATGGAGGTTGTGTTGGGAAATTAGCATATCTTGGTCGTATCAAGGCACCAAAACGTTCTTTCTTTAGTCAAAAAGACAAGTTTCAGTTACATAACTAATGTACAGTCAATAAGTTAATTCACATTGTAATACAATTACAAACTTGATTAAAGCAGAACATAGTTTGTATTTGACATCTAGGCTTTGAACCTCATCACTCCTCACAGATTCACTTCACATGCTGAAATTGAGGAGTGATAAAATAATAAATTAAACACGTAACAATCAGATTCTGCAGGTGGATGCTGGGGAGGTGTTATGGTTTAAAGCCTGAGCTCAGCACTGGTGCAGGGCATGATGGTATTGGCAAAGTAATGGTAAGGACTGGAATCTGTCAGCATAAACTGACCGCCTGATTCCTGTATGTAAACATTTGTCAGGTGGTTGTGGGAGTAGAGCAGCTCGAACTAGCTCGCAGGCATCGCTCCATCCACGTCACGGTGATGTGGTCATTATGTAACTTACAAATCCACGTAAGTTTCTAACAAATGTTGTTGCGCAACCTGAAAAGAAGTGAATTTCTTGGAAGTCAACGTTGACTAATGGACCATTAAAAATCTCCTGGATGAAAAGTCCAATAGTTTCTGACCCATCAATCGCCTCCAATCGACTTTCACGCTCTAAATACTGTGTGTAATACACACATCAAACTAATTACCAAACAGCGCCCAGATATGACGTTAGAGAGGTACCATCAGCGCCATGTTTAAAATCGTTGCGGGCTAACTAAGCTTTCATTCAGCTGTGTTGGGAATGAGAGAGCTGGTATAGAGAAACCTCACGCACACCAAACTCACACCTTTTTATTTTCTAATGCGACAGTCAACTTTTGGTCGACATCACCCTCTAGCATCCAATCACAAACCAGCTCTGTGATGTTCCGCCTCTCTCTGTTGGCGCCGCACCTCAATCAGGCCACTGAAAAGTAGCACAGCGACGTCGCTGCTAGCGGTGTGTACACAGAATTAGTGTCGGGCTCCTGAGAGAACGTCATCAGGGGCACAATGGGGAGTGGGCAGTGGGCTCTCGGGCCCCTGTGGGGGTTGCTGGTTGCTCGAGTGAGAGCCCCGTGGACTCCCAGCTGTTCTATGCAACATGCTGAACAGTAGGGGGTCGCCCTGTGTTTGTTTAAAACTAACAGGAGTCCCATTAAAGCCCTGACTCCCCTCATTTAGGACTGCCATGGGGACACAAAGGACAGCCCTGGGAAGCGGCACGTTGCAAGGGACACCAATTATTGAGGCGAGGACACAGGCCAGCTTGTTCGTGCTCAGGGACATGTCAACTCGTTGGACGACCCCCTCCGTCAAACCCATTGACCAGAGCGCACAGAGAGGCATCTTAATTGGTGTTGGGCAAACAGATTTTGTCACAAAGTTGCAAAGGAAGCTAAGTAGCTGAATGTTCACATTGTCCAACCCCTGACCTGAGCTTCAGGGGCCATTCCGAGACATCATTATGCTCCATTACTTTGAGTAATCGTCTCAGACTCATCCTATACCACAGCAGGGAATCCAGGACAGCAATTAAAAGCAATATTCTGGCAATAACAACGGCGTAAATAAAAAGTGAGCCCTTTTCTCTTTGTACAATGATATGATAGTGGCGAGGGGTAAGATTTGGCACAGGAAGTAGCTGGTGGGGTCTCTGTGGAGCACCAAGTTGAGTTTTTCTGACAGTGTGGGGGTCGTCCTGGTCTTTTTTCTTTGCTCCAACCTGCCCCCCCCCCCCTTCAACTGCATCCCTTCGCTGGACCCCCGAGCCCCCGCTCTTCCCTCCCTCTCTCTGCCTCTTTCATTCTGTTTTAAAAGGGATTCTGTTAGAGGGAATCACTTGACATCATTAGTTTTGGAGAGCGGCCACCATGGCAGGGTTGCTTGTCTTGGCTCATGAAAACATATGTTAGATTAGCAGCAGAGGACCTGTGAGTCGACCTCAGGTGAAAGGTCTACATGAGAGGGTTTTTTTTTTTTTTGGACTGTGTTTCCTACTGTTCTTCCTCCCCTCTCCGCTACCAGCAGACCCCGGTTAGATAATACACCAACACCTTTTTCTTTATTTAAATGACTTTTAACCCATGCCAGTCTTCACTGTAGCCACAGGTAGGCCATGCTATGGGTCCTGTTTTCTGTCTTTAAACATCCCCTGCTCTATCCAAGTAACAACTGAGAACAGTATGCAGCTAATTGTATACTTCAAATGAAATAAAGTTGACAATGAGATACATTTTGAATGATGACCTGTTGTGTCGCTACTCTACAATAACTATGCATTGACTGAAATGTTGACATAAATCAGAAGTACTTTAAATCTGATCTGGTCTGGATATCAGTAAGATAACTAGAGGTTAGAAGACAATGAGCCTGACATCCTGAAATGTACCGCAAAATCTGGAATATAAGTCGCATTCAGGTAAAAGGTTTCAGCTGTGTTCCTGCATAAAGACTTCCATTGCGTTCAGTTTCTATGCAGATGTGTTGCTCTCTCTAGTACCATCTGTTATCACCACCCTGCAAGCTAACTGTACAGTTGAACTCTACCGTCTACAGAAGTGTTGATAGCTGTGAGGTATGGACAGATCCACTCTGAGCTGCTATAAGACTCGTGCTACTCCCCTCCACTCCTCACTTATCATCTGCATAGACTGTATAATAAATGGACGTAGTGTCTGTGACGTCACCTATCTGTTTCTGAAGCCGATCATCGGCAGGTGCCATACTGGAAATGCTGAACACAACCTAACTTCGTCCGAGCTAGTGTGAGGTAAAGAGGCGGGCCTTCACTAATAGCTACTGGGTGCCAGCCTGTCAATCAAGTCAGTCATGCCCTTATTTGGGCAAAACTCGTAAGTTTAATTTCTTCACAAATAGCAAGTTATAAAAAAAATTCACACCCTGTAAGATGTGTGCTGAGAGTAAAAATAGCTCTTCAGACCTAAACCATTTTTTGAACCAGGCTGTAAAAATGGTTATTATTGCTGCACAGGTTATCTCTTTTGAATGGGTGTGTATGTGGTTTCTGGTGTTTCTGCAGCCAGCCTTAAGTGGACGCTTGATGAACTCTAGTTTTTAGCAATTCTGCATGGGCTTCATATTTTAAGACTGGAGGTTGGTGCTTGATTATCTTAGATGAGGAGACTTTTCAATCAAACCAGCATCCAATAAGGTTTATTTCCTCAAAAGTATACCACAGTTTTCCTGAAATGCATGTTTAAGACCTAATGAGGTAGAAAGGTGTGAAAAAATAGAGTCTTCCCAAATGTATCCAGCATGCTTTGCGCAGAGAAGCAGCCAAAACTTCAGGGTAAAAAACTTTCCTTTCTCTACATTTTATACTGGTATAATGATCACACTGGTGTCCAGGACTAACTGGACTCACTTTTTAGACGACAAATAGATGTTAGAGCTGCATCTCATACACTTGATTTTACAGTCAAAATCGTTCCTCCCTTATTGTAAGTTAAGTCAATAAACATAATGTTTGTTATTAAGGTCTGGGTGTCATATCAGCTCATGGTTCAAAATAACCAGCATGTTTCTCAGTGGGTTTTAAATGTTTTGTTTCCATGAGATTGCATTGACACTCTTGCGTTGAACGCTGAGGATGATGGCAGTTTTATTTGTCTTGTAATAACCTTCATGTCCCGGAGCGTTTTGAGCAGGCAGTCATCGCCGTGTTTGAACAGCAGTCTACTTTTGTTCACAGTGGAAATATTTGACCAAAAATAAAAGGGTAGAGTCTGAGCGGTACAGCCACAATGTGATGGGCTCTGTAAATATTTTAAGTATTACAGTCACTGTGATTTATCATGACCGGGCAGATCATTAGGAGTGATTCACAGGCCTTTATTGTGAAATACTTTTGTTTCATACAGCAGCCAGACAGCACACCTGCATGACGAACACATTTTACTTTCTTGTGGCTTCCTCTGACCTTTTGATGTGGTTAGAGGATGACTGTTTTCATTCTGTTTGTATTTAAATAGAACTTCATCATCTTTTCATTATTTGCAGGTCTGTTTGAGTTTGATGCGTCCCTCTCTGCTGTTGATTAAAATACAGACTGTGTGAGCAAAATCAACTTATTGATTAATGTGGAATCTTTCTAGTTTTCATACACTCACACACTGTGCATTGTTACACCGCAGCTCATCAGTTCAGTGCTAACATGCAAATGAAATCCATAAAAGTTCTGCTTCATTCTAAAATAGTTGAGACTGTTCTGTGGTTTTTATAATAACCGAGTATTGATGAAAGATAAAGGGCAAAGTGGTGACAGAAGGGGATGCGGCATGTTGTGGCAGGAAAGATAATGAGAGAGTGGAGCGTTTAGACATATTTTAAAGCTCCTGTGGGGAACTTTTCAGATTGTGTTGATTTTGGCACCCCCTGTGGAAGAAGCAGTCTTTGCTCCTGTAGTCTCTCTGTCTCTGCACTTTGTTATTCTCACTCACTAAGTCTCAATCCTACTTCTATGCGATAGCAGTTTGATTTGAAACTTACTCTAAAACGTATCATTTTACTTCTATTATTATAATTTTGCTTGCTGCGTGAGCTGTTTGGTTATAATATAAGTTTAATATAAACTCTCTTAACTGATGTTACTCAGGCCCATCTCTGCTCTGATACGATCACTCTCCCCCAGTATCTTTGCTCCCCTTGTTCCCTGCTATACCATCTCCTTGGACCCTGTCGTTGGGGTCTACTACGGTTAGTAGACCAAGGACGGGTCTCCCAACGCGATTCATTTGTTCCTGCTCTTAAAGGGCTTACCTGTCGTGTAGGCCTGACCCCTGATCTGTCCCTGACCTGATTCCTCAAACTAGGATTCACTTGACAACATTTAATGAGTGTTTCATCTTGCTCTCTTTTAACCCTCAAATGTTGCACTTCTTATAGAAAGTTTTCTGCATGTTGAAAAAGACTGTGATAGCAGTCACTTGGTCGGACACCTAACCTCGCCAGTGGTTTCAGGCATAGAAAATTACAACAGAACAACATTAAGCTTTCTTGTTGATGGTCTTTTAGTTTTTTTAGGTCATAAAGAGATATCAGTCTGTTACATAATCAGCTAAAAACTCCTCACAGGAGCTTTAAATATGAGTAGAACTACTTTAAAGTGCCCCATGGTGCTCTACCTGCATCACAAACACATCTGAGTTTGACAGAATTTGCATACATTTCATGATTTTAGGTGTAGCTCCAAATAGGAAGAAGCTGTTCCATTGATAGTTCAAACTCTGTAAAGCTTTATTTTATGCATCAACTCCCAAAGTCAGATCTGAATGCAAGCTAAAAGAAGCAACATTTAGAGCTCATAATAACATTTGACTTTACCTCAGAGTTAAACTGGTGTAACGCATCCATTTATTTGTTGTCCTACAAATGTGCCATCCATTCTTCTTTATTACCGTTGTGTCCTGATATTTTTGTGGCTGGAAAAAGGCGTCACAACTTAAAAATTTGGCCTTGATAGAATCAAGCAGCTTCTGCCCATTGGTGGGAAAGTGCTGATTAATTGTGTCGTAGCCCTGTGAGAAAGTACGCCCAGCGCAAAGCACTAATTACGGGCCCTGCCTGGCCGAGAGAAAAGGGGGCAAAACTCTCAACAAAGGCTCATCTCATATCTCAAGACAATGAGGAGCAGAAAGAATAGGAGAAAGGAGAAGTTAATGAGCTGTGTCACCTGGCAT
Organism: Notolabrus celidotus; assembly: GCF_009762535.1. Lineage (NCBI taxonomy): Eukaryota > Metazoa > Chordata > Actinopteri > Labriformes > Labridae > Notolabrus > Notolabrus celidotus. The sequence goes on from NC_048279.1 coordinate 31,603,438, forward strand.
CTGTTGATGCTGAGGCCTGCCTGGTGTGTGTCTGTGTGTGTTTGTGTACATGTGAAAGAGAGAGGAAGTTTTCAGGCATGTTTACATGGTTGTTTGTTTGCTTTATTGCTGTGTGTCCCCCTCTCTCCTGCAGCATTACCCAACAGACTCACACTGCAGCAGGTGGAGGTCATGGTGCAAAGGTTTGAATGAAAAAGGGGGGGGGGGGGGGGGGGTATTTATCCTCATCTTTATTATTGTGTGTACGTGGACTCATGGGACGCAGATTAAGAATTAGTGGGACACATCCCCCTCTAAACCCCACCACATGAAAAAAAGAAGAAAAACAAACAAACAAACCTTCATGCGCAGCCGCAGCGTAGCGGAGGTGTGGTGTTATTAAAAATAACATGAATAGATACGGTCTCAATTATTCAGTCCTGTGTCATTGCTGACCTGTGATATGTTTTTAAACTACGGGTGGACCTTTCAAGCACTGGCAGCTAAAATTGGGACGATGTAAAGCAGATTTAACAGCCTGTACATCTCTGGTGTTAAAGCTTTTGTCACATTTTGCATTGATCGCCCCTGACGCTGATGAAACTGTTAGATTCTCTTCATGCACAGGTGTCTGACTTACGCCTGGCAGCATGTCCAGTCAAAATGCCTCTCACAGAGCATCAGTGTGGAAGATGGGAAAGTGACTATCTTACTTATTGCATGCAGGTCTCTCTGCTGAAAACACTGTCCCCTGAAAAGGCTCACATCAGCATGCCATCAGTCCCATTTACATAAGCATATGGCCTAAAAATCTGTGTCTTCATCTATAAGACCAATATCTTATAGATATATCTTATAGACTCTGACTCAAAGACTGTATATAAATGGACGTAGTATCCGTGATGTCACCCATCTGTTTCCGAAGCCCTGTTTTGAAGCCAATCGTCGGCAGGTGCCATATTGGAAATGCTGGACTCAACCTAACTTCGTCTGAGCTAGTGTGAGGTAAAGAGGCGGGTCTTTAGCCTTTTCACTAACAGCTACAGGGTGCACACCTGTCAATCAAGTCAGACATGCCCTTATATGGGCAAAATTTGTAAGTTTAATATCTTCACAAATAACTAGTTAAAGAAAATTGTGTGTGCTGAGAGAAATTAGCTTTTCAGACCTAAACTTTTTATTTGTACCAGGCTGTAAACATGTTTATTTCTGCTGTAAAGATTGTCTTTTTTGAATGGGTGTGTATGTGGTTTCTGGTGTTTCTGCAGCCAGCCCCAAGTGGACGCTCCATGAACTGCAGTTTTTAACACTTCAGCATGGGCTTCATATTTTAAGACTTGAGGTTGCTGCTTGATCTGACTAGTGCTACAAAATCCTGTTAATATCACATGACACAATTAGCCAATACAGTCTTAGAAAACAGAATGTATTGCTTTATGACTGGCTGTGGGACACACACATGGAAGCAGTAGTTATGTTTTACTAATGATGTTTGGTTTTCCCCAAACATTTTTATATCCTAAGGTGAGACGGGGCCACATCCTACCCGCTCTTTAACTAGTGCAAGGACTTGAGTTGTGTAATTTTGAATGTGACCACTTCTTAGGCATAACAAGGCAGCTGGGACTTAATAGTTAAATTCCTAAGGCTTTACTTTCTTACTTTGTTGTTTCGTTGTAGCTCTCTTAACCTTTCCACTTTATTTCTAAAGAAGCTCCTCAGCAGCTGGTCTTCAAACCCTTTTCATTCTAAACTAAACCTCAGGAATGCTTTTGAAATTAAACGCACAATAATTCTGTACAACTTTTGGATTGTTCGTCCTGAAGAATATGCATTAAACTAAGAGGTCAGAAAATGAAGAGGTATATTTTGGATGTAAAGTTTGGGTTACTCTGTTCATGCATGCAACTTTTCAGCTTTAAGACACTTGATTTTTGTTTCAACCACATCGTTGGTGCAACTTCTTTTAATTCAGCTTCAACTAACACTGCCTCTATGTCATCATGCATGTTCTGAATCATGTGGTATGTCAGAATCCAACTTTCAGATTTACTTTGTGGGTTTAAATCAAGAACTTTTACAACTTCTGGTTAGTTTTCAGAAGCCATGATATGTCCTTAAAGTTCTTGGTGTTGTGATGATTCATTCATTAGAAGGATGTTAAAAATTGAGTTACACATTTATAAAGGTGAGGAGTCAGACCAGGATCTGGTCAGCATAAGCATAAATCTGATCAACAAGATTTGTTTTTGTCACATACTTCAGAGTCTAAAGAGGCAAGGTTTGCACAGGCTGTGTACATCTCATGACAAATGTTCAGATCTTCATGAGTAGAGTCACTTTTAGAGCTACTGCAGGGCACAATCTGTAATTCTGTCATACATGACACCAAAGAGCCTCCAACAGAGTTTCAGAGCTAAATTTGATGCCTTATAGTCTCAGAATTATTGGCAGACAGAGGGATCCATTTATACTGAACATCTACCGACTCTGAATAATGTCTTATGATGTAATTCAAGCTTATTTAGCTCGTAAAAAACGTCCATTATTGGCTTTCTTCTGTCGGCTAGAGAAAGAGTAATTTCTCAGGTCAGTCTTAATCCAACATGAATTATTCAGTGCTCCACATTCACTCAGAGTAAAATACTGCTGACTCTTCACACCTACTGACCTTTATTTGGACCTGTCTTCACAACGCGCCGGCCACATGTTGTTATGAAGAGAACACAGAAGAGGTCTGACTTTCCAGAAACTGTATGTACAGTAAGCACATTTGTAATCCTGTAAAAACACAACTCAGCCATGAGTTCAGAAATACTCTGAGAATCACAGAGTGTTTCCCCTGCGGATCCCTCAGTCATAAAGGCGACCAGTCCATTGTGGTTTAGCGTTTAGCGTGAGTGAGACGGGCGGCAGCGGCGGTCCTGTTTTGACAGTAAATGACGTGACGTGTAACTACATTTAATGACACGAGGTATATTACAGCTTGAACTTTATTATGTTTGGCGTCAGAGTTTTGTTTTTCACTGACCTTGAGGAACAATTTGAGTAATATTCACAGAGACCAAACTTGTTTTATGTCTCAAACAGAACTGCTTTCTGTTGACAGGGCTAATTGTTAAGTGTGTGGTTGCTGATCTCAAGGCCAAAGAACCACTTTTGGTGGTTCCACTAAGATTTGTTTAACTTATGCACAACCACAAAGTTTCTTTTTTTCTGCATTGACACTGGTCATACTGTATCCATTGTGCACGGCGTCAGTGTGCTGACTTTTTCTAATAATAGAATATAAACTACTTGGCAAGCAGGACTGCATTTAAAGATTCCACCTCCTTTGTAAAGGGGGCTGGCCTTTGCAAAAGGGAATTCTATGTTTCATTTTGAAGTTATTGGTCCAGTTCCAAGACCATCTAGCCTCCACTGATCAAAGGTCGAGTCAGAGAAAAGCCTGGCGGGAGGCTTATGCAAAAATGTCGTCTCCTTATTGCGAATCCGCCGACACGTTGGAAACCATCGGCGCTCGTTTAAATGTCAATATACCCAGATGCAGTTTGGCTCTGCTTGGTCAAGTTTGAAGTATGTGGATGGGAAAAAAAAGAAAAGCTTGCTAGGAGATAGAATTTGGAGGGTTTGAGAAGTTGCATTGATTAAATTCCTCAACTTTTGTGCAAACTCTCAGACCTGCAAGATACTGAAAACCTGCAGAAAGTGAAGTACAGCGCAACATTTAATCAAAATATACAGCGACAATTCTTTAAAAGTACATTTTCCTTGTAACTTAAGTCTTTTTAAAAGTCCCACTCAACACCCGCTCTCCTCTTTGGTTGTTGCTTTTAGCAGGACATGTGTTTTCACCCTCTGTGTAATGTCATGTTCCTGTAAGAGGAGATATAAGCCATTTAAAAGGTTGATGACAAGATGAAGGGACATAAAACATTCCTTGAAATCCTGCAGTCAACTCTGCTTCTTCACGTCTGTTCTCCCCCTCCCTTCGGATGAGCAAGGTCTTCAGCGCTGATCCATTATGTTAACGGTGAATTACTGGGTCACACATCAAGTACGACGTTTTTTTTTCACCTTTTAAAAGCAGGCCCCGACGTCCAAAAGCCCATGACGGAGCGGGGGACTTCTGGGTCTGTTGGAGGTAACTACCAGATAGCATCGCTTGGAATTTAAACAGAAGTATTTTTTTCTCCCTCAAAGCCGCCATCATTCAGTCTGACGGTTACTGTAAACATCATTCCAGAACACAGCATTATAAGACATGCTACTCTGCATTCCTGCAGCGCTTTTAAAAAGATGGAGAAATGTGTAAAATATTGCGTGTTTATTAGTGTGGAGCTTTTACATCAAAGCAGGTTGTGTTTTAAGTGCTCAAAGGTTAACACAGGTGCACCTTGGACCATGTTAAATAAAATGAATGTATTCTTTTTTATTGTGACTTCTGCACCGTTTTCCTGAGCAGTTATGTAGCTCATGATGTAATACGTAACCACATTTAATCAATAGCTGCAGCGTAGTTTTTGACATTGATGAAAGAGACGGGGAAGAAGAATCAAATGCTGCCAAAAATACTGCAAAAGTATGAGGACAGTATTTTTAAAACAGCAACATCTGTGAAAACTCACCGCAGTGATATAAAAAGCTTTCAGGAATGTTGCAACATACCTTTCCAAATTTAAAAAACAGTGACGTTTCGAGCCGTCTTCACACTTTAAGCTTGTATATAAGAATGCATACCTTGGCATTGTGCAGAGAAGGGAATGTACTCTACGTCCAACCGATCGCTACCTGCAGCGTTCCTTTTTTCAGCACTGATATCCAATGTGCACTTCATCAAATTCCAGGACATAAATAGACTACTTTCCACAGAGCAATAAAGACATAAAATGGTTCCTTTTTTAAAATATAGTCCTCATTTTATTAACAGAGGCCAAATAAAACTCATCACATTTTATTTACAAAGGGAGGCAATAAATATCTTAATAATAGTCATAAAATTATTTTTGCTTACATTTGTTTAAAAAAATCATAAATGTGTCATGTTGTTAGTAGCAACTCATACAAAAACAAACCTGCCCGCAGACAGGTGATACATACTACAGGTGAGGAGGGGGCTGGAGTTTGTCGTCAAGTGAGAGAAGGAGTGAGAGGAGCAAAGACTTTCCCCTTCCTTAGGATTCAAACTGAAAATGTTCCCAGAATCCCGGATGAGTCGCTCACGTGGGGGAGAAGTCTTAATTGTCGAACGTGGATGTATGAAGTGATCAGAGGTGGTTAGAGCTACAGAATGTGGATCCTGCCTGTGGATCAACAAACAAGATTTCCCCAAAGGCATCCAGTGAGACTGAAAACAAGAGAAGATGAGCAAACAGTGAAAAGAGAAGAGGAAGGGATCAGTTCATGTTCTTGAGATTAACTGAACATACAGGCAGACAAGTTCAAGATCAACAAAAAGAAAAAAAAAAAAAAAAAGGAGGTAGAGGAAGTCTTCATCGCCAACCCAGAATTAGATCACGCTTCAAGAATCGGCACAACACGAGGAAGTTAAGAAAGCGAGTCCAGGTGGAGACGAAGGGGATTAACATCCGTCTTTCAAAAGTGATAAAGTTGGAAGACTCTGCGGAGTTATGAATCACATCAGCTGTTATGTTTTTGTTTGTTTTTTTGAGTGTTTGAACAGGACTAAAGCCTCGGCTGCTGCCTGACTAGTCAAAGCATGTCGTGTTTTAGCTGAATCACAGGCTGCATGGAAACGTCAAGGAAATCACACACAGCACTCGGAGGGTTCAGCGCATTCCAGGAGTGAAGCTGAGGTTGAGAGACATATGGAAAGAGAAAAAAAGAGCAGGAGACAGAAAGACAGATAGAGAGAAAGAGAGAGAGAGACCTGTAAAATATTGCACTGAAAGCTAACACAGTTATCCCGGCAGCACAGTGTCACCTGCGACCGCCACCACCTCCTCCTCCTCCTCCTCCTCCTCCTCCTCTCCGTTTCATCTCCATGGTGTCTGATTCCAGTGGAAAGTATGGGATCCGCGTAGTCAGGGGCAACACAAACAAAAACCGACAGGTATTCCAATAAATCTCTAGTTGGCTGATTTTTATAACATTGCGTCAGCTCCTGCCTCTGCCCCCATTGTCAAAAAGAAAAGTATGCCTTCAGCCTGCAGTTCAAACGGAGCTGAGGACGACAGCGACAGGAATCTCTCAGAGGTCCTTTAGTTTATCCAGTATAAATAACATGACAGATTAGCACAATGACATCAACCCAGAGGAATCCAAGAGCTGGGAAATACTCAGTCATCCTGAAATACAAAAATAAAACATCTTTGACTTTTTTTTGTTCTTTCGTCTGTCTCTCTTTTACAGAAGTGAAGTCTTTAAGGTGATTCTTTTAAGACAAGAAGCTTGAGATTTTCAGTCATTTCTCCCCTTCAGAGGAAAATTAGTGCTGTCCCATCGGTCCCATCAGTTCCTCTTGGGTTTTAACCGCCGAGCCCTTCGTGTCCGCTTTGTTACTGTGGTGAACCGAAACTCCTCCAGAGGGTCCATCCTGCCCTTGGGCTGGCGTTTCATGAAGTGGACTTCCTGTTGCCTCTGCGTGGTCCGCGAGCCTTTCTTGGGCCGACCCTTCCTGTTGAAGCCGAGGTACCAGCCTTTGTACTTGGCCGACACGAGAGCCGTGTAGTTGTTCTCCAGGAATTCCTCGACAAAGACGCACTCCTGCTTCCTTCCATCGGGCTGAAAGAGGGGGGAAAATAGGACATTCATTAATTTTTAACACAGCAGCTTGACCTCTTTTTCAACCAGCAGTCTGGCTCATTTCCATTTCATCAGTGCAGTCTGGATCAGTGTGGGTGGCTTTATTTGTTGGGTTTTCTGCGTGTCCCTCTATCCTGTCAAATAGTATGAAGTCTCAAAATACAGATTGATTGCTTTGTGAACTTTCTAAACACATATGTGACAAAAAAGTGAAGATTTCTGCTTTGAGTTATCTTACAATAAGTTATCTCACAGATTCATTTAGCCGAGTAGATCATTCACACTTATCTTAATGTCCGAGTCAGGATTTTTCCTACATTTGAAAAGTTACAGAAGAGTTTTAGGGCCAAGGATGACAGAAAAAAATCTCTTTAAAAAAAATACCACTGAAGGTTTTACAGACTCTGATGTGTTAGAAACAGCAATTAACGCAACTTTATGCAAAAGTGAAACACCACCAAACATCAATTGTTGACTTTTTCCTCAAAATGCATGAAATAAATCCTCCTCCTCTCCTTTTTTTCCCTCATCCCTGACCCTAAAACTCTTCTGTATCAAAGAGTTGGGGGTTATATCATATGTGACATCCAGCAAAGAGCAGGGTGAGGAGCTTCACTCAAAGACGAGAAAGACTGGCTCTGTTGCTTCATACTTCACAGAGAGATAAGTGAGCGAGCAGCACCGGTCTTATCACCTACATCTTTAAAGAAAGGAACTTCATCTGCAACTTTTAGGGACCTAAAAAGTAGAAGTTTTAGTTCATGGTAGGAGTGTTTAAGATTATAAGGCATCTACTGGTGAGGGTGTGGATTAAATCAAAGTGACAGAGCTCCCTGCGTGTGAAAAATGTCGGCTTTCCATAGGGATGGTGTTTAGTTTCTCATTCCAGGATCAGCAACATGGTATACTCTTTACATAAGACCCCTTGCAGGTGATTTTACTCCATGAATTCATCTTTATGAATGTTGGAACAGATCTCTAAGGCTCCAAATTGTACTTTTAAGGTATTAAAGCTCCTGTCAGTAACGTTTGGTTTGGTTTGTGTCCATTTTAACGCCCCAACCTGGACAAAGAGATACCCATATTTTCATCACTGATTGTGTCCTGTACATGTGTGAGTATGATTTTAGAAAAAGGCTTCATCCTGCTTTATTTCAACAGCCAAATGTATCATTCATCAAGCATCTTTGTTGTGGAAAATTCTGAAGAATAAAAGGTTGTTTTTGAGCGTGCAGGTAACCACTGTGTGTGAGTCACTGGAGCTTCAAGCTGTATATAATTATGAAACTAAGAAGGAAGTGGATTCAGTATTTTTCAAGAACTTTATGATGTTCAGGCTTCATTTATAGTTGGTGAGATATTTAAGGGATTTTAGTATATGACTTTTCCAAAAACAATGACAACCTTATATTTCCTGAGAAGTCACAACACATTATAGACTGAGTGGTCTGTTCACGAGATGAGACCCCACTGTCAACACACAACACAGCACTGCTAAAATGCTTGGTCAATAAAAACCAAGCTATCTGCATGTCTCCATTGCATTGAGGACTTTCTGTAATTTACTGTGCAGCTTTTTTATCATTCAGCAAACAGAAAGCCAGAGTAATTTTATCCGATTTTCGAAATAATCCTAAAGGAGGAAGTGGAAGTACATTTCTTAAGAAAAAGAGGCCCCTGCAACAAAAACTCCAAATGCATGTTTCTAACAGATGACCACGATGAGGGAGTGAAAACTTACTGCAGCCCCGCTGATGCTGACAGCATGAGTTATTGATGCAACAAAATCACACGTGAGCCTCCCACCACAGTCTTCGTGTACGAATATTAACTTCTTTTCCATATCGGAGCGGGGTGTCCACAGAGTCACATGCAGTCATCCCGCGCTCCTGGCCACCTGGTGTGACTAAGTGATATAATTGCAATGGCATTCCTCCTAAGTGACCATTAGTCTCTCAATGCATTGTGGTGATTGCAGTCCGTAATTGACTGATCGAGTGTCAAAGGAGCAGGCAGATTACGTAATGGAAGAAGGGCTGTGAGTTATCAAAGGGGTTTTGTTAGGGTGTACAAAAACAGCAGGAGAAAGCAGATCGGAGGCTGCGTTCAATTCAGCCTGGATTAAGAGCTCTGTTCAAAATATTCATTTAGATATCACAGAGGTCTAAATTTAACTGTCGGGTCAGACGTTCGGATCAGATGCTTTTATAACAATCTCGAACTGGAGGCCGAAGATACTCACCCTTCCAACTATTTTGCCCTTCTCATTCATGCAGATGTAATGTTCGCTCTCCTGTCCTTTTATTCGAATGTGGCTCCCGAAGGTCTCCGTCTCCACGACAAGCAGAGCTGGAAGAGAAAAGGAAAGGGGACTCTGTTAGAGGCAGGTCTTTCCTCTTTTGGAAACACAAAATCAAAGTACATTCAATCCAATCCAGTATTTGTTTTCACTTCTGGTGGAGTATTTTCTCAACTTTATTCATTTTCTTCAATTAAAGAAAATAAATAATAATCATTGTTTTAACTTGTGTAAAAGAAACGGTGCAAAATGAAGGCTCTGCTATTAAATTAACACAACAATTTCATCAGCACTGAGCCTCACAAATCAATTCTGGTCAACAATTTGCACCAGTAGATTAGCTTACAGTATTTAGAAGTTCATGCTGCATGAATAAGTTGCTTTTTATACACCACACTGCTCTCAATGATCAATATCAGGCATACCAGACAATGCATTCTCTTAAATTCAGAGAAATAATCTACAATAAAAGCTAAAAAAATCACAATCAAGAGAGTTCTATAAGTTCCATAACTTAAAAGTAAATGTTTTTGGCTGTAGATATTATGTGATCTGACAAATATAGATTGCACAATGAGTATGCACATACAAATGATGCCAAATATGAGGTTTTAAATTGTTTTATAGCACAAAAATGAACATAAAGTGATGAATTGTGGGTCTCCAGAGCAAGTATTTAAAGTTTATGTGGGTATATTAGGTCTATAATTTTCTTTACATGTGGTAAAACAACAACGCCATCAACACTTAAACCTGACGCAGCAGTAATCCACTCTCGAGATGCATCTCGGTGGCTCTTTTAATCCCCCTTCCTCCTCCTCCTCCTCCTCCTCCTCATCCCAAATGTTAACCCCTGCGAGGTCACCTTTGTCTCTGTTCGCCCCTCGACCAGCAAAGAGATCTGCCAAACATTTGTGGAGCGGTTATGTGCCCCTCAGGATTAGGTTTCAAGTTCCCTTTAGTCTGTGCTCACTCAATCAAAAAGTTAAGATGATCCATTTGTTTAACACACAGGGCCATTCAGCAGCGCTCAAGGGAGAAGGGGAAGAATAGGCGAAGGGGAAGGGACAGGCTGGAGGGCAGAAGTAACTCCCCTCCTCCTCCTCCTCCTCCCCTCCTCCTCCTCCCTCGACCCTAAAACTCCACTTTGGGAAGAAGGAAACCTGTCTCAAAGGTGTAACTAAAGGTAGGTGAAAGGGATTGTCTTCTGATTGGAAAGATTTCTGTTGAATCGTATGATGGAGATAAATAAAGAACCACATGGTGAACTTTTTTCAGCACTGGACCTTTTTGGGACACTTCTGACGGAAAAAAAAGAATGGTTTGTACATAAAGCGAGTGGAAAAATGTATCTCTGCAAGTCAAATCAGGAGTCCTCTGACAACACCCTGGCCTTCTCACTCCTCACTTGGACCCAAACTTCAACCTCAAGAATGAGGCCACGACCCAAAACATCAGAAAAAGCAATATTCCCCACCTACTGTGAGTTATCTTTCGTCTGTGACTCCATCCAAACCAGATTTTTGCTTTATCTGTAAATGTATGAACCCAACATAGCACTCCAATAACCCACTGGAGGCTTTCTGACGGTAGGAATGTTACAAACGTTCCTCTGCTGATGGTAAAATTACAAAAGATGGAGCCCAAAAGACCCAGCAGGGAATTTAATGTGATTGCAACATCATCCACCTGCATGTGTCTTAAAGATGGCAAGAGGTTAACTTTGGGTATTTTATTTCTTAAACAATCCCTCCTTGTACTCCAGGCTCCTTTCGGGGCTTTTACTGTAATTACAACAACAAAAAACTGAACCTTAAAGCTCCTGTGAGAAACTTTCTGTGTCTGTTGATTTTGGCGCCCCCCTGTGGACAAAGTGATACCTCTTATCTCCACTGATTGTGCTGTATGCCTTAAAACTACGGTATAGAAACTGTCAGCGTTGTTGCTGGTGTTATCATTTGCTTTTGAAGGTCATAAATAGGCATCACTGGAAATTGAGGCTGTTTCGTAACCTGGAACAAACTCCTCACAGGAGCTTTAAGAAAATCTGATCAAAGATTTAAGTATTTACAGCTGTATCAGATACGCCAAAGTTACCTTCAGATTCTTCCTTTTTTTATATATATATTTTTGGGGGTATTTTTGCCTTAAATGGACAGGACAGCTGAAGAGAGACAGGAAATGTGGGGAGCAGAAAGTGGGGAAGGACATGCAGTAAATGGTCCAGGCTGGAATCGAACGTGCGACCTCTGCAACGAGGGCTATGGCCTCTGTATATGTGGCGTGCGCTTAGACCCCACACCCCAAGTTCTTAAAGAATTCCCAATCAATCCCACTTCCACAGACTTCTTCACCCTAAAGCCTGGATGAATATTTTGCGTTGACTATACACCATAGTGGCATATGTTGTTTTACTACATACTTGTACGTTGGAGTGTTAGCATCGCTCTGCAATACTCCACTTAAACACTAGTTGGCAGTGTGACTTATATGCTAGTTATATCGGCAGTTTCCTGTTCTTTTGTGCACAGGTTAGCATGGCATTTAAATCCAAGTGTTTTATACTAGAGTCTGAGCTGACAGATTGTGAGCAGAAGTTGATCATACAGCATTTATTGTAAAGAAAAAAAGAGAGGTGATGGACTGTAGGGGTGGTGCACGCTAATACCGGAGAGGCTGTAAATGCATGAAATACGATGTTACACAGCAGACCAATCACAGGTAGTTCCATTTTTTGAAGAGGTGCACGTCAGCCTCTGTTTAGCTACACGGCTACGCAGTGAAGCTACGGCGTAAATTTGATGCACAAGTATAAACCAGGCTTAAACCAACTCTCTATTTTTAGGATGTAATATGAACAATGTGGGGCTTCAGGCCGCCTCAGTATTAAGTCACCTGTCAAAAAGCTAAATAAGCCCCTCCTGCTGAAAAACACTTTGCAGCATGAATCAGTTTAAAAGCCTTTGCATTGACCCTGCGTTTGCTCCAAGTAGACAAGAAGCATCATTAACAACGGACTCCTCTGGAGAGGATTGTTCTGGTCTCTTAAAAATGAAAAATGTGTATGGCTGCACTTTGCTGCACTGATGCATCACAAAGCTCTATATCGAAGCAATATATTTAATCTGTGGTGGTTTGTATCCCTCCGCCATGAAGCTGCAGTGACGGAGAGTAGATTACAGCAAAGAAAATATCTTCCTGATTATTATTAGTGAGTGCAAAGGAGTTCACAGGTGCCAGGTACTGCAGCTGGATGGGGAGGAGGAGGAGGTAGACGAGGAGGGGGAGGGGCAGAGGGTGGAATTGGCAAGGCCTCATGGGAAAAATTGGATCTGCTTCCACTCAAGCTCTAACAAGCAGTGAGGAAACTTCGCCTCGGCGCATCTGCGACTGAACACACTCACTCAGAGGCATTCAAGACCAGCAATTTTCGAGCCGTGAGTCAGCTGTTATGAGCAAAATATCTGCAGGAGAGCACAACACAGGTCCTGCTGCCTTATGTTTGTGCCACTGCATCAAAGTCGGCTCCGCTGACCATCAATTTACCCATCTGCAAGGGTTGTTTTGATTTGAGACGGTGAACAAGTCCGTACAGAAAGCAGAAAGAGTACACTTGAGGTTGACAGAAGCACAGACTTGTGTGCAAATGTCAAGCCCAAGAAGAAAATTATATCTGTCACATGCTTTTCATCACCTTCATGTTTTAAATTTACAATGACCAAGACCGCAGCTGAATCAAAGTGGCTCCCCAGTTCAACAACAAACGCAACAAAGACCATTTAAAACCACAGTGAGGTGAATACAATAAAACATCTCTCTCCTTCTTTAAGTGAAGGGATCATTTCACTGAAGGAATACAGTAAATGACACAGCCACAGCCCAAAGACAATCAAGTTTATCAGTGTGGTCGCAATATGCACAACTTTGAATCTATACGCTGAAAACTCAAACAGCAGTTAAGGATATTTTTCAGAACGGGAAAGCAAGGTGTCAGATATCGTTCTGGGACAGATTGACACCATTGCTCTTAAAAACGGTCTAAAAATAGACTTGCTCTGGATACCCAAATGCTGCAGTAAACATCTCTTGCCAGGTCAGCTATTTCATAATCTCTCCCTCCATCCAAACCAGTAGTTGGTGGGATTGAAAAGTCACCATCAACATTTCCCAAGACAAACACAGAGCAGCAGAAACCACCTCCTAACTCAGGTAGTGTTAGCTGAGCAAATCTCAAAGGGGACCTAAATGTGTCCGGTAGGCTCACAGTGGTCCCTCGTCTAACTAGCTGAAATGTAAAGGTGAGATGAACAGGAGTTCTCCCATACCATACTTGCCCCCATCATCTCCGTTGGCGTTGACTTTCTTCCCCAAGATCTGGACGTGCTTCCCTGTGGTCCTGCTGTAGAGCTGATAGATCCGGACCTGCTTCCGGCTCAGGTCGTCTGGGTTCCTCGTGTGGTTCTCGATATAAAATCTGAAGTCAGCGGAGCTCTGCTGGGACTCCTGTGCAGAGATGTGAGACAGAAGAGAGCAGAGAGAGAGAGACGGAATATGAGAAACGGAGAAAGACAGACAGTGACTGCACAGGTGTTGATAGTAATTTGTGCTGTTGCTTTTATGGGCCCTGTGTCAAAAAATTGTGCTTCAGGGGTGAATTACTGAACCTAGAAATTGCGGTTGTGGCATTTTGATGTTTCTCTTTCCTCTTTAAACCGGCACATTTTATATGCATTGCATTTACAAGGTGATAACAACGCTACAAGACGTGATAATGAAGTCACCGTTTGAGTGAAAATCCAACAGAACAAGTGCAAAGCGTATAGTGCAGCCTTCTGTTGCTTCCTATTGAGACAGCAGTATACTATGCGCCCTGGGCGATATTGAGAAACCTGTACTCCATTTCCACAAGCAAGCAAGCCACTAGCAATTATACACCTGAAGCATCCAGACCTGTTGCACTATCATCAAACAAATATCTGCCTGCAGGCGAAGCCAGGTCCATAAATTAGGAAACGCAGCAGGCGGAAGACAAGACTGAAAGATGGCAAGAGGCACCTCGAACCACAAAAACGCTCTTGTGGAATCAAATTGTCCAAATCCACCTTTGAGAATCCGCTCGCCTGCTGTTTATGAGTCACCTTGGACCTGACATAAAAACAGAGGAAATCACTGCTACTCGACAGCATGTCAGAGAAGCAACTGTGTCAAGCCTACATGTGGAAGAGCGCAAGGAAACATATACTTTCAGAAGCCCTGGAATCTCAGTTCACGCCAAGATCCCATTTCCCCAGCTGTATGGTGTGGTAATTGCACAGTAATGGCTTTTTATGTGGCTGTTCTCAGGTGGCTAATTATATACACATTACATACCCCGAGTACTTGTTATTCTACCCCCGGTAAATTAATGGCATGTAGCAAAACATGATGGGAAATTGTGGCCTTGTAAGAACAAATCCTTAAACTCAGAGTGGAAAAATAAATCTGCAAATGAGAGTGCAAAATTTAATGGAGACTCTTAATGCCTCTCATGCACCAGATGTCATACAGGTTAAGCCCCAATCCACATAGATGATTCCTTTAGGTTGGACTCCCAATCTAACCTCCCAAAAACCGACCAATGGTGAGTTAAGACGACATCTTTTAACATCATTAAAGTGCTCTGAACAACTCATTTAAGATGCAGCATCAGGCATCATTTGGACAAGCTTTTAAAATGTTGGATCAATATGACGTATTCAGTCTAGTAATACAGTCCTCGGAGGATCCAGTCCCTGAACTGGGACACAGCTTCTGTATCTTGACATTTAGGAAACACGCCCCGTAATGTTACTTCTGGCATCAGACAGTGTGAAAAATGAGAGGCTGGAAATCAGAATGCGATGCCGACTGAATGGTATTGACTTCCAGGCAACAAAACTCAGGGTTCAGTTTTTGACAACCAGTTCTTGTGGGAAGTTGCAGAGTGTGACTATTTTACTCACAGAAATTCCATTTCTCTAGTCTCAAAGCGAAGGCATCAAAATTAGTGATGGCGCAGTTGGCTTCTTAACTTGCACCACAGTTTCCAGAGTGGCAGCTTGTTTTTAAATGCTAGACACAATTACTCTGAGTGCTTATCCAAACATGCAACACACCTTGCATGAAACATCTGCATGGCCATGACAACTGAGTCAAACTTTTTATGGCCTTACAAACATATTCCTAACCCTGTAGTCACACTCCTCAATCCTGCACTCTCTCAGAAGCAGTACAACCTGTGCTCCACCGAGATCCACCGAGCTACGGTTTTAAAGAGACCTCATTTTTTACCACATCGGAAACCTGATTACCAGATTTGTCATTTTAAATAAATCTGTGTGCGGCATATACGTCTGCAACCCTTATCTAGAAAAACATGCACTCAAACTAAATGTTTAAAACCAAATTTACCATGTATGCATTCATAATATTCTAATTCTGTACGATCTGTTATACGAGACAGAGGAGTTACAACAGCAATGAACCACTTTTAAGTTCTCACATCTGATGCTAAACTATTCCGTCGTTGGGAATCTCCGGAAAGTGAGCAGTTAGCATGAGCAGTGGGAGCCACAAGAGCTGAACAAACAAAGGAAAAATGTCACCAGCAGGACTTTTATTCTCAAAAACATGATGTCAGATTCATAATGTGTGATTGACAAGTGATCTCAAACACTAACACCAAGTTTGGCACTAAAGGATGCTGCCAAAAAAAATCAAATAAAAAAATTCTGCTTCAATATTAAACTTTGATGGCAGATTGATAATCAAATAAAGATGCAGCAGCAGCAGAATATTATCTAGGATGTATAACTGTGTTGAAAACAGTGCATTAATTTCAACAGCTAAGCCTCAGCGTCATCGGTTGTCAGCTCTCTCTCACAAAGAACCTCAAAGTTGACGAGCAGGAAGAAAAAAAGTAACATACAACAAACCGTAGCCTAACCAGGCTGCTACGGGATTTATCCCAAATCTCCCCATCTCTAAACAAACATAAAGGTGTGTTTGGTAGACAGTTGCATTTTGCATCAAGAGAAAGGCAAGCCTAAGCACATGGCTGAGGTGAAGACCAGCGACAACAGTGTTTTATCACGCTGTCTCCTTTCTTCAAAGACACAGCATGAAAACGGATATGGTTGAAACTTCAAAAGTCTGGCACTCATCTTTACCCAGGAAGCTTAGTTGTCGCATCCATCTAAGATACACCTTGCTATCTGCTCCTCACACACACACATACACACACACACACACACACACTCTCACGAGGGGTCACACAAATAGAGAAAAGCACACTCTCACATGTTGGCGGTGCATTCAGAGTTTACTTTCAACTGTGGTTGTCTTTCCTCATGAAATCACAACCACAGAGTGACATGTAGGAGCCGTCAGCTGCACGTAGAGGCAGAGAGGAGCAGGATGGGTCAACGACATGAAAGAGGGGGTTGTTTTATTTTAGTTTTAGTTTGCTCATCAGTCTGTAAGCACTCAGAAAGTCCCCCATGTGTTTACTTTATTTGACCTTTTCTTAACCGAAACAAGAATGTCAACCAAGAAGCAAAAAAAAAACACAAGCTTTGTTTCATCAGTGCACTTGATACGTGTGTCAGGCCACATTCTGCATCTACATGAACTACATGCTGTGATCAGTCCACAGTGTTTGTGCTAGCTCTGTTGGAATAATCAGAGAAAAAAGGCTTACATAACATGCAGTTTAGTTTTTTTTTTATGTACAATATTTTTATATTTTGTATCAATTTTAATTTAAATTGATTATAGATGTCATCCTTTACTTTGAATTCTGAGCTAATGAACATCATGGTCCTGGCAGCATTAAGTGAACACTACATGAGCAAGCTTTAAATGTTTTATATAGTGAACAAACAAATCTCCCCCTCCTGCGGGGCTGTATTCCTCCTCAAAGGTCAAATGTCACCTCTCCTTGTTCTCTCATAAAATATTATTCCATCTTTTAAACTTCTAATTAGACAAAATCTACAACCTGGTGATGCAACAGTGTCAGAAAAACCTTGTTTAAAATTATGTAAGATCATAACAACTCTGAGAGATTAATTACCATCAAACACGTCATCCCAATAAATTGATCACATAGCTTTATGAGTGAGCGCGCGTGCTCGCACTCTGCGTCTTCTCTGAATCAAAGCGGCGCAATTAGATGAGTGGATGCCTGCAAATGATTACTGTTCAAAGTGAGACGCAACTAATAAAAAGCGAGGCAACAAGCGCCAAACGAGCCCAGCTGTTCAAAGGAACAGCTTTTTTAACCCCAGGGATCAAAATATTTACTACACGATCCTGCTGTAAAATACGGAAACTGCTACTTCAACTCCAAATTAAAAACAACAGGTTTGGATGAAACTTTTGTGGTTTGGTGGTGAAGTAAAATACTTAGTTGGAATAATCCGGGGAAAAAAGACGCAGGTATGCGCTGAAGACTTCTCCTTTATATTCATTTATCAGTACAGCGGCCTAAGTTATTAACTAGTGGTCATTTTTCTACCAAAGTTATTGCACATGTTACATATTAATCACTAAAATCACATCATGATGATGCAGCTATAATTAGAATCAGGGAATTGCTCAGACTTGTATATTCTTTCATGCATTTTCAGCAATTTCTTTCTTCCAATTTCTTCATGTATCTCTTAAATTCAGTAAATTTGTTGTAGTTTCTGTGCCAAATTTTTAAATACCAATTTTGATTTTACTTTTTTGTCAAATGTGTCCGTTGAAACTACAGGCTGACTACATTTTCGTCTAGCCCCTCACAGACAAAGTTTTTTTTTTCAACCCGGCGTTGCGTGGTCCACCATGAAAAACAGTCAACACATCTCACCAGCAATATTCACATTTAAAAGGAGCGCAGCGACATGCAGACACACAAACACACAAAAAAGAAGTTGAAAGTGGGAGTAAACATACCTGTAGCTGGAAGTAGAGGACCAGAAAATGTAAACACCTAAGTAAAGAGAGAGAGAGGGCGAGAGGAGAGAGGAGGGGAGTGAATCACACAGGCAATTACATGAAGAAATAAACGCAGCCTATCTGGATAAAAAGCAATGCGTAAATATGAAGCTTTTGGCGACTTCTATTGGTAAGAATGTACGAGTTTGTGTGCAAAAGGCACACGGAGATGTGGAACACTTACACGTATATGAACCTCGAAGGCAGCAGAGACATCTTGACTCGCAGAAGTACACCTGAAATACACCTGCTTCCACCGAGTTAAAGCCCCAGGAAAGGTTGGCGAAATCGCCCCCCTCTATCTTGCTTTCGCTCCCCCCCGCGCGTCCTTTACGCGCACAACTCCGGGGGTAAGTAAGAGATTGAATCCCAGTGTAAGGATAGATCACTGGAGAGCAGCAACAGAGTTACAGGGTGCAACATTAGGTGCTTCCTTGTTGAGGGGGGATTATCCAGAAGTCTCCTCCGCTCCCCGAAATCCCACAACCGTCTCCGTAGGTTGGTGCCAAGCGTGGAGAGGATTTAGAATTCAACCTCTTCAAAAAATCCTTTCGGCGAAAAATATTATCCTCCGAGTTTTACGCACCGATAACCAAGTTTACCCGCAATCTCAATCCTGCTCCTCCAGAGATCACAGGCTCCTCAGCTCCGTCCGTATACCTGCGGGGGATTTCTACACCTTGCATAGGTCATTTTATTTGATCAAGTGCTGGAGAGGAAATGCTGGAGATAATAAAACGCCCTTCCACCAAAGAGTCGCTAAAACCGAGAAAACAAAGTCATCCGCGCTTTACTTCAAAAGTTTCGTTTTTCAAAAAAACAACTTTAATGAAAATCGCAGCGACAGCAGCAGCAGCAGCAGCAGCAGTGGATCCCTGGAGAGGTTTGGGGGCTGATGATGGCGCAGCAGTGCCTGTCAGTGGTGTTTGTGCGTCTGCGGCTTTAGATTTGGGCACAGAGAGGCTTTTTTGTTGTTGGTGGGTGGAAACATGTCAGCGGTTTGCACCTGATAGGGTAATCTAGGAGAGACCATCAGCTTGAAGAGGGTTTTTTCCTCTCGGTGGGCAAAACAGTGCGCAAAAGGAGAACAAGGAGAAGGAGAAGAAGAGCTTTTTGGTTTGTTTTTGGGGGGGCGTTGAATTTGATTTATTTTTCTCCCCACAAGTAGGAGTTCGGGGATTTAACCGGTGTGGACAAAACAACCTGGGTAACACAACAGGGTCTTTGCTGGAGACATGATTTAATTCTTCATTTAGAGTTTTCATTGAACTTTTTTATCTCTTACGCACAATAACACTTTATTATTTTAAAGCTCTTATAAATGTAGTCATTGTATACTGTGCCCGTCAGGTGAAATGCGCAGTTGCTGCGCTGCAACAGCTCCAGAAACTGATCCTCTCTCTCAGTTATTTGTGCTTTTTAAGCTGCTGCAGGTTTGTGGATTGGCCTCGGCTCTCCCAGACACCATTCAAATGCAGGTTGTTGTCGACCTCGATTTTTTTCAATAATGTGCTATAACTTATCCTGCATTTAAATGAAAGAGAGGTGTGAATGTGTTTACGAGCTGGCAGCAGTAAAGTGAGCCCACATCCCTTCTGCCATTAAAAAAAAAGAGAAAAAAGAAAAAGGAAAGCTTTGTGGTTCGCCTTTATTGTCCCATTAAAACTGGATCCTCAGCATTCCTGTCCCATTCATATTCAAAACGATCCTAAATGATTACATACATAACTTCCCATGTTGGAGATTTCAAAGAGCCCCCGTGGGGAGTGGGAGTTCAGCAAAGAGCTCCAGCTGTTGATCAAAATAAACAATTGTTTATCAGTAAATATTCAGTCACGACTTCTCTGAGCAGCTTTATCTCAGCCTAAATCAGTGGGATAATTTGTGTTGCGTTCAAGTACAAATGTGGATAAAGTGGCTTGATGTGGGTTTACTCTGTGATTCATGGCTGACTGCCTAACAAGAGGGCTTGATCCTGCCAACCACACTGCACTTTAATAATCCCTCTAACACAACTGATGTATAGTATCATTTAAAGCATGACTAATTTAGCCTTGTCTGCCTTAGGGAGGGAAATCACAGCAGAAATGAGCAAATAGTAATTATCCTGAGAGATGGTTTGATGATTTCTTTACAAATACACGGCTCTGCTGGATCAAATAAGGCTTACATTAGCTGCTGCTCACCACTGGTAAAGATTTCTCCCTCACAGTCCAAAACAAAGGCACCTGACAATTGATTTAAAGGAGGCAGAATGATAAACAGCAATTAGCACTCTGTCTGTGATGCAGCCAGCACTGTGGAGTCACTCATCGCCTCTTTTTAAGCACATGTTTGTGACAAAACTTCTCGGAGCATGACTGTAAATCCACAACTGAGGGGGATAGAGTGCAGCAGCGGACTTGGATGTGGCCACCTGTGATTCACAGGGATGTTATGTATCTCTGCTTGTGGCTATGCAGGGAAGGTCCCGGGCTTTTTTAGGAGGACTTTCATCATTTTATCAGTCTTCAGGGTGTGGGAAATGCAGTAAGTGATGGCCAAAAGCCAATTGTTGGATGCACTTGTCTGGACAAAAAGTCACTTTGGCAGCCGGCCAATCAGGAGCCAGAGGGACAGATTTCTGATGCAAGAAATGTCAACAAAAGTGTGGCACAAAAGAAATCAAAGTGGACTAAAAATATACTTCTCTGCATCCTGAATATGAAAAAAGGGATATAAGACCACCATTACAGCAAGTTAAAGACATTCTAAGCTTAGTCATGTTTAAATCCACACTTGTGTTTCATCCATATCTAACTTTAATTTACTTTTAATTGTAGAATTTTCTGCACCAAAGTTACACAGTAAACCACCTGTGCAACTGTGAGGAGAGTACAGTTCTTGTCTTTGGTACAAAGCTAAAAAACTGAAGTTTTGAGAAGTAAACTTTTGGTTTTATAATCACTATTAAGTCAAATTACCAGCTCAAATCAAGTAAGATGTTACTGCTTGTGAAAACTGAGCATATAGATCTGATCAAAATAATATTCTATAAAATCAGCAATCCTAAAGGTGAGGGAGCGGATTTGATTTGAATTAGTTTTGCCTAACTCTCCTAATGCACGTTTTAGTTTTTCAATAAAAGACTCAAGACATGTCTGACTCTTGTGAAGATCAAGCATCCCATTGGAAAAGTTGTTCCTCATACAGTTTATAGTTATATCATATATTATAATTTCATATTTCATATATTCAGTCAAGTCTGTAAATGCTGCTACAAAGTTCTTGCTAAAACTTAAATATAATAAAAAAAATAGGAAGAATTGATCAAATGGGGCATGCAGTAGGTCATGCATAACAAGAGTGAGCTTTATGAATGGGGAGAGCTGTTTCACAGTCCAGTTTCTGAGGCTGGAAGGAGGAGGGGGGGCAAACCACTCAAGAGTTGGGATAAGGTTACCCACAGAGATTAGCTGACAAGAGTGAGGGAGTGAGAAAAACAAGCAAGCAAGTTAAAGGTCTTAGTTTACCTGGCTTGCTGTGCTTGGCAGCCAATGAAAGTGCTTTCAAACCACAGATTCTGCCTGAAGTGATCTTCAGCAGCTATATTTCTCTTTTCTATTTCAATTCTGATGACAACAAATTTGACTTTTAAGTCAAAGTGGCGAGTGATGTTATTTAGACGACTCCCAGACTCCTTTCAAGCCTTTGAATTTGAACCTTGCTGCGTCCCGTGCAGCTATGCGTGTCTGTCCGCAGCGACGGGACTGTGGGAATGAATGCCAGCGAGGATATCTCATTGAAGCAAAAGGAGGAGGCTTCTGAGGGCGGGCGAGCTCTCCGCGGTTCAAAGGGCCCTAGCAGGCATTTAGGGCCTGACAAAAGAACTTGGCAGATCAGTAAGTGAAGCCCAATGTACTACATTAGTGTCAGGACCCCCTCCGCGTCCCTCCCACTTTGCACTTTCATCTCTGACACGGACATATTGACTTAAAGGGAAGGAGGGGTGCCAGGGATGCAAAGGAGGGAGGGGGGCAGTTGTTGGGAGGGGTGCATGTGTTCCATTCAACTCTCAAGGTGAGGGGATTGATGCTGAGGGGTGACCACTGGCTCATATAAACCACCCAGGAGGCTTTTTTTTAACAAGAAGTCACAGGCCGACAAGCGTGTGAGACCTTAACGGGGACGGCTCTCTTCCTCTCATCTCAGTGGAATCAGCCTCACCCCATTAGTATATGCTGACCCCAACCCCCGTCACATCCCTTTTCACACTGTTAACCATGCCCTTCTGCAGGCTACTGAAGTCCAATGACTAACATAGGGGTTCGGGTCGCAACAGGGTCGCGACACCTCGACATTGTGGAGGGTGACAGAGAGAGGAGCCAGAGGAGGGAGGGTGCAGAAAGCTAGCTACCTCACAAACCATTCAAGTATCACCTGAAGGAGAGGGAGGAGGGAGAGAAGCGGGAAGTGTTTCAGTAATTTGTCCCCCGTCACACGTTGTTTGCATGGAGTCATTAAGGGCCATTTAGGTTGTGCCTTGAAGGGAAGAGGCCAGAGAGTTTGGGTGCGGGTGCAGTGTATGTTGAGAGGCGGTGGGAGTGGAGGGTGAAAATTAAAGCACTGCTCTTCAAGAGTTCATCCCTGAGCACCACAGTACACACAGAGCACATTAATGTTTCCACTGACTTCAGTTGCCTGTTTGACATTAATGATGATTTGCCTCATGTCATCCAGCAGGGGAGTCTTCAGTTGTCCAAAAACTGAAGAAAAGAATGGGATCTGTTGTTGCTAAACGCAAACACGTGAATTAACTCTATGTGACTAAATGCATTTTGAAGACATCTCTAAACTTTTGCTGCTTGGATTATTCTTTTGGTCATTATTCAGCACAGAAAAACTGCCAAAACATGTCACATCGCTACAATCAAATAACAATCGGCCAGCAGGCCCCATTTTTCCAACGTTTTTGGACCACATTTGACACTTAAACTTCAAGTCCCTTGGACGAGCAGCAGTAATCCAAAAAGCCTCGTTTCTGTTTCTCTAGCTTGCGAGAGCCTTAATGACATAATAAGCCATCAGAGCTGGGTGGACTGGTGGTGAAAGTCTGAGAAGTGAAATGATGTAAGTGTTCTTTGTCAGCTCTATAATTTCTTTTTCCTCCCTGAATTGAAGGGCTTATGATTGTTTTCTCGGATATTACCAAATGAAGGGGCTGCTTGTTTGTAATGTGGCATTAAAATAGCTTGGAGACGTGAAAACTGGCAACAAGGTTTGACTTTCTCACACAAAATGTGTTACTTGACAAGAATTAAAACCATCTTGCTGCCCCACTGTGTTTTTCCAGCATCTTGAACCCCTGAGAGAGGCTGGGTATTGATCTCATTAAGGACACAAAAGCCCCAAATCAATTAAAAATCAGCTCAGAAACAGCTTTGAGAAGGTGATGCTCAAGAATCAAAAGGATGTTGAAGCCCACCAAGAGTGTGACCCGGACTCACCCACATAATTTGATGAGGACTTTGACTTTAAAGTCATTACCTTCATGTTAGGGGTGAGAAGTACTAAGTGAGTGTTCAAAGCCCAACCCGTCAGGCTAAAGTTTATCTGATTACTGAGCTGTCTGGAAAGCTCCTCCTTCAGTGCAAATGGTTTAATTTCTCCATGCTGGGCTGACACAGCAGATTGGTGTCATCTTGAGTAAAAACCAAACTCAGGAACATCTAAATAATAACAACATTAATGTGAAAAACCTGCATTATTTGAGCAATACAACGGCATATCTGTTTGTTACAGTCGTCTTAAAATAAATCCAAGCATTCTCACTTTTTGCGTCTGTATTTGAAAAGAAACTCACAATGGCCCCATATTTTAGTCCAAATCTGGACTGTTCAAAAACTGAATTTGTCACTTTGCACTACATCAAATTTCTTGAAGTTACATCCCTAGATAATGCAGTTGGGGATCCATTCTCTCTTGCATGTACACGCCTCAAACGGCGTGCTGTGCATGCTCCAAAGTTTGCACTGCAGGATTTGACCCAGAAGTCAAGCATCATAAATGTGTAGAAGGAACAAAACCTCAACAGATGAAGAAGGGAAGTAAACAAATCTATCATATCACACGTATGAGCTGTACAGAGCTTTAAAGTTGTCCATGTTTTCACCGTTCTACAATCAGTTAGCCTCTTGCTAACTTGTTTGACAATTGTTTTGGTGGGTGACGCAAGAGGTCAACAGCAACAACCTGAAAGAGGGCATGTCAACACCTACCACCTGCATACTTATCTGTAAATCAACTCTAGCCTGGTGCTTGTATTCTTGGACAAGAACAGTAGTCTAATTAAACTGCCTTTTCCAGATTAAACCATAGCTGGACTAAACTGTGCAGACTGAGCTGAGCGAGGGGAAAGGGTGGTGCATGTCTAAGTATGTGGAGCTCCAGCTGTATGTGTTTACCTCTCATGCTTCCACAACGCCCCGGCACAATGTGCAATGACACTCTGGGACACCAATCTAACGTTGTCACAACGTCGGTTCATATGAAAGTACAAAGGCATGATGACGGCAGAGGTGTGTTACAGCCCTGTTGAAGGATAAGCTATTCCACATTAATGCTGATTCACATTCTGCTGAAGATTACAATGTTCTACTATACAATGTTTTATGGTGACAATGAATATTTTACATGGCATTAGGGACCTTAATCCTGACCTCAGTTTCAGTTTTGCAGGATAGAGCAGACTGGCACTACTGAAGCATTTTAAGAGGTTAGTTTGTCCGTTGTACAACTCCTGATGTTCCCCCTTACAATTAAACTTTGACAATAGGTCACAGTGGAATGCATCAGCTGCACACAAGTCCTCTTTCCCTGTCACGAAAGGTCCCACAGCAAGTTGGAGTGGAGTCCCTCCTTGAGCTGCCTCAGCTCTGGTAAGCTAGCCTGAACCTGCAGTTCCACTCATCCTAATCGCTGAGCCCAATCCATTCCCCTGTCTAGCACCTCTTCAGAGGCCGCTCGCCCCTTTGTTCTGACAATACACAAACGACCATTCAAATGGAGGGACTCTGTAATCAGTGAAATACTAGCCTCTGGGCTTTGTAGAATAGAAAAAAAAGGGAGAGAGAAGAGGAGAGAGAGAGCAACATAGAAAGAGAAGAGAGGGAGAGAAAATCCATCCATGACCAATCAAGTCTAACTACCTGTCTGGCTTTTTAGCTGCAGATGTTATTTGGAAAAGAGAGAAAAAATGTGCCCGTTCCAGATGTAAGATGTACAAAGAGAAGGCAGGCTGGTACCTCCACCCACCGACAACAAGGCCGGACCTCTCCACACCCATGCAGCTTTGATATGGCTGAGCTTGTTTTTGCTCTTGCCTACGCCATTTCCTTCAGAGAAATATGTGAGGCATTGCATCACATTACACTAAATTTAGACTGAATAAGGGATTAAACAAAATGTTATTTATGAAGTTTCTCTGTCAAAGCATGCTGAGATGGTGCTGGATTTTGGTCCTGAACTTAACCTGGGAAAGTTTCTGGTTAAATTCTGCAGGTAAAAAGTATAATTATGCAAATTGGAAATGAAGGGCTGTTTTTTTTCTTCCACTGAAAAGCTGCATTTCAGGTTAAGCTTCACAATACAACAGCTATAAACAATCCAGCTAGGTGCTGCCTGAAATCCTGAACGGCTAACACTTTGAGAGCATGCATTTGTTGTTGTAAGATGAGTATTGCATTGAAGTTGCTTAATAGATTGTGTTACTTGAGTTTCAACCTGCAATCAACAATCTGGAGCTTGATCAATACACACATGGTCAGTCGTATAGGTTGTTAATTGTGCAGAGGTTTGGTAACCTGCTAGGTGGGGTGCTGTTTCTGCATGGTGACAGGTTTTTGTTTCACACTGTAGCTCAGACATTGGCGTTGGGAGTACTCCAAAATGACAAGAGACTGTTCTTACTGGATTTTGTGATGGACTGTAACACCTCAGTTTTGATTGGTGTTTTATAATTTGACATTCAGAGAGCAAGAAAGCAAATACACCAAACATGCTCAGTTTGTACTGGATGAAGTTTGAATTGTTCCATTAATGATAAACTAACAAATTACCTAAAAGAGGAAACCAGCAGACAGTGAGGTAGTTGGGTTCAGGGCTTTTGGACAGTTTTTATGGGGTTGGTAATTTGTCCTAATTGATATGGCAAGAAAATAAAAAAGGAGAAGCAGAGCTGAAACAGAAGCTGTTAAACCAGTAAATCAGGTTAAATCCCAGTGCAGCGTTGGTGAAAATGCAAGACAGGTCAAGAAATGCATTAGCTCAACCCATACTGAGTGCACCCTCTGCACCCTTCTTATGAAATCCATTTCTAAATATGAATCATAATTATCAATAGCCCTGCAGCTTTTTCTACCTGTGCAGAGAAGGAACACATGGTTGAGGAAATGTGTGTACGTGTGTATATGAAGCCTGGTTAACAGTTCTGGTTGACTCTATAGCTATGTCACAGTGGCCAATGCTGTCGTACATACGTGTACGTTAGCGTGTAGACTCAATCTGATCTTATGTTTGAGATGGAGCTGATAAATGTTGAGAAGCAGTTGATTTGAATGCAATAATTGCAAAGAAGGAAAGAGAGGAGACATCAGAGGAGATGGAGTGTACGGTTGTGGAATCAGTGTAGGCAGAGGACAATGGCGGCGATCGTAAATGTTGTAAATCCAGGAAATACGCTACTACCCAGCGGACCAATCACAGGGCTTGTGATCTGGGTTACATCAAGGTTAAGAGATGCACTCAGAACTGCTAATTGTTCAAGGGAAATTCTTATTTCTGCATGCATGATGGAGGATTTCAGTGTTTTGTTGGGTCATACGTTGTCTCCTCTTATCTCACTCAAAGACATATCTCAAATCAAAATGTGGTTGCAGCCAAATGACTTGATTTGGTTATAAAATAGATGCCTTCACCTTGCCTAAAACTGGTAGAAAACATGCTGGGTCAGCTGTGCAAGATGACAAGTGAGCGAACACGCAAGGTGCATAACAGCCTCTCAGAGCTTGGGGGCTTGAGTCATTACAGATATCGGCTGTTTGAAGTTTGGGGACTTACAAATTACCTTGTTGAACCACAGTGGATTGAGTGAGAGATGTCTGTCAAAAATATGATAAAGCTTCTGCCTGAGGCTGCTGCTGATCTCGGAAGGGTGCGTGTGAAACAGACTAATGTGCGATCAGTGGAATAAACTTGCAATGAAGAGGAGAATGAAAACGTGACTTGAAACGTAACTCCTTCCTCTGGTCATAAGGGGATAACTACATCCTGTTTTAAGACTTATTACTTTTGCTCACAGGTTGAATACATGTTATTGTAGTATTTTGTTCACATTGGCCTTGATTAGAATAACTAGAAAACTGCATTTACTTACATTTATCTGGTGAGAAGGACCAACAGAAGTAGTTGATCAGATACATCCTGCAAATCAATCGTCAACCATCAAATATTGAAAATGTATTCCAGGGATTGATCATCATGATGCTAAAAAGACACACTACTTACCAGGAAGTTACATTTTTATGCTGAGACATATAGCAAGGTTCACCCATAAATCCAACTGCTTTTCACCAACTGAGTTATGGAGGTAGCGTGCATCAAAAGATAGATCGGGAATCCTGCATCTCCTCTTGAAGAAGCAATCTTCCATCATCAATCGTGACAAAGCCAACAAGACCTAATGTTGATAAAATGCTTCGGTGTCTGGCATGTTGGAGTCTGTGGAAGTTGAGCAATGCAATCTCCCAATAATTGGGTCACATGCTCTTTACAGGCATTGTTGGTATAATGGTATCCAAAGTTGTCATCATCTCCCCAAGACTCATCCACCTCTGCTGCAAGAAGAATCACCATCTCAGTCTAGCAGTAAAAAAAGCCTGATCCATGATGCATATGTCAGCCAAAAACAGTGCACTGTATGACTTCAGCATCTCTTGGAGATCGTCATCCACCTCATCCTCAATGCCACTTTACAGCTTTTGGGTTGCCTCAGTGACCCCTGCCAGAGAGCTTAACAAGACATCACCTGAGTCTTTTTGGGTCTGTCCATTAAAAGAGGCTTTCTGGTCATCCTTTAATCAAGAGGCTAAATAACTTGTCATATTGCCAGTTTAAGTTGGAGACCAGATATTTACACTCTTGTTCCATTTCATCTTCAATATGATTGTCACAGAGGCTTGAAGGTGGTACCAAGTGGCCCCAACGCTCTGCTGGCATCTGAGGCGTTACAGAGGGGAGACAGGATCACTCTGAGCCAGTGGACCAGGCAGGACAGGCCCTAATAATACAAATAATCATCTTACTTTAGCAGTCCAGGTCCTGTTACTCTCCTGCTTGCTTACTTAAAGATAAGGCAGCTGAGGTATCCTAAATATCTACTTCTTGCCACTTTGAAGCCTTCTGGCTGCCTCAATGACCCCTGACAGACACATAGGCCAGGTCTTGCCCAGGTCCTCTGGGTCTGCCCCTGCAGAGACTTCTGTTTAAGTCACTCTTGGAGCATATCAGCAGTCTAGGTAAGGATCTCTCTGCTGAGAACAACTTGAGCAAGGACCAATGTCTCCATCCCGAGTCCTCCCGTAGATCCTTCTGGCAGAACAAGGACCGACTTATAGTCCCCCTCTAAAAGTCTAACCCTTCCCTCCCAGGGATTCAGTTTAAAATCTTAAGAACAGGCGACCTCA
Source organism: Notolabrus celidotus (assembly GCF_009762535.1). Lineage (NCBI taxonomy): Eukaryota > Metazoa > Chordata > Actinopteri > Labriformes > Labridae > Notolabrus > Notolabrus celidotus. The sequence goes on from NC_048279.1 coordinate 31,632,202, forward strand.
TCATTCTCTAAGGAAAAATTCATCAGCATTATGAACCCAGGACCACAAGACAGCCCCGAGTTTGCAAGACATCCCAAAGTCCACAAAAGGAGAGAAACAAGACCCTTTATCTGAATTGTGGTTCAAGAACAGGTGGTATTAAGCCACCTTCTACTCAGCTTTGGCATGCTCAACACTCAAAGGCCATGGCCAGGTGCCTGCTTTCAGATTCGCAGACCACACAGCTCCCACACTTGAACTCACAGTCAGTGGGCTTGCAGGGGAGCAGCTCCTCTTTGTTTCTTTGGGCTAAAGCAGCCAGAAATGGACCCAGGTACTATTGTCTTATTTGAGGTGTTTCCTTTCTTTGGATGCAGATTGATAACATCTTTACACCTACCTCTGACCACTTGAATCACAAGAGAAAAGTTTCATTTGTGACAAATGTAGGTTAGATTAGTTCTTCTAATAGCCTACCAGCCTTGTACAGATAAAGCTTGGATTGCAGGATGGCATGGAAAAATAATTGTCATAATTTTGTTATAAAATGGGGAGTCATTCGTGGGTTAGGGGCTGGATTTACGTGACAGACAACCTGCACAGCTCCCAGATTTGTAAATGTTTGATTGGATATAAAACTCAGCTCTTGTAACTCAAAGCAACCAGCCTGGTCCATTCAGGTTTGACCTTTCTAAGAGGGTCTGATTTACACATTCAACGTATCGGTTGGTTCACTAAATTGATTCCCAAGTCAAGTGTTGTAGAGCTTTGAATATTTCTGCAGTGCATCAAGTGGTTTTGATGGTTATTAAACTCAGTATAATACTCAGTTTATACAACTTGGCATCTCTCTGGACATTTTTGGAATACCGTCTTCTGAAAAAATTCTAGGCTGCACAATCACGTTATTACTCTCAGTCATATTTATTCTAACTGAACAGGTAACTGAAACTCCAACATGTTTTCTGGAGTTTAAAATAGGATCATTATATCCTGAAAGTTGTTTTTATTTCATCAGTATACTTCTCAATGTCTTTGCGCGAGACGAAACTTAAAGTTAAAGTTCAAATCATGAGAATGAGACTACAGAGTACCTTTGAGTTCCCTTTAACAATCCCTAAGCCCTCAAACTCCCCCAGATCTGAGCCTGACACTCAGAAGCCTCTCCTCTCTGTTGAGGGAAACAAGCTCTGAGTTTGTGGGCAGAGGAATGCAGCTCACATCTTTGCCATAGCAGCCGTAGAGGTAATGCGCTCGCGTGTTGGCGCTTGTCGAGGTGAGCGCACCTCCCTCTTCTGTATTAATAACCGCATGTCCTATTGCTGTACCAACTGGGCTGTGTTTTACTGGGCCAGCGTTTGCTTTACGGGAAGATAGATGATGAACTCCCCCACCTCTTCCTCTAATTTACACAATTACTTCCCCTGATGTCTGTTTTGCTGATGTGTTCCCAATCCATGACTGAACAGCCCCCGCACATCCCAAGCCTGTCAGCCCCCACATGTTCTCAATGCCAAACGCAGACTTAACCAAAAAAACTATAAAAGTGTCTCCAAGAATTGTCAAAAGGGACTTCATTTAAGAGTGGGATTGTTAAAAATAGCTCTGTTTAGTATTCACACTATTCGTGATAATGCCACAGAGTTCAATCCTGACAGGGAGAAAAAAATTCCCTGCTTTTTTATGTGAAGAAAAATGTTTACATAAGCGCATCACCCGTGACAATTGAGTTAAACATAGAGGGAATCGTTATTAAGATACAGTCAACTGTCAAAATCTTGCCGTGAAAGAGAAAATCACTGGTGATGACAATGATGGCTTCCTTTCTGTCTAATATAAACATACCAGCATGATCACTTATTCCCCCCAGGGCAAAGTCATTGTTCCATTTTGAAAGCTCTCTGTGAATGCTTGAAATGTTCCCTTGATATTTTTTCCCTCTGCTCGTTTATTTGCTTGTATCCAGGTGATGTGCCAACCTGTCACATCAAGCACAGACGGCCTTATTTCCTCAGAGCAAAGGTCAAAACAATTGTCATGGGAGGGATGGGTGTGTGTGTGTGTGTGGAGACGTGGGGGGGGACTGTGTGTGTGTGTGTGAGGGGGGGATAGACCACACTCAGTAGTTTTTGTTTGACATGTTCAGCACAAACTACCTGAGGAAACTGACATTGTTGACAACACACACACACTGAAATAAGACTCTGACAGAAGCTTTTATGCCGTATAAGAAATTCCCATAAGATCCAAAATTTCTGTTCATAAATATACCATTATTATAAGTTGAATCTCAAACTGCAAGAGCCAAACTGTAAAGACAAGAGTGTGATCCCTATTTGAATGAGCCTCAGCTGCATTAATGGTATCACAACCTGAAGACACTGTTCTCTGCCTTCCTGACAGGTAAAGGGTAATTAAGTTCAAATATCCAAAAAATCAGAGTTCACTTCTACTGCCACTTGGAGCCGCCAAAGTGCAGTTCAGACCGAGCAGCTTTAAAAAGCAGGCTTCTTTTTCAACACATCTGCATGTCCCATTTTGGAGGACAAATCCTGCGCTGCGTTCAGACCTCGCTCTTTCCTAACAGCACTTATCACCAGCTACAGAGCTGACCGCATGTCTAAACCGCAGAATTATTATATGGTATTAACACGTGTTAAGAACACCTGTTGTTGTGAAGCGAGTTTTTTTTCAAACTAGACACACAGATGTGTTTAAAATCACACATCCCTTTGGGTCGTGAGGAAAAAAAAAAAGGGCGGAAATGTACATGCCTGCAGAGACATGACCTTACATTTCTTTCCACCACAGATGAGTGCTAAAAATATTGTCCTGAATTAAGATGTCCTGCAGGTAAACCCTGGAATTACAAATTAAATGATAAAACATGACTCCATCGAGCATTTGCGAAACATATCATCCAGAAGAAAAGATACTCACACCAAAAAAAAGATGCAGAATGAAACTCTCCAAAGTTACATTACCTCAGGAAACCTTAATAATTAAAGAGGCTTAGTTGCCATGCATCGCTGCTTTCAGCTATCAAAACTGGAGTTGTGAAAACACATGGCATAGGCGTTGTCAGTGGAGTGATATAGTCAGTCTGACAGTAGAGTTAGCATTCCCTGAAGGCATTTTAAAGAACAGTGTAGGATGAAGTTGCATAATCAGTGCCTCGGATTCATGGAAAAGAGCGCCTGGTGTTTGGGAGAGATATACTGACACTTCCAAGACGTCTGGGGAGAAGCATGTGGAGTAACACTCTTGGCAGCAAAGCAGGTGATTGTATCTAATAGAAATTTGTAGCTTAATTGATACTAGTTGCTACAAGTTGTACGAACAAAGGGGGTCAAAGTGGAGACAAAACGCGGCTGAATTTTAACACAAGTGAGTTTTTCTATTCATAAATGACAAAACCACAACAGGCTTTTCACGTAGGTCCAATTTATGTGATATTTCCTTTGGTCCTTGGTTGAATGAAAGATGTTGTGTGGGGGTTTTGACCAGTTTTAGTGCTGTGATTGTATTACAAGTGGGTCTGAATTGTGTTGTTTGAAGCTTCAATTGAACATAGTAACACTAAAAAACGCAGTGTTCATCGACAGATCAGCAAACATCAAACATGCACAACAAAATCTTTTTCACCCTGTCACTTTTTCACTGTTTTTAAGAGAAACCCAAAATGCATACATTACCTTTTAAACACTGATCAGCCACATTATGAGCACCAGACTCATATTGTGTAGACCCTCCTCTCATCAGATCAGGGCCAAACCTGAAAGGACACGGTCTCCACTTGGCCCCCTGAAGATCTGCTGTTGTTTGTGGCCCCAAGACGTTAGCAGCAGATCCTTCAAGCCCTGCAAGTTTTACGAGGTGGATTCTCCATGGATCAGACTTGGTTGTCTAGGACATCTCACAGGTTGGATTGAGATCTTGGGAATTTGGAGTCCAAGTCAGCATCCTGAATTAGTCATGTTCTTTCAGATCTCTGTGGTCCAGATCCGACGGTTATGTGCCCGTTGTAGGTGCATTCAGAAGTGGACATGAGTCAGCATAGATTCCCTGACCAGTCTGCACCTCACTATCAGAACTGGCATGGACTTTTCCAGCAGTTTGAGCTCTCCAAGTACTTCTTCTGTTGGGTTGGACCACACAGCCAGCCTTCATCCCCAACCCAAATCAAGGACCCTGGACAACCAAGGGTCCTTGATTAGCAGGTTTTTCTTACATGGTAGGAGTGCAAACCAGGAACACCCCACAAGAGCTTCAGTTTTGTAGATGCATTCTTCCAGCCATCACAATTTGGCTCTCGTCAGCATCGCTCGCATCCTTACCCTTGACCAATTTTTAAGCCTCCATGGACTACGAGGACAAAATGTTTACATGCTGCCTGATGGTGTCAGATGTTTTCTTCTGATGTTCAAAAATGACACAGAGAGGAAGAGACCAGAACTTCATCTCATGGTTCATTCATGACAGCATCATGGTTGATAACAGTCGAGCCAAAGAAGGCAACGCAATGACAATGTCAGTGGTCATAAAGTTATGATTGGCTGATGTATGATTATGAGAAAACTTCACAGAGAAGCTTTGATTTCACTTGCAGACTGGCACAAATACAAAATACGCGAATTTGAACATCATTCGTAAAGTTTAAGAGTGATCACTAAAATCACCCGAGAAGATTTTAATCACAGATTATTGAACAGCAAAATACAGATTTTAGCTAGAGCATATTTCCTAGATACATATACGATCAGTCACCTGGATAACAGAGAATTCTGGTTTAAAGTAATGAATGTTGATTAACATCTTAAAGCTAGGGTTGGTAGTCACGGAAAACTATCATATATTTGAATGTAGCATTTCCTCAGGACTCCGTCTAACCTGATGTCAGGGATTGATTGGTGTTTTCCCAGGTTTACTCCGGCTGTAGATAGAGGCTTTTTTTCACTCTTTTTTAAGAACACATTATGTATTGATTGCCATCAAGACATAAAGATCATTTTAACCAGTATATCAAGAAGTGTATCTAAATCTGACTACCAACCCCAGCTTTAAGTGCTAACACCAGAAGTGTTGAATACAGTTTTTACAAAGAGGTTCTTCTTTATTTCTTATCATAAAGTTCAACTTTTGATCTTCTCGTTTTAAAAGACACGACTGCAAAGTATGTTTGTTTGTTCTGAAACGCCCCAGAGCATTACAAATGATTCACTGTGGATCAAAGAACTTTTTCTGTTCATCCCACAAGCACACACAAACTTAAACACACACAGACGCAAACTTAAACACACACACATGCACTGGCTGAAAGCTTTTAATAAGGCAGATGGCTGGTTTTGTTCAGCACAAACTTCCTGTCCTGTGGTACTCACACTTCCTTCATGGGGGGCACAAGCACACTCACAAACTAAACACACCTGTTCCCCTTAGAGCACTCTCTCTCTATCTCTCTCTCTCTCTCTCACACACACACAGGATGGTCCTCAGATGGAGAACAGACTGTCATGACTGTCCTGTCCCGTATCGTGTGACTGCTGGATCAGAGAAAAGGGCAATATTTCCCTAATGGCCTAATGCTGTTAGTGATACCTGCAGTCTCACCTGTGCAGCACACCTGCCTTGTTCCTGTGTGGTTCTACTGTTATGATAAGGTCTTACACAAATAGAACGTGGAGTATCATTAAAGGGTCAGTTCACTCAAATCAGACAGGATTATTCTTACTCGCCTCGGGTGGCATCACGACATGGATGTGTTTACATGAAGTCCTCTTTGTTCTGCCTTCATCCAAAAACTGATCATATAGCTGGGCTTATTACTAACTCAGGTTGTCTGTTTTCAGATCAGTTACAATACAGTAGGACTTTAGAAGTAATGCAATGCAAGCTTAAAAATGCAACAAGGTTGATTCAAAGACATGCCAGATCCCCACACTGGCGATACATCAGTTTTAGTATTCTTTATGGAGTCACTTTTCTGACATCTCTGCTTCCTCCTCTTCTCTTTTCACCAATAACAATCACACAAATATCATCTTTATGTTTCCTCCTCCTAAAGTAAGTTTTGCTTTTTGCATTATATTGTTTGTAGATCTTAACGCCACCTAACTGGCGCTCATTTTCATGTTTTCGTGTCTGTTTCGGGATTCAGGGGTGTGTGTGGTGTGTGTGTCAGTCAATACCTGCAGGCTGGTTCAGTCAAATCCCAAACTGGAATTCAAGTCAACCACAAAGGGGGGATTTCCACGTGCCTCTCAGTCGTCTTGTTCGGAACATAAAATTGTGCGTCATCCCGTGGCTGCATCCGCTTGTGCGCCTCACTTCCTCCAGGCTATAGGACAAAAACTGTTCAGCTGGCTGTGAAGTAATGCCTGACTCACACTTCAGGTAAAAGCTTAATCAGTTAATATCGTTATGAGGTCTGGCTTTGAAGTTAATACCTGGATGTCAGTGCCACCCAGTGGTGACAGCACAAAGAGGTGGTTATTAATTAAAGGAAAGGTTCACACTTTTTCAACTCTGCCTTTGAACAATACTCACCTGCCTTTGGTAGCACTGCTGGTTCTTCAATTCTTAAATCCAGCCAAAGATAATGTTCAAAAGGTCTTTGTACTTTCCCTTTATTCATACTCGGCAGGCAGGAAGTCAAAGAAAACACAAAAAAGGAATCTGGTGCCTGAAAAGCAAAAAGACACCTCAAGAGGACATTCAGAGGTCCAGCTTTAGCCAAACCTCAAAGGAAATGTTTTAACAGAACAAAGAGACGATTACGTCCCGAAAATCTCACAAAACAAAGTTCCAGAAAAGAAGTGTAGTGTTTCAAAATACACTTCAATTCAAAAGGAGGAGGATAATGTTTGGTTTCCATAATGAGGGCTTCTCGTGTCTTCTTAATGACCTTCTGATAAGGCTGAGGAAATAACCCAAACCAAGCCAAGCAGAATTAAAGTCACAAAATATCATCTCAAATCATTCACAGATAACAAAAAGAAGTACTGACAAAGCAGGCGTTTGATTTTGTTGGGTTGGGGAGCTCAGGTAGAGTAAAAGCTGCATTCAGATCATCTTGATCAGTGTATGAACCGGGAAAGGCTGCAGAAACATGGAGTAAACAGAGCAGACTGTTCTTCCTGAGGAGACTCAGGTCCTTCAGTGTCTGCAGCAGGCTTCTGAAGACCTTCTACCAGTCTGTGGTGGGCAGTGCTCTCTTCTTTGCTGTGGCATGCTGGGGTGGGAGGCATCAAGACGAATGAGGTCAGCAAACTCAACAAGCTGGTAAAGAAGGCCCACTCTGTGGTTATTCTAGAACTGGACAGTCTGGAGTCAGTGGCTTGAGAGGAGGTTGATGGACAAACTGCAAGCCATCCTGGACAACCCCTCTCACCCTCTCCATGATGAGCTGTGGCTGATGGGGAGCTCGTTCAGTCAGCGCATCATTCCACCATGGTGCAAGACTGAATGCTTCAGGCGCTCCTTTGTGCCCACTGCCATCAGACTGTTAAACAGTAATGGAGGCCACAGACTGCACCATGCTGACCACCGGGGGATCAATAAAGTAATATCTTATCTTATCTTAAAACAGATAAACAGTTGATTATAAGTGCAAACCCAGAGAGCTGGATTTGAGTCTGTTTGGGATTGTCAAGCAGGTCCACAGCTTTTTGTCCCTCACATTGGTTGATGAACCGTACTTGTAGTCCACTCCTCTACGGTAAGAGGTAAAACAGTGAAACAAAAATAGAAGTGTTTTAATTCTCAAGTTTTAAGGGAAAAATAACCCCTGAAAATGCTTCTCATCTGTAAAAACACTTCCCCTGATTTCACTCCATCCAATTCTAAAGAACACCAATATTTGAGTTTTTATCTACCTTAAAAAAACATCAAAATGTGGGACTGAAAACCAGCAGGGATTCACTTTATTCAGGTAAATGTTACAGGTAGAATAAAAAATATGGATGGACGCTTTCATTTCAACAAACCATCAAAGAAAGAAATCTGCCGTCAGCAGTCATGCAAAAAACAAATCATTGAAGTTTGACTGAATGGATGAAATTCACTCTCAAGTTGAGCCACCATCTGCTTAATCACATTTCCAGCAGAGTCATGTTAATGGTCAACATTTAAATGCCTCCAACATACTGATGAGTTACAGTAAGTCATTCAGACACAGTATTATACATCAAGAAACAAAACAGGGGGGGTTGAATGGATATAAACCTTAAATAAATCTCTGAACTACGTTATCCTGGAACAACAGCACATACCTACGACCTAAAACAACTTCATGCTGCTCTAAAAAAATGTCTTCTTAGTTATACTCTATCAATCATTTTCAGGGAATCTAACTTTTCTAATTGCCTGATTCAAAAAACAAAGAGAGATTCAGTAGGGATGCACGATATTGCGGGCAGAACATCAGCAGATAAAAGCTTGAACGTTAACTATCAGTATTGGTGAATCTGAAAATTTCCACTGATAAGGACGGCTGATAAGGTGATGCATTATACGTGCGTGCAATTACAGTTTATGGCCGCCAACAACAAGTGTTAACATGTCGGCTGTATTTAGAAGCGTCATAAACAGTCACACAGCTTTGTGAAGCACAGGAGCAAAACAGCTACTAATATATTTGTACATCTTAAGAACTGTCATCCTCATGCACCAAGAGTTTGTGAAAAGTAAACACAAGGAGCATTGGTGACAGAGAAAACTTGTCAGCAGCCTCTACTTCAGTCATTCGATGAAGCTAAGTCACATAGAAGGGATGACGTTGAAGAGAAGGAAGCTTAAAGAGAAAGTCACTGAATTATAGATCAGTCTTTCAGCATGGTGGGAGATTGAGGCCTCTGCAGGCTAAGGATGACCTTGGATCGGTATCAGTATCAATGAGTTTGAAAATATTGGGGTGCTGGTGGCCTAGTGGTCTAAGCGCCCCTTATACAGAGGCTACAGTCCAAGTCGCAGAGGTCGACTCCCGGCCACGACCATTTCCTGCATGTCTTCCCCCGCTGTCTACTCCCCACATTTATTCAGCTATTCTGTCATTTAAAAAGGAAAAAGAAGAAAATATTTGTATATCGGATATTGGCAAGATCCAATATCGTGCATCCCTAATATCGTTTCTATCACTTGGATGTAATTATAGACTGCCATCAAACTACTCAGCACAGACATACAAAACTAGAGGAATAAGATGAAAAGTTAAAATAAAAGAAACAAAAATATCAGAAAGTTATTCAAACATTAAAAAAAACAAACATCTAGTCCAAACTACCAATCACAATTTTTCAAATTAAGATCATGACAACAGATCCAAGCTGCAAAACCAGCTAATAGCAAGGGCGGATCAAGCATACACTTCAAAAACATAATAATTCAGCTGCCTTACATGGAATTAAAAGCAAGAGATACAGGTATATACAGGGAATAAAATCAGGTAATGGTTTGATGATAAGGGAGTATTTAAAACAAAAAAAAGGCCAAATGCTCCTTCTACATAAAACTTCAGAATGAGCTTTAATTGAAGATGTAATGACAGGAGAAATGATCTGTGACTGTAGAAACCTAAATAATTTGACTCAGTTTACAGAAAAGGAATCTGAACTCTCTTTTACAGACAGCAGGGTTGTTACACCGAGTGATTTGATTGGTTAAAGATGGGATCCGTCTGCCAACATTTGGCTCATAAAAGACATCATACAGAATCATAAACACATCATACGCAGGGCGAGTGTGTGCGCTCATTGTCACCAAAGCGCTGATACACCAGAGTGCAAACGATTACGGGGTTGAGTTCTTTATGAGCTTTCTGCTACGGTGCCGTCATGTCACTCTGATATACACCTCATGATTATGTTGTAATAAATAAGATAATCTGTGTTAATCATAGGCTTGTAATATGTTTTTGGTGCATACACTAAAAACAGTGTTATGGTTCCACATCATAAAAACACTCCTGGAGCTAGTTAGTCTTGTTTTTAATTTCATGTATGCTTTGTTTATGACTTCACAGAAAAAACTGGGCATCTGTGTTGGTTTAATAGACCTCATAATAATCTTTATAATGTTTTGTGGATCGCTCTTATGAACACTTTGCTGTAATCACTGTAATAATTACCCCCCTGAGATTATGACAGATGTTAACAGGCTTGATATGAATTCATAACACCTGAATGAGTCCAGTCTACATTCTTGTAATAGTTGCAGGTTCTGCATGTTTAGATGATGCTAACGTAAACTGAAAGAGATTAGGATTGAATTATTAAAACATTAAGGTAACACTGCTCTGGTCCAGAAATGTCCGGTATGTTCTTGGTAAAAAAAAAGGAGGATGAAACATTTCTTGTTACTTAATGGTTTAACTGGTAAAGATATGTAACAGCAGTGACGTTCAAGCTGCACAAAAGCATGATAATATGTGAAGCTTGCGTTTTTTAAGATTGCATTTTTCCTTTTTTAAGTGAAGGGTTTATAAACAGTTGATTCTTTTGGCTTGTCTGCTGTTTGGTGTCGTTGATGGCCTACTTAAACAATATACTGCAGGGGTTTAAACCAAATTGAATAACACATTAAAAAAGCTGCATCACTGACCAATTTCTGTACATTATGTAAAAAGCAATAATGATGATAAAAATCTTAGTACAATCCGTTTGCATGTTTCATAAGCTACAAATGCCTCATAAAGCCAGACACCAAAGTAAAATAACACAAAAAAACACTTAGCAGGAGAAATGTGTCGCCCCCTGTCAGCTGTCTCAACCGTCCGTGTGTTTATGGCTCAAATTCACACTAAATGGGACTCTGGTATATATCTCAGTTTACAGTAGAGATATTTAAAGGCACATTCTGCAATATCTCCTATTGCATTGTTGACTTAAGGACACACAGTGTCATGGATGCGAAGCACCTAAAACCAGGCTCAACCAATAGCATCAGATTGCAAAGCCGCGGCACCAGCGGTTTGAAGGCTGCAGTTCCAATGCGACATGCAGCGAGTCTACATGACGGATGTAAGATGGAGACGTAACAATCTCACAGTCTACAGGCAAGGAGAGGAATAATTTAGTTGATGTATGGCTGCTGGTTCAGCATGTATGTGATACATTAAACAGCCCTTTGTGTGTAGGTGGGGAAAGTTTGATCTCTGTCATAACTTGAGTTAAAGTTGCAAACCTCACTGACAGGAAAGGTGTCTTTGCGTAAAACAGGCTGGGACCACAACTATTTAACATTAGCAAGGACTTCACTAGGTTCTATCTTGACTGTCTTTTCTGAATACAAGTAGTTGTTGTCTTATACCTTTAATAACTTACATATCTGATATCCTAAATCAGCTTTAGATACTTGCAGGTGCGATACTTAATGTGTGTAGGTGGTTTAAAATTCAAAACTGCATCAAGCAGGTTTTTTTTTTTACTGTATTGCAGCTGCGCTTACAGAGAACTTATTTTACTTTACATGCAGTATTCATACAACTAGGGCGAAGCATTGTGCCTTGATGTTTGATGCTCTTGCTCAGACAGTCTTTACAGCTTGTGGACTAAATTTGAACATTATTGACAAACGTTTGTGGCTCTCAACAGAGGTGCTCTGTATGGTTGCTCAGCTAGTAATATTTACCTACTGCTGTCCAGAGGGTTGATGCTCGAAGCTGCCAAAAAGCATACTTTCTTGCATGCTGCAAAACACAACTAATTGTAGTAGAACATCCTGGTATTTCTTGATTACTGCATTGAACATACAGGTGTAGTGGATTATTCTGGCATACTGGATGGATTATGATGATTTATGGTTACTGGAATGCAGCCATATTTGAAAGTCCAAATTGGTATTATTTTTCCTTCCCTTCCCTATAAGTGGTTTAAATCTTCATGTGATGGAGTTATATTTGTCAAAAGCTGCAACCTGCTGAGTGTGAATGAGTGAGTTTATAAGTGAATTGCAAAACGGGCTCCAGGAGGTGCTCCGCATCTTAAAAAGAACAATGACACCCAGATCATTAATGGCTTTACCCATTTTTCAGCCCTCAGTCGGTGTGTATACTCAGAGATAGAGTTAACGATGATGTCTTAATAAGGCTAAGTAGGAAATGTCGCTGACTGTGCCTTTAAACGTCTTGCAGGATGCAAAACATACAAATGCTTTAGTTTGTAAAAGGTTTGTTACTTCTTCCCAGTCTTCAGTGTCTGTACAAAACTCCAAAGGTCCTTGACCACCTGAGGAAGGTACGGGGAAAAGAGAGGGGAGGGGAGGGAGGAGAGAGAGAGAGAGGGGGTAACAACAGAACAGAAGAAAGGAATTATAAATCATCCAAATGAGGTGCTATACAGCGTTACACACATGACTCACTTTTACTAAAACATGCTTTTTGTGCGTCTCGCCTGTGGGAACGCTGACTTTAGACGGGGCTGTTGGGGGAACGACAAGGGGTTGGGTGGGGGCAACAGTACATACCAGAGTATATGACTAGGTGCATCAGGTCTGACAGATCTCAGCCTTGGCTGATGAAACCAAAGCACTTCCACAGATGTTTCTACACACTGGGATCAACAAGCTCTCCATAACCCAACCTCACCCCCCCCCCCCCCCCCCCCCCCCCGAATCTTTTCCCCGTCCAACCGGCCCCTGCGCCGGTCTAAAGAGCCTTCACCTGCTCTCATAACTGTACAGCTAACATTTTAATACTGCAGTAAAATCACTAATGAATGTTCAAATACTCTTTTTTTTAAAGGGATCACCTTTTAACTGATGATTTTTTGAAAACGTGAGTTTCAAATCAAACACTCCTTGAAAGCATTTAGTCAGTGGTGATAATCCGAAGGGTTTTAGGTGATTAATTCCCGCGCTGCAAAACAATCTGCAGGGGCTGTTGTTTTTCTTCTGACATGACAAGCAGCATTAGAAAAGATTTAAAGCCTGCATTTAGAAAAAAAAAAAAAAAGGTTGGTCAAAGGCCTGAATGTGAAAGAGGCTGGTACCATCCACATACCCCCAGTACCTTCATTAAGGCTACAAAAGACACACTCCAGTAAATCACAGAGAAAGAGTTTGCCTTGGCAGGTGTACTCCCATCCCGTCTCGAAAGAGCCCGCTGACACAAATGAATATAATTCATAAAGAACACGCTGTGCTGCAGAGACATTTGAAGCATAATGGACAGTGTAGAAGGATGAGGACAGCATGGGGAACAATAATGCATTCTTGGGAATCTATCACGGCGGAAAGCTCTTAACTCTGAGAAGCAGGTTGATGTAAACGTGGCAGTGGCAACTGGAAAATATCTAGAAGCCAAACAACCTCCCTTGGCTGAGGATGCAAACATAAAAGCTGGACAGGGTGGACATAGACCCGTCTCATAGACCTCACAGGGGCCCAGAAACTATGTGCAAACAACAATCGTGCAAAATGCATGAAATGACGTTGGATACCTTACCTTCTTGTCGATGATTTTAAAAGAACTCCTGACGAAATTCTCAAACTTCTGCTCCGTCTTCGGTAGAGATTTTCCCTGATGAAGAAAGGCCATTAAATCATCAGCTTAACCGTGCGTCAGACATTCAATTAAGAGCAGTAATTTGCAAAGATAGGATGACAGCCTTACCTCCTTGGCTGCCGTTGACAACTTGCTCTTAATCTCAGGCAGGGAGGGAGATTTAGACGGACCAGCCTGGGGTTTGTCTTTTCCTGGGGCAGGTGTCTTCAAAAAAAATATATCAAGTAGATAAGAAGAACTGATTGGTATGTCAAATAGACAGAGAGTTATAGAGTTGTAGATTAAAGAAAGCTTCATATTACAGCACAATAATTCATTTATTACTCAAGTTCAGTTCTTGCTATTAAATGTTCTGTGTTCTTATTTGACCTGCACTTAAATGTGCGAGCTCTAACACTGATGATGAATCCATTCACTGACCAACGGGCCGGCCTGAGCCTCAGCCCTATCATGACCCATTTTGACTGGGTCTAAGTTTACGGGCTTGGCATGAGCAACCAGCTGGAGGAAGATAAAAGCATTAGAAAGGACAACAAATTCTAGCCTAATTACACCATCTTTTTTTTTTAAACACATACATCAGGTACAAATTATGTTTTTATTGTTTGCAAGCAGGAGAGGGCAAGCCCTGACTCACCAAAAGAGATTGTTTGTCAAATGTGTTTTTCCTTTAATGGCAAATCCCCACAAGTGAAGTAAAGAGAACAAACACCTGACATCAAATGGATGTCTTTCACATTAAAAGCTGACGCTATTCTTGATCTACATTTAAAGAGCCCAACAGATATATCTCCTGGCAAGATGGGCGTATCACAGAGCCAATCGGTCAAACTTTACTACAGAACTTTTGGTGAAAACAATGCTTGTCTTGATTCAGAGTTTTTATGAATAAATGGATTGTCCTACAGAGCATCCATCCATCCATCCATCCATCCATCCATCCATCCATCCATCCATTTTCTTCTGCTTATCCGGGGTCGGGTCGGGTAACAGTCCAAGCAAATTGACCCAGACATCCCTCTCCCCAGCAACACTTTCCAGCTCCTCCTGGGGAATCCTGAGGCGATCCCAGACCAGGCGGGATATATAATCCCTCCAGTCTGAGTTCTGGGCCTTCTCCCAGTTGGACGTGCCCGGAACACCTCTAAAGGAAGGCGTCCAGGAGGCATCCTTATCAGATGCCCGAACCACTTCAGTGGACTCCTTTCGATGTGAAGGAGCAGCGGCTCTACTCTGAGCTCCCTCCGGATGTCCGAGCTCCTGACCCTATCTCTAAGGCTGAGCCCAGCCACCCTTCGGAGAAAACTCATTTCAGCCGCTTGTATCTGAGATCTTATTCTTTCTGTCATGACCCACAGCTCAAGACCTTAGGTGAGGGCTGGAATGTAGACCGGCTGGTAAATTGAAAGCTTTGCCTTCTCCTACAGAGCATGCTCCACCTCAAACATTAACAATCCTCTTAGCACTGTCTGCAGCACATGTAGTCGTGCATCACAGCTAAGCAGTCTGTAGCCTGCTATAGAGATGGTTGAAAGTGTTTAGTAAATATTCTTAACTGAGCATATTAATGCATTAAATAAGCTCCTGAGTGCATTGGCGCAACCATAGTGGTGCAAAGTCAGGGTCCATGATAGAGCTCCTGGTTGAGCTCGACTGCAGACTCGTAAACAATGTCCCAAGAATCCATATTTGGAAGTTTTTGGTGACACTTCAGATGATATTTCAAAAAAGCATAAAGCTAACAGGCCCACAGATGTGTCCAGACCTGGGTTGAGGTCCCAAATCAGAAAGCTGTAAGTGTGACACAAAAACAAGACACACACACACACACATACACACACACTGGTACAGCATGTTACACAAGCCACAGAGCTTGTCCTTACATGCAAAGCCAGCGTGGATTCCAGTGAAAATTGCAGGGTTTCATTGATAGTGAGAGAGACGTTTGAAAGAGGAGAGAATTCATGTCAAAGGCAACTCTTTCACCCAGTGAGTCACAGAACAGCGAAACTTCACAAGCTGCACAACACATTATTGGTTTTCTCTTCAGCTGCTGACCCTAAAAACTACACCATTCTTCACCGCAGTACAGCAGTATTTTCAGATTTCTTCTTACTTGTTCTCTCGAGCATCATTTTGAGCTCAAAACTGAGTAGACTGAGGCTACCATTAACACAGATACATTATATAAGACCTGAGACATGTTAGTCGTTCTCCTAATGCTAAAATAAAGGAACATAGATGGGTCGTACCTTGCTTTGCAGAAGTTTAATGTATGGTTGAGTTTAACTTCACCTGTAAAAAGCAGCTGTGATAAAACAGTCTGCTTTATTGTAGATGTATCATAGATCTGATGTGTCATTTGGCCAAGACTAATAGATAGGTTTCTACTACAGATATATGTTGGTATCAGCTTATACGTTTTAGAAAGAGTTGATATAAGACTCCATTGTTAAAAATAATTTTAGTACTGTCTGCAGACTTTGTATGAGAGCATTACGGCTCAGACATTGGGCACCACAGAATGATGACAGCTAATCTTTAATAAAAGGGATTTATAGAAGAACAGAGCTTTTTAAGCTCCTTTGCATTGACACACACTGCAAGTCAAAAGTTTGGAAACACCTTCTCATTCAAGGGTTTGTATTTATTCTAATTATTTGAAAAACTGTAGATTAATAGCAATTAGATTAATACTATGAAAGAACATATATGGAATTATTTAATGAACAAAAAAGTGTTCAACAAAGCAGAATATGTTTTATATTTTAGATTCTGTAAAGTAGCCCCCTTTTTCCTTCATGACAGCTTTGCACACTCTTGGTATTCTCTCAGTCTGCTTCATGAAGTGGTCTCCTGGAATGGTTTCTAATTAACATGAGCCTTGTCAAGAGTTCATTTGTAGAATGACTTGCCTTCTTAATGTGTTTGAGACAATCAGTTGTGTTGTTCAGAGGTAGGGGATAGCCCTATTTGACTACTGTTATAATCCAGGTTATGGCCAAACCAGATTATTTCATAGTTTTGATGTCTTCAGTATTAATCTACAAGGTCAAAGTAAAATAAATAAAAACTATTGAATGAGAAGGTGTGTCCAAACTTTTGACTGTTAGTGTATGAGCTCAAAAACCACCTTTGAAAATGTATTTTGTCATTCTAGCTCAAAAACAACTTCATATATATTACCATATCAGTTATATGTCTCTATATAAAATTGGTATCTGTAAAAATCTCCCACATCTGTTGGGTTGTAATGTACAGCATATCATAGGTCATTGTCCATAGTGGTTCAACTGGTTCTGGTCTGATTCTTCCTTACTTCCAGTTTAAACTGAATGGTCACTTTCTTTGAATAAACGCGACAACAAATGTAATGTGTTCAAAAAAGCAGTGAGAGGCTTGAAATGTTTAAAAGCAGGTGGAACATTCTTGTAAATGTAACATTTCTCTCCGGGTTGAAAAATGTAATTATCTGTCCCTGTCCCCAAGAGCTCGGCCTTTTTATAGCAAAGATCAAAGGGATAAAACCAAGAAAACCTTGACACACGCATACCTCACTTCAAAAAAAAAAAAAAGGAGCACATATGCTGCTGGCTCTCGGCCAGACAAATGCACTACGTATTTATTATTTATGGGCAGCTCTCTGCTTCCAAAGGACAGCTGTGGACCTGAAACAGCTGATAAACACACAAAGCCAGCAAGCTTTTTCATCTGGGCCAGACACTGATTACAGATGCCACGAGACTTGGAACTTAATCACAAGCACACTATCATTTGATGCAATCTCTTGTCTCCAATCCAGTGCAAACACATGGTTGTGACACCTTTGCTCATCAGGTGTGTCGGGGACGGTAATTGTCATTTTGTTGGAATGAGAGCTCTGAGGGCTCTCGTCTGGGGAGAGCGATGACTCACTGGGACAGGCTGGTCTTTTTATGGAGAACACAGCACATTCATTGCGTCATGAGTCGTTTACTTGTATAAATCTTCATTACATATGAAGTACGGACATTGGACAGAGTCGTCCCCTCACACATGAAGCATATAGTGTGAGGAAATCTATGTCAGACTTGTTCTCACCTACTGAAATGACTCAGCTCTCATGTGGGGTTAAACGTACCCTTGGTGGTGCTTTGCAGTACTTCAGGTGAAAATGTGCAAAAAAAAGCTGTCATCGTTATTACCAAGTTCCACAGGTGTCGAGTGGTGCAACATATGCAATCATATTCACTCCAGGAACTCAAAGATTTATCGTCTAATTTGAATGGCAGACAGCAATAAAGGACACTGATTTGAAGCCAAGCGGCAACCTCCAGTCTCAAAATATGAAGCCCATGCTGAAGTGCTATAAACTGCAATTCATCGAGCGCCCACTTGAGGCTGGCTGCAGAAACACAGGAAACCACATACACACCCATTCAAAAATGACGATCTTTGCAGCAGAAATAAACATGTTTACAGCCTGGTTAAAAAAACGGCTTGGGTCTACATAGCTGATTTCTCTATTGGCTCACACTGTACAGGGGGTGAATTTTTTTGTAACGTGACGGTTCAGAAGATATTAAAATTTCGAGTTTTGCCCAAATAAGGACATGACTGAATTGACTGAAAACGGGAACACACAGCTGTTGGCTCGGAGGCTCAAACCCTGCCTCTTTACCTCACACCAAGTTTGGTTGAGTTCAGCATTTCCAATATGGCTGCCGCCGACGATTGGCTTCAAAACAGTGTTCAGGAACAGATGGGTGACATCACGGATACTACGTCCATTATTATTATACAGTCTATGATTGTAGCTGAAACACAGCCACAGTGAAAAAGAAGGCAAAAACTGAGGTGGAAAAATACTTTAAAAAAATGCTTCTTTTGATTGTGAGACGTTCACTGACCGTTGGACAAAGCAGACACACCCCATGAAGGCACCCTTTTAATTAAAGGTTCATGTTTAAAGCTCCTGTGAAGAACTTTTGGGTTGCATCGATTTGGACAAACCGGGACGATCTATCTCTTTACTTATCTTGTCCTTTTCATGCCGTGGTAATGTTTTCTCTGAAATCTGCAACATGCAACTCATAATTTTTTAATAGCATCACTTCAGCATGTTGATTATGGCCTTGTGTGGTACCTACCTTGCTGCAAGAGTGATAGGCATATAAATAACTTGATAGAATTGATCAGTTTTCTTTCTTAAGGTCTGGTTTGCTTTTGTAGATCATATGGAGGCTCCAGTTATAATTTCAGGATGTTTTATGGCCAGAAAAAAACTCCTCACTGAAGCTTTAAGGCAAAGATAAGACAGAAATGTAAAGGCAAGAAGAAAACAGCATGAAGTGGCTACACTCAGTACTCTCTGCGCTGCACAATGACCGTTTGGGAACACAAACTGACATTACAAAGACTATAAAGGAGGACAAGTTACATGTAGTTTTAAAATGACTTTGACATTTGGTTTTGGACAAACAGCTCCTCGGGGTAATGTGTTGAGAAGTTCAGGGTTGCAGTGTAAGTGTGAGAAGGACTTAAAAGGACTCAAGGAGGAAAACATCCTTGCAAGTAGAATATAGGCACCTGCTCTAACACACGTCTATCAGTCGCTAAAACAATGACTCACACCCTTTTGGGATAAGCCTGAGTGGAGTGCTTAACAACTTTACGACTGTGACGTGTGCTTGAAGGCATCGACTCCTCCGAACCCATCAATCAAAAGACACCAGCTGCAAGATGAAGTTACTTCAAATCAGCACGACACGAGTGAGCTGGTTCTCATGTCGAGCCTGTTATGCAAGAAGGTGCAGCGACATGCTGGGCTGCGAGAGGTGAGAACTGCGGTACTGGCAACAGATCTGACAAGCCGATGTAATGACCAGTCACCTGCATTTAGTAAAGAAAAAACAGACATCCACGCCCGCTTCCAACTCCTCAGGGGCATCTGGAAGCGCAAGCTGCACCAGACATCAAACGCTGGTAATGAGAGCAATTGGGAGAAGGTGTGTCCAGGAAGTGAGGGGTGTGAAGAGGTTGTAGAGCGGGAACAGTTGTTGTTCAGAAGTGGAAATGGGATGGGGGCAGTTGAAGCTCCACAGGCCTGAAAGTTAAACTAGCAGCATGGTTTCAGCAGCTTAGCCGCCCGATGGCTAACCCCCCCGAGCATTTACAGAGCTGCTGTGTTATGTCTGGGCACCAACCACTGCACTCTCCCACATAAACAGCATCCTGGGCACCATGCTCACCTCAGGAATTTTTCAATCCTGCAGCTAAGTGTCTAACATGATGGAAATTAGCAGCTTTCCTTCAAGACATCAGAGAAGAAATGACAGTTTCCTTCTGTGCGATCCTTCCGCATGTTTGAGAAAAAGCGGCTTTGAGCTTTTTTACACCATCACATAAACTTCCTCCTTTTTTTAAATCACAAGAACATGTTTTTTGTTAAACTTCAGAGGAGCTGGCCACTTTGAATCCCTTAATGTATGCGTGCTACAGGGGGTGGAGGGGGGTATCAAAGGAGGCGGCAACACAAGACGGCGGGGTCAGGCAGAGAGGTCAGGGGTTTAAACCTTGCCCCAGGAAACCCATTTAGAGGTCAGGTGTGTTTGCTTAAAGAGAGGCAGAGTTCAAGCTTTAGGTTTTCAGAGGCGGCTGGCCGAGACATTCCACCTGAGAAATTAACTATCAGGTTGAGCTAATTGTCGTGAGCATTTATCTCATTCCTCGGCTGCAGAATGTGAAGACGCTAAAAGAATTTGCTCCTTTATTTTAATTTGGCATGTTTTAGTTTTAATAGCCTTTAAATGCAAATTCAGATTTAAACAAAAATGTCACCTCTTTTCAGCATCTTATCAAACTGTTTGGTTCTTTCATGTTTCAATGACTGTTTTTCAAAATAGGTGGTTTATTCAACGTGTGACTTTAAGAAAAATTATCTTTTCTTCTTAAACCTAATTATGGGTCTTCGTAGAAAGAAGTAGAGTATTTTGTTTATTTATAGGGCACTCATAGGTTAACTCCCTCCTTACTTGACTGGTCTCTTGTCTTCAAACACGTCAAACCGTACAACCAGATCTCAAAACTGGATTTCTTTAAAAACACCAAGGTTTAGAAGTGAATGGGGAAAGACTGCTTTTGGTATCTCTGCTCCCATTATGTGGAGTAACTTTCAAATGACAGCTAACCTACCCTCTCTGATATATTATGACGTTTTTAGAGAGGTAGTGTCTGAGCTACACAAAGAGGGTACTTGTAATTGTTTTAAAACATGAACGCATTTTAGAACAGTTTGGGTTTGTAAGTATGAATGTGTTTTTAATGTATCTGTGACTATTTCTAACTGTGTTTATGTGTCTTTGTTTAGTTAATTGTATATATTGTATTGCTGCAGGGCCCTCGTGAATAAGAGATCTCAGTCTCAGTGGGTCCTACCTGCTAAAATCATAGACTGTATAAATAATGGATGTTGTATCCGTGACGTCACCCGTCTGTTTCTGAAGCACTGTTGTGAGGCCACTCGTCGGCGGGAGTCATATTGCTGCTGTTGAGCAATTGTGACGTAAAGAGGCGGGCTTTGAGCCTCCTAGCCAACAGCTACAGTGTTCCCGCCTGTCAATCAAGTCAGCTGAGCCTCTCAGTGGAAGACTCGTAATCTCAGTATCTTTGAAATTACCGCCGAAAAAATTCACCCCCGTACAGTGTGTTCCGATGGAGAAATGAGCTATCCAGACGACACTCGTTTTTTTTAACCAGGCTGTAAACATGTTTATTTCTCCTGTAAAGATCGGCTTTTTTGAATTAGTGTGTATGTGGTTTCTGGTACTTCAGGAGCGAGCCTCAAGCGGATCCTCGATGAACTGCAGTTTTTAGCACTTCCGCCACGGACTCATATTCTTAGACCGGAGGTTGCCGCTTGGTTAAAATACATGATAAAAAAAATAATACATAAAAAAACAAGTCCTTATAAAAGTTCAAGAATATCTTAAGGTCCTATGACACATCTTGATCTTTTTTTGATCTATGTTTTTTTTTTTTACAACCATTATTAATGTTTCTATGTGTATGTCTATGTATCTGAATGCATTCGATTGTGTGGTGAGTTATTCTTCTGTACAGATGCAGATGAATGCTTTGTTAAAAATGTGTGCAATAACTATGCAGGCACTTTATTTAATCTATAAATCAAAGCTGCTCTCTAATGATGCAAAAATAAATAAAAGCATCACTCTTTGTCTATTTTCTAAAGCCCATATGCTCAGTACTAGCTGTTCTTTTTGCATAATTTCGGAAGTGACATGATGTCATCTAATCGGAAGCAGAGTTGCTGGCTTTGACGGTCGTCTGCAGGCCTAATGAATCAGTCAGATAATGTTCAAGCCTTTCACACAAGCTGATCTACCAAAAATCAAGCGATAAAGAAACACAAGATGAGCTTCAGGGGGGATTTATGGAGCTCTCATGTTAGGTTTCCTCTATATTTATGGATTTTTCTTGATCAATGAGTGAGTGTTTAAATATCACTAACTTGTTTTTCTTCTCTGCGGCTGAACAAATGATCTTGGGTTTATATTCTAACAAACAGGTCTACTTCTAAGCACCTGATAAGCTTTATAAAGAACCTACAGTAAAACAGACTTTAAGCAACTAAACAAAACAACCATGAGTAAATAAAGATGAGCGTCATACCTTCATCTGTGGTTTGCCGGCTGATCCTGCTCCTTTTCCTGCGGGACCGTTTTGTTTCATGGGAGTCTTGTTGGGCTTCTTGGCTGAAGACTCGAAGCTCTACGAGAAAAACAAAAGCAGGAAATACGTTATCCTCAGGGTGACGAATCTGCACTTTCAGGAAAAAAATATAGGATTAAACCAACTCAGTTTACCACCTCCCTGAGGAACTAGAAAAGATAATGACACAGTGCTGAATTTAGAAGTGGCTTAAACACTCTTTAAGTTTGAAGTTGTAATGTAGTAAGATTGGTCAGTTCATCTTGTTGCCATTTCAAAAATAATTAAAATATCTTACAAGTAATCAAATGCTTTTCTCATTGTGTTAGATAAAAATAACGTCACCTTTCTGTTTGATGCTCTAACAGTCGTGTTGTTGTGTTTCAGAACTTTGCCCTTTCTATTAAGCCTCTTTTATAGCTGACCAATCATAACAGGCATCCATCATAATGTGAAGCAGATTTAAGGGCTTACAATAGTGGTTCATTTTCTCCAGTCTTTACCGTAAGGTTCCTGTTGTGTTCTGCCTCTCTAAGGTCAATGCTGCAGGTGAAGTCTTTCTTTAAATGCAGAAAGTGAGCTTCTATAAGAAACACAGGGAAGCAGTGTGGCGTTATTCTAAAAGCTTTTTGAATCTGCACTGTCCTAAAAACAAAGCAGAGTTGATTTGTAACTACAATTAAAATCATCTTTTAGCACCAGTGCTGGATAAAAGTGCCGAGGAGGCACGAGACATGCTGGATAATTTGTCCCTGATCAGATACTTAAGGCCTCAATAACCCGTCATTGTTCTTCCTGCACACTGGAGGCCTTCCCGTCAGGTTTGCAGTGCTCTCAGTCACCTGTGTAATTACCTTGTAATAGCCGAGGCAAGTACCTGCATTTCCTGAGCACCAACCCTCTCCTTTGCAATCACTGGTATTCACCTTGGAACAGGCTACAAGTGTAATTGCCTGTGTTGACATAACTGCTACAAGGCAATTACACATGTTATTTCCTCCAGCTATGCCTGGTGATACATGAGGCTGTAAGGCTGCTCTAATGTGGTGACAAAGCTTTCTGAAAGATATCAACACATGAAGAAGTGAAGAGGTTCAGGGAGAGGAGTAAGGGCTCTGCTTTAATTAATAAACAGAGTCAAGGTTTCTGAGTTTGTACCAACACGTACAAGACTCCTTATACACAAACAAACACACAGAACAAGAAGCAAGAAACAAAAGGATGACAGTGCTCAAGACTAAAAAAGCAACACCACCTCATATTTTTAAATGAGATTTTATGATGTTCTTGATTTTTTGCATTTCTCTTTTCTGTGTCTGTAGGAATATTTTTACACAACAATTTTAGGCAGATTGCTTCTGCAACACAGTCAAGTACCCCACCCTACCCTACTAAGACAGTTGAAAGTGTTGCTGTTTGTGACACAGGTTGATGCAAGAACAAAGTGAGTCAGTGTGATGACAGACACATTAAAATGGTCTTCTTATCTGACTTCTTATTTAGGTTTAAGCAAATAAACCATGTGACTCACTCTGTTATGACTCCTCTTTGTGTCGTAATTATTATATTTGTCTACCAGGTGAAAAGTCAGACACACGACTCCCTTTTTGACTTGATTGATGATCCAGCAAGTCTTGATTTATCTTTAAGGCGCAGCAGTCACTTGTCTTGGAGCTTTCTGAGATGCTCTGCACACCAGACTTGGAAGACTTTTTGGAGACAAGAACTGAAGCCTTGTAGCTGGAATCTTACACTGATATGTTGGTCCATGTTTACTTGGTCCAACTCCATATATAATACTCCATTATGCTGAGCAGCACTTTAATGTGCTTAATTGCACCATTTGTATATCTTCTATAAGAGTCTTACCCTGTCTTGGTGTTGGGTCTCTGTTCATAATTTGACATAGAGTGGTCTAGACCTCCTATGTTTGTAAAAGCGTCTTGAGATAACGTTTGTGATTTGGCGCTACACAAATAAAGATCGATTGATTGATTGATTGATAAAGATTGATTGATATATGCTCTTGTGATGTAGTGTGTTTTCATGTGTGTTATTTGTATCTCTATCTTTTGTTCTGAACTCTGTTTTGACCTGCCGGGGACTACAGATGAAAACTAGCCTTGTGGCTAACTCTGGCATATTTACATGGATGCACTGTCCCTTTAAATAAAATAAATAAATAAAGTTATTTGATTAGGATGCAGGTAGAGTCACAGATATCCTGGAGAACTCTGACTTTTAAGGTTAGTGTCTGTCACTTAAAGCACTTTTTATTCTGTGACCCCCCCCAAAATAACAGTGCCAGAGCCTGGAGACCTCCACTGTCCTGATGTGGTTACATGTTGCTCACAGAACTAGAAGGCCGATCCAAAAACCTACAGATATCTTTGTAATTTAAAGAAGGCTATAGCAGAATCATTTCCTCAGGGGTCATGTGGCAACAAAGTAAAGAAGAAAAATGTATGACGTTTTATATTTACATTGTTGTATTTAAAATGTAGCTACAAATTTTGTATATGTTTTTAAAACAAAAGGATAAAAGATGCAATTTTAGATCATTCTAAGTTTTTATTGATTTTTGGAAGGCATCTTGCCACCCCCAAATCAGTGTCTCTCGACCCCCCAAGGGGTCCCGACCCCCACTTTGGGAACCACTGGCTTAAAGGCACCTCTACTGTGTCTCCCTGACACACAATGACTCTATCTTTATACCTTTTTATACCCTAGAAAAATAATTCAACTCAGCTAAGTCTTTATTTTTTCTTCTTTGGTTGCTGCTTTGTTATCAAGGCTGCTCTGTTAGAAAAAGATGATAATGGTCTGATAATGAAGCTGTCAGAGTCACTTGTCTGGACAATCTGTTTAAATTACAAGTCAGACATCTAAACTAGCATGTAAGCTGCGTGCCTCAACATCTTTTGTATCACAACTTCAACGTGATCAAAATTAGGATGCAATGCAAACTAAAATAGAGCTCCTTTCAAGACATGAGGATCTGTCCTACAAGTGTCAGTCAGCTTGTGATGAGTTTCAGTAACATAAAGATGCTTCAACGCGATTATAAAGGGTTAAAGTTTACAAAGAAAATCTGCAGAAACAGTCCATCCTTATTTTTCTGACCTGATCAAAGAAAATTTCATAATGCTTCAGGTAAATCTTGGTGTAGTTATGAGTTTCTTTACGATCAAAAACTAAGAGGTGAAAACCCCCTGTCGTGTCATATTGCTCAATGGGCATTAAAATACATTTTAATTACTCTCAGCGTCACTTTCTACAGTTTTATTCTTCCATTATTAAAGGATAAGGAAGGATAAATGAGTCCAAAAAAAAGAAGGTTTGAGGAAAAGATTAAGGTCATTGAGGCGAAGGGTGTGGGTGCAGGAGGAGGAGGACGAGACAACAGAATAAATCAACAGGTGACCGAAACGCTCAGCTGTCATCTGACCCTGAGGCGAGGATCCACGCTCACGTCGCAGGTATGCGCATCTGCCTTGCTTTGATCTTTCGCCTGGCACAGTTTTTCACTGGGATGGTGTGTTTAAAAAAAAAAAAAAAAAGAAATCACTAACAGACACTGACATAAAAATGGGGCAGATACACACATGCACAGACACACACACACACACACACACACTTGCAGACGATTGTGGTAACACGCAAAACAAGTGTTCAAAGGCAAAGGCCAGGTGCAAAGCTGAAATGGCATGAGACGATAAAAAGGAGCAATCATATTAACAGTGGGATGACAGAGGGACAAAGATATGCAGCGTTACAGAAAAATGAGGGAAGATGTTTCCCATAGTCTGTGTGTGTGTGTGTGTGTGTGTGTGTGTGTAAGAGTAAGAAACTGCATGTGTTTTCCTCTACAGGTATATTTATATTCGTTCTATTAATGTTTGAAACTTTGTGCATTTTTGCAAGTATGTATGTCTACAGTGTCTAAATACACACACACTTTTGAGAGTGTGTGTGTGTGTGTGTGAGTGTGTGTGTCTATAAGATGACACAGTGCCGTCTCGTTGGTGAGACAGTGAGAATTCGAGCAGATTACAGAGGAGAAATCCGATCATTACGCCACACAGACCCTGTGTTTTACTGGTGGAAAACAGGTGGGTACATGAGCGAACAGGATGAAAAAGTTCCATGTTTTGTCTCAAACAAAAACGCCGGACGGTCAGCGGGTGCAGGAATGGGAAGGGCCCGCTGAAATGACATGCTACTATAGGATACAGTCAGTGGGAGTTTAAGTGATGAGGTAGGAACAAAAAAGGAGCCGACAAACCGCAGCTGCAGGGAGAGCAACAAAATCACAGAGGGGGAGGAATTTGACTTCCCTGACCCCTGGTGGAGAACTGAGAATACTGTGGCAGATTAAATCAAGAGCACGGATCAAAGTTTAGCGCCTAGGACCTTCAGTTCAGTACTTGCCTCAAAGGGGAGGCAAGTGCTTCAAAAGTTCAGAAATATAAACACAAGAAATCTGATTGTTAGATTTAATACAGTTGGTATTAAAAAATATCTCAATAAGATAGTCTGATCCGCTCTATTCAAACACAATCAGATAGAGCTAATGACAGTTGCAGTCTTTGGCCTTTCAACCCACATGAATACTCATTCTATCACTGTGGGCTCACAGAGATGTGATCCTTGTGTAACTTAAACTTTTATCCTCTTATATCCACGACAACTTCATGCTGAAGTTGCAAAGTTTCTTTTTAAGAGTCAGAAAAACATTGTTGGATTATTGGCACACTCAAGTTGTGATAACACTGTGTCACCTGTCTGGAATAATTAATCTGCATAAATATAAAATCACTGTTTAAGTGCTTCACAGAAGATCTTAAAGCTGGGGTTGGTAGTCAGATTTAGATACACCTTTTGTTATACTGGTTAAAATGATCTTTATGTCCTGATGGAAATCAATACATAATGTGTTCTTAAAAAAAAACGAAGAAAAGCTGCTATCTACAGCCAGAGTAAACCTGGGGAAAACACCAACCAATCCCTGCCATCAGGAGCCAAATTATGAAACCAATCAAATCCCGTCCTGCCATTCAGTCTCTTATAAACCAGTACAACACATCTTTCTGGACATTAATATAACTGTACGTAGTGCTCAGGAGTCTTGGATCAGAAATGCATCCTAAGCAATGGTCTGTTAATCGTAGCAGCTCTCTGCTGTGTAGAAACAACAAACATATCCATGTCAGCCAGACCAGGACTGAGCATTTGACGAAGCGGGGAAATAACTTTGAATAATCCCTCATCAAGCTTACGATGCACTTTTTTTTAACCTTTATTTAACCCGGTTTGTCCCATTGAGATTAGAAATCTTTGATATTTGTACATTTAAAGGGCTTTTATAAAAAAATTTAAATAATCTCAATAACGGGTTTTCAAAGTCAGGTGGTGAGATGGACATTCATGAGCTAGTCTTGACTGTAAGTGGAAATTCTAAGAAAACCTTGAGATTCTTTACATTTTTCACTGAGACGACCTTATTAAAGGAAGTTTTGTGAACACGGCCACAGATTTTGACATCACTGGAAAGAGTTAATCACAGTCTGTGTGATCGTCCTCCAAGTTTGCTACCTTCAAACCTGATTCAGATCCACAATCAAACAACACATATAATCATTAAGGGAAAAACAAAAAGCCAGCCTTACTTTTTTCAGGTCTTTTCCTACAGTCTTCTGAGGCTTCACATCGTTATCGTCACTGTCGTCATCTTCGTCATCACTGAAGAAGGAAGAGAAAAAAATCAGTGAGCAGAACAAGAAGAAGTTCAGTCAGCACACATAAAGGAGGGAAATGGAGGATCGAGCCTGATGTTATTTGGGAATCTGAGTTAAACAGAACATACTCATCATCGTCGTCGCTGTCTTCTTCATCATCATCAGAATCCATCTTTAGTTTCTTCTACAAGAACAATAAATAAGGGTGTCATTAGTGTTATTTGACAGAGAGCCTCAGTGCTCTGGACTTTGTTAAATCATTTTATCTCACTGCATCCCTCAAAGTGACAACACAGAATGTTTTTATCAGTAATTGTAAAGTAGGCCATCAGATAGTAAAAAGCAGCACCATAAAACTTAAAATAGTGTCTTACAACCATTTAAATATTTGTTCAAATTAAAAAACTACATGTCTTTGAAACAGGAAGCTGTGTGTTAAATAACTGATTTTCAAAAGTCACAGTGATGTATTTACCAACGGAGGCCTTTTCCCTGATGTAAGGCCTGCAGGTCGCTTCACCGGTGAGGAGTTGTTCTCCTCCTCTTCATCTTCTGAGTCCTTCACACCTGAAAGGTAAAAGCAGTAGCTGTAATGTTTACACTACTTTCTCTTAAAAAAAAAAAAAAGTCAAACTAATAAGAATACATTGTGAAACAGCGAGTCTTAAAGAAATAATCTACGCTTCTCGAGCACCTACAGCTGCTGCTAATAATACTCACTGACAAAATGCTGCCCGCTGATGTGAACCGGTCCAGAGCCAGACTGAAGACGGAAGGTGACTGGAGGTGTAATTTCAAAACCACCTAAACTCATCTGGACAACAATGAGATGATAAAACAGAATGTTTCATTTGACTGAACATGTGAGAATCTTAACACGTTTTTGCTTTTACTTAAGTTAAAAACAGATATTTAGAAAATAAACATCATTGATTATACACAATACCTGATATATGTGCATTTCTCTACTTATCTGCGCCCGTAGTTATTAAATAAAATCATGCAAGCTATGGTGTTCACTTACAGAGGGCAGGACAGACGGTTTCAGAGCAACCAGCGGCACTTTGGTTGTTTTTCCATCATAAGTCAGGCCCTCCACTTCCACCATGTGGAACTTATCCTCAGCCTCGGCTCCCAGACACACCTGGAAAAGCAGGAAATGATCAGTCAAACATTTCTACTGATACCCTCCAACATGGTGTAGCATGGTTAGTGCATGGTTCAGTTGATAAGCGTTATGATTTCTTGTTTCTTCCAGGAAAGGAATGTGTGTTTAAATAATCTAGATGCCTTAGATAGCTAGTTATATGTCTGTTGATGCCATTATTGTGATTTCATTTTACTTTTAGGACGCAAATATAGCCTCACACTAAAATGCAGTCAAAGCATGAAACAGTAATTTGATACATGTTTTTGTTGCCGTTTGGGTGCTGCATAAGCAGAGAGATGAAAGATGAAATGAAGACGTCGCAACACATTTAGGAACCTAAAGAAAGGAACTTCTAAACTCACAATACTTTGAAGTAAAAAACATCTGTTTAATCCAAAATTTGAAAACTGGTGAATGGTAAATTAACTCAACTCAACTCATTTTTAATTATATAGCACCTTTCATACATTCACACATGCAGCCTAAAGTGCTTCACAAAAGTACAATGATAAAAGACTAAAACAAGATAGAGGAATGTGATGTGAAATACTTAAAAATAAAAATTAAATTAAATTAAAAATAAATTAAAATAAAATATATTAATTAAATAAAATCAAAAACATACCAGAGAAATAAAATAAAATAAAATATTTTTTAAAAAGAGGATAGAATAAAATAGATAAAAATGATGTTAAAACAATGGTCATAAGAGTAATAAAGGTAATAATGCAGTCAAGGGCTAAAAGGAAATCAGAGGCAGAGAGTTCCAAAGTTTTAGTGCATAAAAACAGAAAGCTGGCACTTGTGAGGGACACATGATACAACAACTGAAGTGCTCTCTGTAGTCTCCTGACCGCTCACAGTGCTTTTTACACGTCACATTCACTCATTCATACACTGATGGCAGAGGCTGCTATATGCAGCAGCACCCATCAATATTAACTAATCCCAATCACACAGCACTGGTGCATCCACCCAGGGGCAGTTTGGGGTGAAGTGTCTGGCCCAAGGACACTTAGGCAAGTTAAGACCATGCATCAGACCCTCAACCTTTCAACTAGGGGTCAACTTATTCTACCACTGAGACACAGCTGCTTCTACTTGCACAAGACAAGCCAAATATGTCAAAATCAACTTGTCAACAAAAGGATTGATCTATCTTTAGAGAAACATATAAACAGTGTTAATATGAGGGTTAATCTGATTTACATAGTTGATACACTCTACAATCTGACTTAATGTGAATCACACAAACACAGGTTACACTGTGCATATCATTTATTTATAATGTTGGTTGTACTTTTTTTTAAAATAGAAAGCATTGGTTTTTCTTAGTCTGCATTATTTGGACATGCATTGTCAACATAGATATCTTTGCATGTGGGTAACAGTGTGTGTGTGTGTGTGTGTGTGTGCATCCCTTACTGCTTTGAGTGACAGCTGCTGCTCCGTATCATCGTCGTCTACGTCAACTTTGAACTCCCGTTTGTCCGACTTGAGGGTACAACCTGAGGGGAAACGATATGAGCGTCGAGTACATATCATTATATCTCAATACAAATGCACTCACATACAGCAGCATACACGAATGCATGATGCTGATGCATAAATGAAGGCTTACAGTTTGCAGAAGGTTTGCATTTCTATGTCTTTGTCAGCCAGCTAACAAAAGAGCTGAATTGGCGCCAGCAGAGGCAGAACAGGCTAGCCCTCTATTTAGCACGCTTTAACCTGCTGAAATGTAAGCTGCTCTTATGTGCATGAGAACATGGGTTTCAAACTGATTATGCAACAGAAAAATATCACGTTAGTCTAAAGACGCGAGCTCACCAAACAAGTACATCTGTGGTCTGCTCAAATCTGAGATATCGTCCTCCATCTTTGCGGTAGCTGGTTACACTTCCGTAAACTGGAGTGATTGACGTGTGAACGATCCAATGGGGAGCAAGGACGCGATGACGTTGGAAAACAGTTGAGCCAATAGGATTAGAAGGTGGGCGGGACTAAATAAGCTGAGCGTTCTGGTCGGTGAGCAGCAGATGGAGGTGTCGCAGAGGAAATAGAAGATACTGCACAATGTGCTGCTTTCAGGTGACTACAAAAGTATACAAGCAAAAGTATAAAGAACATGAACATGTTTTATTTAATTTAAAAATAAAGGATAGATAGATAGATAGATAGATAGATAGATAGATAGATAGATAGATAGATAGATAGATAGATAGATAGATAGATAGATAGATAGATATGATGTATGATGATCATGATCATGATATGTATGTGATGAATATAATATGTAATGAATATGGTGTGTGATTACTGTATATATGGTGAGTGTAGTGTGTTGTGTTGTGAATATATGTAATGTATTGTATGAATTTATATGCTTTGGCAATAACATATCTTTGTTCATGCCAATAAAGCAAATTTGATTTGAATTGAATTGAATTGAATTAAATAGATAGATAGATAGATAGATAGATAGATAGATAGATAGATAGATAGATAGATAGATAGATAAAACATATCTACACCATCTTTTTATTAACATGCAATAATTACTCATCCCTCTCTTCTTACATCTGCAATATGTTTGTTCTACCCATCTTCTCAGTTCTGTTCTGTACATTGTTTTATACTATGCTACAAGTCTGTGCACATTTTTTAAGTGCATCACTGGTTTTGTAAATATTTGTAAATTTACTTATTTAGCGGTGTAGCTATGTACGTCATAAGATATGCTTCTTTTGACTACTTTGATTTTAATTGCTAATAACTTTTTAATAATTGCTATATATGCTCTTGTTTACTTTATACTGTTTTGCACTTTCTATTTTGCTGCTGTAACACTTTCCCCGTTGTGGGATTAATAAAAGAATATCTTATCCTATCTTATCTTATCTTATCTGATAGATAGCTAGACAGCTAGATAGATGACGGATAGATAGATAGATAGATAGATAGATAGATAGATAGATAGATAGATAGATAGATAGATAGATAGATAGATAGATAGATAGATAGATAGATAGATAGATAGATAGATGTTAATGTAAGTCATAGTACACACTCAGGAGAAAGCATGGCAGGAAGCAGGGAAGACACATGTTAATCTGTGAATCACTTTCATCATAATACAAGCAAATCCTGTTGTTCTTTGCACATCCACCAGTTTTCGATGATCTTCAGGCTCTTTATACAGTTGTTTGTATCTCCCTTATTCGTAATGGCACGCTAAAATAACTATTACAGCTCGTTTATATTAAGATTGGGATGTTCTCCCTGAAGTCCATCGCTTAATGTGCCGTTTGGACTAAATAAAAGAGGCCTTTGGTCAGTGATATTAAAAGTCCAGCCCAGGGGGCAGTTGCAGCCTTTAAAAGAGTGTTCTGTGGTTGTTAAAAATATTGGTAATAAAATGGAGAGCCATTGCAGTCTCAGATATTACAGAGAGAGACAAATTGAGTGAACTTTTCAGACTGTGCACAAATAATTGTATCAATGGTATAGTTTGGGTTTTTTTAAGCTGCAGAGGAGACATGTTTTCATTTTTCTTTTTGCTGAGTGCTGAAATCTTATTATACAAATCTATACAATGCAGTCATAAGCTGTACGTCTCCTTTTTTTCTTTTTGCTTCCCTTCCTGGTATCATCCTCAGCCCAAAACCTGTGATGATGTTCTGTTTTTCTAAAAGTCACTGCAGGCAAGTCATCAGTTGCAGGAGCTTGAATCACGGCCTAGTTTGACACAACTCGCTGTGTGCTGCAGGCTTCTGTCCTTCAAGTTCTGCACTGACACAGTTTTTTGCTTGGATAGAAAAACACTCTTTTACCTGTACTCCCTGAGTACTCAAGTGATTTATCCTGCTGTAACAACTCAAGATGTACAGGCCTCTGAAATATAAGGTCTATAATGTACCTTCAGAACAGTAACAAAGTCGATTATTGAGAAATACCTTTTCTTATCTTAACATGTGTCACAGTGCGTCTGTAGATGACCCCTATTGAGCAGGTGTTGAGTCATTGAGGTGCAGCAGTATTACTCAGAAGGAGTGCGTGGAGTTGTCTTCATGCATGCCTGAGAGCTTGAGAAGGCTCTAATGTGTCACAGACTGCCAGGACACGTCTGCAGATCCACTCTCATGGCCAATGTGATGGTGGAGCAACTCGACTTACTCAACGCTTTTGCTTTCTTTTTAGCAGAGATTATATTAATAATTATAATATAATGAGACATAAATTTGAATCACATTATTTAGCAACATCCTGTTTTTATTTATGTATTGAACGCTTGTTTCTGCATGTTGTTTGTTGTGTTATGTAACCTTTTTAAGCACTATGTGAACACTCTTGCAAACTGCTTTACATTTATATCCCTTATTTTTATAACAATGGTCACTGACATGCTCTGTCCTTATTTAGCAAACACATAAATAGAAATGAATGAAACAAAGGAAGTGTGCATTTTTATATCCTTTATAGATTGAATGCCAATGGGAGGATGTTCATATTCCTGCATTGTGTTGTGCATCATCCTGCACATGATTTCCTTCTGTCCCTGCATGCCCTATTCTATGCAAACATGCACATGTGTGACTGTTTGCACATGTGTGACTGTTTGTACATGTGCGTGTATGTGAGTGAGTATGAACGCATATATGTGAGTGTGTGAATGAAGGTGTATGGAGAGAACTTTAAGAGCGTGTCATGTCAGCAGGTCTCTGTCACGCTGTCCGACTGCAGAAAGAGTTTTTCATTCTTCACCTGACTCAGCTGGCCGTGACTCAACGCTCAGGATTTTCTGCCAGGGCTGCAGCGAACAGTCGTTTAAACATCATCAAACCATTATCCAAAATGCAAAACCATGCTGCACTACAAAAAGACATTATCTACCTAATGTGCTAATTGTCCTCCATGGATTTAAATTGCCATGTTTGCATGTATGTATGTCTTTAATTTAAAGTCACAAAGTTCAAGTATAACCCCCTCACTAAATTACAAAACAGTTAATCTGTCTCAAGGACCCAAGATGTTTGAACCATTTGAGAAAATAAAACCACAACACATCAGAGGATAGATGATTTCTGTGCAATTATTCAGTAGAATACATCACAATAAAACGACACCGTGCGGTATCATTACATCTGTCAGTAGAGTGTTGTGGTTTTGAGTCATCACGATGTTGGGGAATCAATGAACAGGATTAAAAAATAAAAGCTTCTGGGAAAAACTCTTGAATCATATAAATGATGTCAAATTTTTTCCTTTAAAGCTGATATAATTCTGGTTCAAACTTTCCATCATGACTGATCTTTTCTCAGCAAGTGAAGCAGAACTAGCTTTTGATTTTCTTTATTCCCACTTTGGTTTCACCCACTTGTGAACAGGTTTAAACAGCAGTTTCAACAGGAGCACTTCATGCTTGACCTAACATCAGGAGGAAACTGTACAGATCATTACAAATCATGTAAGCCTAATTGTAGAATTATTGATTTGGAGCAATAATACTAACTTACCCGTCTGAAAGTGAATCCTTCTTTCAGATGCAATCATCATTTTCTTAGCAACTCAAATAAACGGGCCGTGGTGGTGTTTTAGAGTCAAGAGCTATAAAAGCCTTGTGTCAACATAGCCTGACATGTCAACACATTAACAGTGATCTAATGGAGTTTGGCATTCGCTGTTGCTGTCGTACAACATATCGGGGCTACAGCAGCTGTCACTACCCAAAAAGGGCCATTGGGTTTGTGGACTGGTGTGATTATATGTGGTATCATTAGAGAATAAAACACAATAAATAAAAAATAATTGAATGTCGTTCTCAGACTGGTGTCATTCATATGTAGTACGATTACTAATGTTTTGCATGTGAGCAACATTTTAGCCATCAAGCCACAGTTCAATAAACATGTTACACATAAAGACCACAACTTATCTTTATATCCATAATCCTACCCGAATTTTCAGCTTTGTATTCAAAAACTAAAGTTGCAAAAAAAGATGCAATTAACTCCTGAAAACAAAAAATGTGGCTGAATTGATTTATGCTACGTGTGCATGCTTGCAGGCCTTAAAGGCCGTAGAAGCCTAAACTGCTGGGTTGATTTGCATACATAAACTGGATATGACTGAAACAGAGAACAATAAGATAGGAAAGTGCATTACCATATACGATCTCTATATATATATATGCATAAACTGTAAGTGTATAATTCCCTTGATTTTTGAAACAGTGTTCGCCAGTCTCAAAACTAAACCCTAAATCCTTGCAGCCTTCAACCAATTGTTTCGCTTAAGCTTCACCTTTTTGAAAAAGACATGTTTACTGGTTTTCTTGAGAATGGGACCAACTGATGGCAGCAGACGGAGCGTGACACAGAGCACAACACGGCTGTTTTGGTGAATAGTTTTTTTGTCCGCCTGTTCCAAACAGAGTGGCTGATAGGAAGTGTGATACACCCTGAGCCTCTGTCTCTTGTTCATCTTGTGTGGTGACATTTTATTGGATAAGGACAGGGCTCTTTGGTGGCGAGACAGAGAGGGAGTGAGAGAGAGAAAAAAAATCTACAGAGCCATGACAAGAGAGGAGAAAAATCTTTAAGCACCTGTAGTAAAACACAATGCACGGTTTTGAAAACAGTAAAAGCGAGGAATTTTTCACGAATGAGCCAAGTCACGTCTTCAAGGAATTTGAGACAGAGAGATGAAAGCAGCATATAGCGGAGGAAATGGGGGTTGAGGAGGCGTCACCTGGAGGACTGCCTGCTATTGACAGGATCCCAACCAGGCAAGACGCCCTAAAAAACTGACGAAACCGACGTGTTGTGTTGTGGAGAAAGCAAAGGGTTGTTGGGGATGGATGCAGCTGCAGACAGCTGTTTCCAACCAAATCATCAACCTGCTCTGAGAAAACAGTTTGGAGACTCCAGCAGCCAGATGCTGTTGAAATCCCAACAAAAGGCACAAGATGTTCACCCTGGAGTTTTTTCAACACATAAGTATGTCATAAAAGCTTATGAAAGGTATTTGTCAGCAGCAGGCACAGCCAAGATAACAAGAGGCCGAAAATATGCTTCAATTCATTGATTGACTGCAGTGGTAGGAAGTTACAGAGGAGGAATACTTCTGTTACTGTATGCAGAGGTAAGGATGTCTCCAGCTGGGGCACTGACTGAAGATGTTACATGCCTGTATATAAGTTTCAGAAATTCTAAATATATCATAATACGGATAAATCTTCACTACTAGGTACTAACACAAAAAATGAAAATAAATACAAATGCAAAAAGAGCTATTGTAACCTTTTGCATAGCATACTATAAGATCAAACTTAAGTCACACCTCTGACTGGGTAAAAAGCCAGCCATAGTTTTTTTGGTGGCTTCAGGGGTGGCCAACCAGATTTCAGGGGTGATGCCACCCTATGGCCAGACCCTGGAAATGCTCCTGCAACTGCTTCAATATTCAGACACCGTTTGAAGCACACTGTCGACTTCTTTAGACAGATGTCTGAACTTCAATCTCCTTGCATATTTTGAGAGCAGCATGTTAACTTAAAGCTCCTGGGAGAAGTTTTTAACAGGTTGTGGAACAGACTGAAATTGATTCTGGTGCTTTTTAATGATATACAAAAGCAAACAAGGCAATCAGCAACAAGGCTGACTTTCTTTATATTGTAGTTTTAAAGCCTTGAACCACTGTGAGGAGGAAGGTGTCAGACCAGATGATTGACAGCATGCTGAAGAAACAGTCTGTCTTTATATTTTCATCAAATATTCACAATGAGTGACACATTTGACTCTTAAAAGAGAACAGGATGTGTTTTTTTTTGTTGTCAGAAAGTTCCTAACAGCAGCTTTAAATGCATTAGTAGGGAAATAAATGACAGTAATTCTAAATTTGCACTATACTGTGTGTTTCATTTCCTTATATGATGCTTAGTTTCAACCTGAACGGATGGGACAATAACACAATTTAAAGATGACTGCTTGGTGTATCCATCTGCACATTTTCCTCACAACTAAAATACAATTACAAAGAAGTGTCTCTTCAAGAGGAAACAGATAGAAGAGGGAAACCTCGACAGAGAAAAGAGGTGAGTGATTGTTATGACCAACACTGACAACTGGAGACCCGATTACAGCGACTCGAATTAAAGTTTTCCACCCAATGTTGTGAACAACTTCAGAGCGGATTCAGGGGCTCAAGGAACTTTTCATCAAACTGGTTTGTACATTGGAAAAAAGTTAACCATCATCATAATGACTGTATTGTTTTAATATGTTATTCAAAATTATAGATTCAGTACAGAGGTTCAGTCAGGAGGTGAAAGGGTCCCAATTTAGTTTATTACTTTCTTCAGCCCCTTACGCTCACTTTAGTAAAGATGTTTAGTGTCTGCAGTCTTGTCTTCTGAGGTATATTTCGCTTCTACGTTAGTAAAGGATTTATGTTCTTCTGCCAGCTCTGGTGATTGGCTCCCAAGGTGGGCGCGGCAAGGCCCATTTCCTGTTTCATCACAGCGACCGAGGCTCATTTACGAGCAGAGAACCTGAATGATGTGTTTACTGTGCGTCTACCTATCTAGATGGTTTTTTGTTATGACTCGGCTGATAAGCATTTGCATGATAGTGTGGATGTGGTGATAACGGATGCTTGACTGTCTGGTGTCTCTGTGACCGTGATTCACCCAGACAACAATGGAGGCAAGAACCAAAAATAGTGTGGGAGCGAATATTTGAAAAAGATAAAGATTTAGGATTATACAGCCTTTGTGATGTTGTTGTTTGTTGGAGGTTTCCATGCCTCCTATGGGTGTTAACTGATTGACTGGAAGCAAAGGCGCTTTGGCTACGGATAATGATTTCTCCTTTACATAAGTTGTGCAGAAACGAAAGCAGTGCAGAGTTTACTGAGGAAGAAGGTCAGTCTTTAACAGACCCCCTTTGCTGATTGTTCAAATACTCTGAAAACGGTAGATGAGACACAACTTTGTCCGGTGAAATAAACTAAAACAGTTAGAAATGTATGATTATATTCCCTCCTCCAACCATCGTACTTATATTCCATCTAAGAGAGTTTTCACCGCTGTTTATATTGGCATGAAATCTGCATAAAGGGATAAAAGCCAATCTAACTATGCTTACCCAGAAAGCTAAGTTTGGCCTCTAGAAGAGCCTTCCCTTCAGTGCCAACACGTACCAGATTTCCAGCTGTCAATCCAACCCTGAGAGGAGACTTAAAATCCAAGCTGATGTAACCCGTAGTTCATCTAGGCGAACATTTAGTCTAACAATCTCTCTGATGATGGAACAACACTTCACCTCAAAGATAGAGAGATTATCAGCTGCAGCCATTTTTAATCACTGAACAGATACAAAGTGTGATTAATAATTGAATCCTGCAATCATTGGAAGAGAAAAATATGTAATGGCTCTCCACAAACTTTGTTATGGGAGTCCATTTACTAAACGCCAGTTAGGGCAATACAATTAATCAAGACTTTTCCTTTGATGGAAAAATACAACTTTTAATTTTAGATCGTCATTTTGAGATAATGAGTCACAATTATGTGATAAACTGTAAATAAATCATGGAATACAAATCCTAATCTTGAGATGAGAAGTCAAAATTATGAGACAAAAAGTCAAAATCTTAAAATGTTATGACTTTTCTTTTCATCATGAATCTTAATTTTATATTTTTGATTTAATAATAAAGGCTTACTTTCTCAGAATTTAAAATTTTAATCCTATAACTAATTCGTTTTTTATCTCTAATTTAAGACTGTCATAGTTTTGCCCTTGACCTTCTTATTTTGGTTTTTAATCTCATAATATTTACTTAAATCTCATTCTTATGACTTCTTATCATATGATTATGACTTTTTATGTAATTTTATCTTTCCTTTTAATTAATAATTATGACTTTTTATCTTGTTACTTTTACTTTTATCCCATAATACTGACTTTTATCTAAAAATACTTGTTTTGTTTTCTTTAATCAAGGCTAAGTCTCTGCTTGGTTGCTTGTTTCCTTGTTTGTTTATTAGCAGATATTGTTTTTGCATAAAAGGATTTCACTCTTGTCTTTTATCTGCCTGTAAATAACAACAAAAAATACTAAAAGGAAACCATTTGGTAGGATTCACTGCCAACAGGACCAAGAACCAAGATTTGGTCAGGACCTAAACAGAAACTGCGCCTTGTGAGGAAAAAAGTGGATACAGTGGATTAAGGTACGACTGACTAACAGGTGACCTGATCAAATGGTTGCCAAGATCAACATAACTTCTGTCCGCTCATTTGGATCTTTCCCCTAAAATAAGGGAACACTGAAACAGCATCCCCTCTAACTTTATTGTGACAGCACTTGGCTGCATTGAGCCTGATGTTCAGAGTTACACACTGTTCTCTGTGTGTTCACATATAAGGTTGAAATCCAGAGAATTGCCCACTTGTAGGTGTTCCAATAAAATCTGTGGAATAACACAAAAACAGAAACATAAAAGCCAGACCGCAGTTCAAATGTTCACTTGGCAGCGGCACAACTTGTACTCTCGTTGTAATTTGAGCTGGCATCAGTTTCCAAACCTTTATTTATCCAGGGAGGCCTCTGCTGAGCACGCTCGCTGTTCTTTCGGCGACGCCCTCCCTCACAGTCACACCTGGGAGCTGTAGTCATCAGTTTTTATGGATAAAAAAGGTATTGGCCTGTCTTTGTGATACACTTTGATGGTATCTTACCTTTGGGTGGTTTGAAACTTTAATGTGTAATCATAGCCAAATCCCAAGAGGCTAACTATCTGCGCTAAAATCATAAAGTATTATTGCATTGTTTTCATAATGGTGACAAACAACAAACAGAGCAGACGAAAAAGAGCCCGACGAGACAGGAGAGGGAAGAAAAACAGAGAGCTTCGTCATCTTTTTCAAAAAGTCACAATATCATTTAATATAAAACACCTTTAAATTGAACATAATGAGGAATTCATCATCAGGAGATCCACCAATCCTCTACCACTTGAACACTGCAGTCCACCTCCATGGCAGCTGACTTCAATGGTACATCCGAGTGCACACAGAAAAGGGGTTGAAACATGCATTTTACTACATTGTACAAAGTCGAAAGCGAAAAACAGGAGGTCTTTTTTGCCGTTATTGGCAGAGAGTCTCTGCTGCCTCGTGGGGGATCCAGAGGCACAAAGAGGGGGGCACAGTCTTGATAGTTGGGCATGTACAGAGGTGTCCGTTTGTTTCCTGGCACTTATGGATAAAGTGCCCTCCTCTCTTTTAGACTGCCAGCTGAAGGGAAAGCGGAAATGTGGTGTAAGGCAGGAAAATGACTCAACATACTTCAGATATTCAAGATAACAGATGAGGACTTGTTTAAATGTGACAAACAGAAGTGTCAGTGCGGCTCCTGAGCTGTGAAGTCCGCATACAGTGTTGTGTAGGTCTCGGCAGTAAACCCACCATGCTGCTGGTAACGATCAATGATTGAGGAAGCAGTGTCCATCCATTATTCTGTATGTATGACATTGACAATCCCATGAAGGTGCTGCGTTTTTGAACGTCAGACACGACTGAACATTTCCTCCCTTTCGTCCATCCACACTTTGATAACACATCTTATCCCCTCCCTACGTCTCTCTCTCTCTCTCTCTCTCATCTATACACACACACACACTCAAACTACAGATGCCACAGAGGTGACGGAGGTCACCTTATTGTCGTCCGCCCAGGGCTGCAGGTTCTGCAGGGCGTACAGGGAGGAGTTGTGCAGGCAGAGCGGGTCCGGCTGCAGTGGCTGGCTCAACGTCTTCTGGAAGGCTTCCTGCTGAAGCTGCAGCATCAGCCGGTTGGCCTGCTGCCTCTCAGCCTCTCTCTCCTCTGCGGTCTGTCTCCTGGGTGGAAGGAGGAGACAAAAGGAGTACAGAGGGGAGGATAAAATACCTATATGATGTTTGTTTTATTGGGGATTTTATGAGCACAAGATTGACTGATGTTGCAAACCACGGCACTGAAGTGCAATCTGACTTTCAGACCGGATATCGTTTACATGAAGGCTTTTTAAGGGTCATTTTAAGGGTAACAATATTTCTGCTGCACAAAATGATGATAATATCCCAATTTTATTTTATATTTTCAACATTTTCTAATTGTCATTTTCCTACTTAATCTCTAAAAAATTATTTGAGCTGATCTGGTCACAACCTGTAACCACATGCAACCAGTGTGAAGTGTGATGATTAGAAATAGCTTCAGTTGGAAAAGCAATAAGCTCAAAAGCTGTTAAATGGTGTGAGACTGTAGCTCCTCCTGAAAGCTTTTTAATGAAACGAACAACACTTTATGGAATACCAGCCTGAATGGGATTTTTGGATTTTAATGGAACTTTATGTGTGTATTTTTCTTGATCAGGCTGCAGCTATGGGTTAAAGTTAGCAGTCAAAAGGAAGAAAAGTAAAGATAATACATCATATTTAAAAAATAAATAGAGAAAGATAATCAGATGAAAGGTGAAAGGGAAATACTTTCTTGTAGTTAAACCTGTATATTTGCCTCTGCCTGCACAGTTCACTGCTTTCCCTGCACGCCTATCAAACACCTGTGCATGCTCTTCAGCTTCAGGCTGGATGACAGCTGATTAGGATGAGTGACAGGTGTTAGAAACAAACACAGAGAGAGATAACAGCTCAGCTCTCTGCCTCAAGGTGAGATTTTACATCTGTCATTTTCTTTTTGAGAGCGTCAAACAGACAAACACTGATATTGTGTTTTTTTTGGACTACAGTATGTTTAAAATGTCACAGCCTTTTAATAGGATGGTTTAGTTTGATGATCTACAGATAGAAGGACACAAAACAGTCACATACAGTTTATGTGGGCATGTATTTTTCAGAACTGCTCCAAATCTTGCCAATTTTGTATTTTCTAACTCAATATCTGGAGCAATTTGGGTGACATAAACATCTTTTTTCATCACATTATTTCACCAATAACCTATTTGAATATGGGTGGATTCCAAGTCTGCAGGATTATAGATATAAAAAAGAAGTGAGCTATGCATGACAGGATTAAAAATGCATGTTTTTGTTGAAAAAGTTCAAAATTTTACTCCCATAAAAACTAAGAAACTGTTCTTTTTAATTAAATATTACCTCTCTTGCATTTAAGTTTAAAATCTAACATATTTGTACAGTTTACTTGTTTCTGTGTGTGAGATCATTTAACCAGGATTGCTCTGAAAGTCCTCATAAGCCACATAAAGGCACAATGAGAAATTTTCCAGACCCTTTTATTTTTTCTAAATAAAATAATGGTGTTACTAATAACACAAACCATTATGAACCAATGCTGTCAAAATCAGCAACATAAAAATGGCAGGTGGAACTCACAGGCGGAAACACACCTCTGAAACACTCTTTCATACACACCAAGCTCCATCCATTAGCCACACATTATTGTTAACAGCATTATCATAATCTGATTCGCCGGCTGTTGATTTGATCATCCTCTTGTTACTAGCGTAGTCGTCACGCAAAGACATCCCTCATGCTCATCCTATCAGGTGCACACTACAGGGAGATGGTATAAATCTCTGCAAAACTAGGAAATCAGGAAAACCAGTTACACCAATTCCCTCATTACTTGTGACAAGACGTGCGGTCTTGGATTCAGTTTGCTGGTGTTAATTGCACGTTAATACATTTTTATTCTATCTTGTTGTAGAAGAAAATGCATCTCTGCTTTAACTGACTGAATCTGAAGTCAAACACATACACGTTTGTTTTAATTTCTAAATCAATGTCAAAGGAAATGTCAATAATATTTGTTCCTTTAAGATAGGAAAGCTAACAAGATAATAAAAAGTGTAATCAGCACTGAGGAAGAAACATTAGTAAGTGTGTTAAACTGAAAAATCATTCTTGAAAGCTTTAAACATTAAAACCCTAAGAGGTTATTAGCTGTTTGTATTATGCTTTTGAAATATGCGTCCTGTCCCTTTAAGTATGGGCAGGGCTTCATAATTTGATTTCCTACTCATTTACTTCCAAATGGCTATAAACAACAGTTACAATGAAGTGAACGTGTGTGTGTGTGTGTGTGTGTGTGTGTGTGTGTGTGTGTGTGTGTGTGTGTGTGTGTGTGTGTGTGTGTGTGTGTTTTCTGTCTATGGGCTTGGCAGTGGAGTCCTCCTGTGAGTGTTTCAGTATTGCTTTGGACAGCAGCTTTCTAAAAGGCCTTTCAGGACGCCCA
The DNA here is from genome assembly GCF_009762535.1 of Notolabrus celidotus. Classification (NCBI taxonomy): domain Eukaryota; kingdom Metazoa; phylum Chordata; class Actinopteri; order Labriformes; family Labridae; genus Notolabrus; species Notolabrus celidotus. The sequence goes on from NC_048279.1 coordinate 31,675,537, forward strand.
CGAGTAATTGTGCTTGGTCAAGTGAACTGGCCTCGATTGGCAGCTAAGCTAAGCAAAATAGGTGTTGTGTTGGTACCACGTCTCAAATCGTTCCTGCTGCCGGCTCTTTGGCTTGTTTTGAAGTAAAACAAGTGTAAGCATTTTTAAAAAAACGAAATAAAAATCTCAGATCTGTAAATTTATGGCACGAGGAAATTTGGAAGGAGTCCTCTGAGTGAAAAAGCTTCTTAAAAAGCTTCTTAAACCACCACAGCCTCTATGGGAGCAAAGTATGGCAGAACCACATTCCACTTCTCAACACTCAGTGAAGGAAAGCCCTGCTGCTGTCTTACCGCCATTTTGTCCGTCTGTTCTGAAACCAGGTCTTGACTTGTGCGTCTGTCATCTTCAGGGCCTTTGCCAAGGTGGCGCGCTCTGCTGATGCCAGGTACTTCTGCCGGTGAAAACGCTTCTCCAGCTCACAGATCTGCACCCGGCTGAAGGAGGTACGAGGCTTTTTCCTCTTGGGCGGCGTGCGGTTCTGGTAAGGGTGTCCGATACGACGGGTCACGGAGAAGGGTGAGAGAGCTGCTGAAAACCAAACAGAGAGAGAAACAGAGTCCGATGATTTGGGAGCAGAGACTCTTCAGAAAAGTCCATGTTAGCATCAGGAATAAGATTATTCTAAGTAATGGAGGTTTTGTGTGAGTATTTTTTCTATGATCTGTGCTTCTAAAATCTAAACTTATTTCCCTTGAGGTTTTGTTTGTTTGCTCATGTTACAAACATAATTCAGTTTTCCAGTCCTCGGTTAGATAAAATTATTGTCCATTTTGTCTTTACTCTGGAAAAGGCCAGTGTGTTAGGGGAGTCTGAGAAAAGGCCCAGAAGCTGCCAGTTGAAGAAGATAAATGTAATTACGACTGTTATTTCCCTGCCAGATTTTGAGAACCAAACAGCGGTCTGATTCATGCAGAAAGGAAGTCCAAAGAGATTGAGAAAACTGGGATGTGCAGAAACAATTCAAGAAAATACTTTGTTTGTAGCTTGCAGTAATTTGTCATCCTACACCAAAACAAGGTGCAACACATGTAAAAGAAAATGGCATTTAAACTCCTTTTAAAGCAATAGTTTTTACATTTTTACTAAAAAGACACAAAAACACTTTAGATTTTAAGAAGGAGGCACTTCAAATGAGCTGTAAATCACATGGGTTGACAAGGAGGAGGTTATTTTGAGGGGGTCACTCACCTGGGCAAGCCCCCTTTGGGAAAGGATAGTCAGCTAGAAGGCCATTGGTGTCTCGCAGGTGAGCGAGCTCGGGGTAATAGCATTTAGCTAACGTCTCCACAGTGCTCCAGACAGGGACCCTGCCGATGTCTCCCTTGGGGAGAGGGCAGAGGGACCCGGCGACCCCCGGCCCCCCTGTGACCTCTCCTGCTCGGCTCTCCTCTGCCTGCTCCCCTAAAGGAAAGGGAGACACATTGAGGTCCCACATCTGGAGCACAGCAGCAGCCAGCGCTGTGCAGGCGCCAACGCATAGCAGCTAATCACATGAAGGATCCCTGAATGATGAGCAGAGTCTGCTTTAACATTATTTACTGCCAGAGACTAAAGTTAGCATTTTGAAAGGTTTAGGTCCAAAATGAGATCTCTGCCATTTACAATAATGAGGATGTTACAAAGATGAATGAGTACATACTGGCCACTAATCAGAATCAGACAATCAGGGTCAATGTGAGGGTCAGAATATAATCCTATAACCATGGTTAAATTATAAACTCACTTTAAACAATAGAACTAGCAAACAGTCTATCAATCTTCATTTATTACGCCAATTCATGGTACCTCGAGACACTTTACAGAAAGAGCTGGTCTAGACTGCACCCCTTGTTATCTTATTTACAGAGACCTAAACATCAAGAATAATATAAGAGCCATTCAAAATTCAATAACCGGTCAAATCAGATTTTTTCAACCGATGTCAATTTGTAATTTTGGCACTAAATGCCTTCCATATACACGCAGACATTTCTTATTAAAACTCCCACTAATAAGTACATTTCAGCAATGTTTGCCTTTGGACCAGAATTATTTAAAATTGTTAATTTTCACACACAGCACATCATATAATATCAAGTATTTCTCATTACAGTATTGAAGTTGAGGCAGTGTTTGCTCTCACAGCAAAGTCATTAAAATGTTCAATTTGGGTGCAAAATGTTTACAACACTAAACTTCACATCTTTTTTTATTTTGCTGACAATATTTGAATATGTGGCAACGCTTGCCAGCAGAACAACCAAAATCAAAAATATCTAATTTTGGCCTAAAAGGTCTTCCATACAACTATCTATTAATTCTTCTGTAACTGGAAGAATCTAATGTTTCCCATCCTGTCAATCAAAATTAAAAATATTAAAATATCCAGTTTTGGCAGAAAATGCCTCTCATACATACATCAAGCATTTCCCATTAGATATCCTTATTTTGTGATGTCTGCCCTTGGCTCAAAAAACAAAATCTACAAACAAATCTGTGTAGGCAAAATGTTGCCCTCACATACATCAGGCATTTCTCATTAAAACATCTGAAAATTAAAGCTTGTGACTTGTAATGATCATACAAGTCTTTGAGTATGTGGATCACTTTTAAAGACGAGACCAAGAATATTTTACAGATCATGATGATGACTTGGTAATTATGCTTCATTAGGTAAAATATGTGTTGCACATTTTGCCTCTTTTCAGCTGCCTCTTCCAAATGTGAATGAGCAAATGTGTTTATCTTACTGCCTGGTGCTTCACTGTCCCATATCACTGTATCTGGGTATTTATAACAACCTTTCCTCTGCATCATGAAATATCTATGAATCCTGTCTATTTTGTCAGCCATGGGTAAACAGAAGATCAATAAATGCAATGAGATCGTTTTTGGCCATGGATCCACTCCCCTGCCACATTCTCATTTTGAGGGAGAATGAAAATCAACAACAGGGAGAAAAAAAAAAGAAGAAAAACAAGGATCTAAATCCACGTTCCACTCCTCCCCAACAAGCTGTTCTGCCTCCTGTCTTACAGGATGTTTATTTGTTGTTGTTTGTCAGGAAAAGCTCACCAGAAGCCAAAATGAATATGAAAACATCTGCATAGGTGTCCCTGGAGGGGCCAGGCGCTTATGCTGCTGCTCGCAGAGTTTCTGAAAATTCATTTGCAGCACAGACGATGACAATTTGGATGGAAAATGGAACATGAAGCGATTATGCGCTCGACAGTCGTTCCCAGGGAGCCGCAGACGTCCCCTGATGGTGCTGAACACGAGTGGCAAATTGAGGCGTACACGAGCAGATGATTTGTAAAATAAAGATGAAGAGCTGTGATGTGCTTTCACTGTAGGTCACATAAAGTTAACATCACCTGAGTGTGAATTAGCAGAGCAGATTTAGAGCCCTGAAATAAAAAAGCACCGCTCTTTTATTGTGTTTTATGCTGGATTCATAGTGACAGTGTTTTCTTTTGCTTCCTCTCATTATTATTTTTAATCTTCCACTGTAATATGCCTTTAATATTATTATCAGGTTTCACATTATGTGTAGCTCTGATGCTCCGTAGTAGCATAAATGGTAATTGTATCTCACTAATATTCCTTCTGGGACTCAGACAGGCATCTATGGTATTTAATCACGAGTTTATGGTGACAAAATCCCCATGATGTTTGGGATATTTCTATGAAGTGCTCTCAGTAGACAGTAGCACCTCTGTAACCCTTAAAAGTGAGATTATAGGGGCTTTATCACACTTCATTATGTTTTCAATCCCATTTTATTAGATTTTTCTATGATTCTTTCTCCAGATTCAAACACTATCATTTGCCCCTTTTGGCCCCTCATGGCCAAAAAATAGATGTAGCCTTATTGGGTCACATGCAGGGAGCCAAACAGGCCTGTTGTTGCTCCCAGCAGCAGGTCTGGCTAACTAATACCACATTAGACTGCTATTTCAGGCCATCTGCGGGCTAACTAATGGACCAGGCGCATACAAGCACGTTCAGAGGCAACACAAGAGGAACACACCATGCAGCAGGAGCGTTTGGACACTGACAACTGCAGGGAGAGCTTTACCTCCGAGTGTGCAGAATGCTGAGAAATACACGATGCAGTGATGCTGGATATTGCAGGGGTCTGGTTTAACGTTTGGACAAAGAATCTGAGCAACTCAGGAACCAGATTTGCTTCCAGATTAATACATCATTTTAATTATGGTAACTAAAAGAAAATATGAGGCGAGTAATGTTTTTTTGCATGATATTAAAAGCACATTGCAGACTGGACTTTGTGCTAAAGTAACAGACTTTCCCTGAACAACTGCATCAGTCTAATGAAGGTACATGAATGGAAATAACTAATTATTGTCATTTCAGTGCTCAAATGTTTTGATTATTCCTTGATGTTGACACAATCTTTTTTTAAATACTGAGTTAAAACTAATCATATCCAAAAAGGGTCTCAGGCAAAATTGAAATGTGTAATTTTAGAACACAATAACTGAGATTTCTTATTCATTATCATTTTTCTGAGAGTAATTACAGAATAAATCACATACAGGTTGAACTTATTAAGCATGAAACAGCGGGGAGAATGGGGAAACAAATACGGAGTACAGTATTTCCCCCTCTAAATTTAGGACTAAAATCTTTTCATTCTGGTAAAATGGAAAGAAAATTAAATGATACTGAACAGCTTGAGAAACAGTTTAACTGTTAAGATACCTCTGAAGTAGATGACATGCTAAATGTGTGAACAAGGAGAAAATCTGGTTCCCATAAAAAGAGAGAGAAAAGAAGAAGAAAGAGCATGTAGCAGAATGTTGTGACTTCTTCTGCCCCTTCCTCAAATGAAAAACAAAATGAGCCAGTGTACTAAATGTGCAGCCTGGGTAATACAATTTAGCATAAGCACATGAAAAAATAAAATGCTACCGTGGAGGATGTGTTTCCCATAATAAAAGCAGCTCTACTTAATAACACTTGTGTGTGACAGCGCCTCCCTTCCCCTCTGCGGATATTACCTCTGCACAATCTAATAAATACAGCCGTGAAGGATTCTAAAGGGGATATTGAAATATAACATGAACATATATTGCTATTTATTACACTATACGGGACAAAACGCAGAGACACACTGGCTTCTGTCAGAGCGAGAATCAGAGCGGCGTGGAGGCACGCGCGAGAGACGGAAATAAAAGCGTGATGTTTCTGCTGTGCTGCCATTAAAACCCAGACACAGATTAACAGCAGAGAGAGAGAGAGAGAGAGAGAGAGAGAGAGAGAGAGAGAGAGAGAGAGGAGAGAGAGAGAGAGAGAGAGAGAGAGAGAGAGAGAGAGAGAGAGAGAGAGAGGTTTAATTATGCCTTTTATTGGTGCTACGTGACCTGAAGGAGAGATTCACGCGCTGCATTATAGCTCTGTTTATTGTCATATTATTATTATTATTATTATTATTATTATTATCATTATTATTATTATTATTATTATTATTATTATCATCACAGAAGTTTAAACTACTTTTAAATGTTTACTAGTCGTAGTTTCTGTGGTCGTGTATTCACTCAATGATTTCAAACCGTGCACATTATGATCCATTACCTCAGCCTGCCTCCTAAACGCTTCTCCCCCCCAAATATTTATATTTATTTGAATTCATATTGAGTGGAACATTTTTACAGACACATTTTCTTTAATAAATTAATTAAACATAAAAAACTGGGTAACTATTTTGTTTATGTTTGGTGTTTTTTTAAATGTTTGGGCTGCTTGTGTTTTCAGAAAAAAACAAAAAACAAATGTGCAGATTTTAAATACGAGAGTATAAGAATAAGTGTCAGATTAAGTCTAATATTTCAAAATAAAAGCCCAATAATGATAATGTTGATGAAACGTTACAACCACCAATCATCATGGCCTATCAATATTACTATTACTTACCTACTACTAGGCTACTACTACCACTACTAGTATTGTAATACGACCAGTAATAATAATAATAATAATAATAATAATAATAATAATAATAATAATAATAATAACAAAAGTGTGGATAAAAAATACAACAGTAAATTAAAAACAATAAATCTCTTAGTGGTCATAAACTGGTGATCAACATAAACCCTCCAGCGTATAAACAGGTCATATTTCTGGATGTGGATTTTGAACATCCTCGAGTTTAATCCTCTCCCTCAGTCAGATAAAACTCTTGGTGATTTATAACGTGAAATTTATGCCATGAGGACGCTTGCCAGGATGACAAATGACATGAAGTCTGTTGTGCAAAAATAAAAAAATGAGCAGGTTTCGTTTACATCCCTGCAAAACTAAAATCACCTCCCACTGCTCCCACCAGAGCTTGGAGCCTTTTGGCAAAAAAAAAATGTTGAGCTGTTTAAAGCATGCACGAGGCCGTTTTTGTGCTCCGGTTTCATCATGGAGCGCGAGGAGAAAAACACGAGACAGAGAGGAACGTTTACAAAGCTCCTCCGTCCATCAGGAGAGATGATAGTCCATTTGATTTACGGCCTTTTATAGGAAACAGAGCAGGCTAAATGTGGCTCAGTGTGTGTGGGTGTGTGTGTGTGTGTGTGTGTGTGTGTGTGTGTGTGTGTGTGTGTGTGTGTGTGTGTGTGTGTGTGTGTTTTACAGTGTACAAGTGTGTTACTGTGTGTGTGGGGGTACTCCTGTAGCTGATCTTGGCCTGATCAATACAGTGGAAAGATATAAGCTGCGAAATAATTACAGCGACACAAAGCAGAGAGAAATTAAACGAGAGGCCCTCGGTGACTATGAGGAGAATTGATAAGCCTATTTACACTGGATCTGTTTGCAGCTGACATATCGTCCCCTAGTATTTAATAATTCATCAGCATGAAAGAAGCGAAGAGTGAATATTTAATGCGTGGAGAGGTGGAGGGGGCGCCAATCCATGATGTTCTTCATTTTCATCTTCATAACGATGAGGTCATGAGAAAGGAGCAGTGGAAACACCCCCCTCCAAAGAGCACGTTACCAAAGAGTAAAATAACACAAATAAAGACACAATTAGGCCACATGAATGTGATAACTACAGCAGGCGTAAATATCTCACTACGTTTTATTTTATGTCTGAATTTACGTCAAATCTTGTGCTTTAATAATCTCCCAGTAATGAAGTTAGCTTTTGGAATTAATCAATTCAACATCTGGTAAGGGGAAAAAATTATTTGGAAAAAAAATGGCGCACTATTATTATTATTACTAATTCTTCCTTATAAGGATACAATAATTTAATATTAAAGGGTCTTGTGCGTAATATTAAAATAAATTAATTAGTTTGTGATCTGTTTTTGATTCTGTGAGAATAAAAATGACAGTTTGTTTTTACAAGTAAAAGGCCAAAGCACATGGAAAATAATTTTGTTTTACACACTATTTAAAGTTGTTGAAGCTAAAAACTAAACCTAACTTTCAGAGCAAATAATAATTTGGATTATGTAACTTCAGAACTAAATTGGCTGGTAAAATAAGTTTAATATTGCATGCTAATGTCTCATTATTTGCTTAGTTGAAAATGGTTAAAGGTCATCTGCTGTTTTATTTTAATCCATAAAGTTATGACGTCTAAAAATAAATCTCTGTGTGTGTTAAGGGTGAAAGAAATAGCAATTGAATCCTTTTATTATTCCATCATTATGACAGTCGCTAATTACAGCTAGGGAAAATAAAATTAACCATCAGGTGTTCTTTCTCCCCAAATGTGCAGCTAACAGAGAAAGACACAGGACTTAAATAGATGTCAGAAAATTAAAAACTTAAATCTAGGCTCCATAACATGTGGTTAAATTAAATAAGTGTTGGTTATTTGAGGGATTGAATACTATATTTTTTTCAGATCAGTTATTCAAAGCTACGCGTAATTGCAGCTTTATATTTAGATGATGTGTGTGTCCAGGTTTGAATGAAAATGCTACCTCAGTATTTGCAAGTACTGAGATATTATAACAATACAATAACAGATTAGTGTGAGCTGCTATTATGCACCGTTAAATTACATTTGAACCTGCCGTATGTTATTACTATTATGACTCATCTTCCTGTTTTCTCAATTGGCTCGCAGACGGAAAAAAAATAAAAAATCATTCATCCTCATGAAAAGAAAGGGAACGTCGTTATCCGTCATCCGCTGTAAATGGAGAGTGATGGCCCAATACTGATTCATCAGCATGTCTGTGCCAATTTCTCCTCTCGTTTATCAGACTGCCCTTCCAGCAGCATAAAATTCACTCTGCGTGTATTTGTGCGTATACGATTCGTTACATATCACAACCTAAAGATGAAATCAGATGCACTCTTCACGAGCTATTAGGCCCACTTCAGCACACACACACACACACACCTCGGGCCCGAATTTGAGAGGAGATTTCATAGAATTCAGAAAAAGGCCACGAGGGAAATATGAAGTTATACTATTGGTGTTTCTGGGTGTTTGGACTCAGTCTCAAGGTGCGTAAAGGTGCCATGAATCACCTGGCCTAATAAGAACACAAACAGGACTATACAGGTGTTGCAGAATGACCATAAAAAAAACTCTTGTTACCTGTTAGTCTGTCCTTTGCAAACCGCCTACTGCTCTCCATCCAAGGGAACGTGAAGTTCGCGTTCCCCATTCCCATCCCGGGCACCGAGGCGATGCCGGGCCCAATGCCCGGCGGATGCGTCGCAGGGGGCGGATGCGGCGCAGCAGCAGCGGGCGGAGGCGGCATGGGTCTGTGCGCGGGTACCCGGATCACCCCACCTGCGCTCCCAGAGTTCACGTTAACATTCATGTTCATACTAACGTTCATGTTCATGTTGACGTTGTAGGAGCCCGCTAGACCCGCCGCTGCCGCCATGGAGCAGGCCGGGTTGTAGACGCTGTTGTAGCCGTTGCTGTAGACATTTGGGGCCAGTGCGTAATCCGGGTCGCCGGTCCGGTTCGGCAGCATGCAACCACTGGACTGGTCCGAGCTGTTGAGGATCTGGTCGATGCCGAAGCTGATGGGCTCATGCTGCTGCTGGTGCGTCTGATTCACCTCTTCGATCCCGGTGTGCTCCATAGTTTCTGTCTCTGGTGTTTCTGTCAGTTTATTCTAACAGATTATTCTTGTCGTTTAACAATTGACGCCTTGGGAGATTAAATGTTTGTGTGTGTGCTGCAGATTTGTTGTAGTCAAGCATCGACACAGGCCTCTTCTACTCCCAGGAAACCATCACCAACGCGTCCAGCAGCTCTTTCCAAAATCTTTCCATCATTTTTTGTCCAGCAGCAGGATCGGGTGTTCCCTAAATTAAAAGCCTTTCCATCGGACTGAGAAAAAGCGTATCCATCTTTAACAGCGCGCTCTTACCCGATTTACTACACACGAGGTAGCCTAACAGCACGAGAAAGATGCAGAAGGATTATCCTGAGTACTTACAGACGAAAATCCGTGTTTTGGAGTGAGGGGAAATCAGTTCTCTTGAGAGCTTGGATGCGCTTTGTTCCCCTTACTCTGCCAGCGACGATCCACACGCAGAGGGCATGGTGGGGTGTCCACAGCTCGTCGCATCAAAATAAAGCAACAGACGAAACAAAACAAAGCCGAAGAGGCGAAAACGAAGCGCCGACCTCACAGGCGTGGAGATTAATTGGAGGTGAGAGCGAAAGATGGCTCTGTTGTGCTGAATGGTGAAGTGCGTTTCAGCAGGTGAGACAACCCTCTGCGTAAAAGCTGCCATTCGGTCATCCAGCCAAACCTCCCTCCACTCCCTCCCTCCTCCTCCTCCCTCCTCCTCCCCTCTGTAGGGCAGTTGTTTTGCTCGGTTGTCTTAAAGAAGCCGCAGCTTGCTTTATCTCGTGCAGCTTTTTCTGCTGCTGATCGGGAGTCTTTGTGCCTTTTAATGGCGCTGGAGGCACAAAACGGGTCAAGTGGTTTTCAAACAGTTTCGCGTCAATACTCTTCCACATGCTAAACATTTTGGAGTAAATTATTTAGTTCATTCATTCAAGGACAATCATTGAAAAAGTGCACTTAAAGGAAAACATCACTCAAATAAAGACTCAAAATGAAAGATAGTTTTTCTTTAACTAGTTTATGGTCAGACTTTATGCCCCTCATAATTCCTCTGGTTTTTAAATGTATATTCTAACACTAGTTTATTTTTAATTAAAGCCAAACACCTCAGTAATTGGGAAATTTACAATTCATAAAAAATACACGATTAACAGAAATGACATAATAGGAGGTAATTTAAAATACACTCACAAACAATTGCAGAGAGGATCTGACAATTTATTTGTATTATTTTATTTTACTCAATTAAAAAAAAAGGATGAGAAGCTGGTTTATTTATTTAGCTATAAAGTGCTTATTTTATTTTTTGTCCATCTTTGTTTTAGCTCTTCATATATTCTATTCTCCACTGAAGCATACAATGAAAATATTTTAAACATGAAACGAAAGTGATGAGTTTAAGTCTCTGTAGAATTCGTCTTGTGAGATTTATTTTGGGATCTCTCAGACACCTGAAAACATCCTCGCTGTTGGACATGATTTGCTCCAGAACCTGACAGCAGGCTTGCAGCACTTTGTCTTCAAGGCTGCAATGAAACATGGCTGTTATTTTGTGTATGTGCTCACTTTATAGCTATTAACACCCACCCTAAATGTAGCCACGGACCCTCAGATTTCCCTTATACCCCATTTGAAGCACCTCCAACATTTGGGTCCACGAGCATTACGCAAAGATGCGTATCAATCTGGAAATTTGGCCTGAATGATATCCCCCCTTTTTTTTTACACCCTTAGATATAACAAACACTGAAGCAGATTTATATGTGCACGAGCTGCTGAAGCAATAATCTGTTGCACAGAGTGAAGACATAAATCCACTGACATTGACGGGAAACGTGCAGAGTTTAGGCCTGATTTAGAGCCAGTGAGAGGCCTCATCTGACGTATATGTGGAGCATCAACTGTAGAATGCATGTTAGATAGATAGATAGATAGATAGATAGATAGATAGATAGATAGATAGATAGATAGATAGATAGATAGATAGATAGATATGATGTATGATGATCATGAGATGTATGTGATGAATATAATATGTAATGAATATGGTGTGTGATTAATGTATATATGGTGAGTGTAGTGTGTTGTGAATATATATAATGTATTGTATGAATGTATGTGCTTTGGCAATAACATATCTTTGTTCATGCCAATAAAGCAAATTTGAATTGAATTGGATAGATAGATAGATAGATAGATAGATAGATAGATAGATAGATAGATAGATAGATAGATAGATAGATAGATAGATAGATAGATAGATAGATAGATAGATAGATAGATAGATAGATAGATAGATAGATAGATAGATAGATAGATAATTAAACAAATAAATAGTCAGCTCATGATGTGAGCCCCTGAGTTGCTGATTTGCACAAATTATCTGAGCTCTCTCCGCCCGGAGCGACGCCTCAGATCGCCCTGGTCTCAATTCAATAAAAATGAAAAATGTCTGATAATAAAAGCGCGACACGGGGAAAAACGAATTTAATATATCACCGTTTTATTACGCACTTATTTCACTTTCCCTGCGAATAAAGATATCTCTCCACTGCACAAGGTGGCTAGAGGGAAGCATAAAAATCAATTGTGTGGATTCAGAGCCATATCAATAACGGCGCGGGGACGAGGGCAGCGCGAGCGGAGCTGCTATTAGGCCTGTTTATATTTGCGCGTTACAATCAAATGAATAGAGACGAGAGGATGCACCGGGCCTCAGATCTGCTTACTGACACCGTAATTGGCCGTTTATGCAAAAGCAGGAAGATCTACGAGCAGGAAGGTGGAGAGTAATGTTTGAGAGGCTCGTTGGGGTAACACATCAGATCCGTGCCTGCTGCCTTCTGCTGTTGATGGTGATGGTGATGTCAGCAGCAGGACTTTGTGAGATGTGACAGTGCGTCACCTTTAGGGCTACAAAACAAATTACACAAACACACGGGATCCAGAAGTGAATCTGGAAAGGGACCCACAGCTAGAACTCAGATGAACTCACACTATATAGGCAGAGAGCAAAACTGCAAGTCCCAGATCAGTGCGTTATGATAACAGTTTTTAGGATGTGTGGATGAGTCTGTAAAGGTTCGTTTCACAGTCTATGGTTATAGCACCTCCATTCTGCTGCTCTGCAGTAGCCTACATTATAGCGTCTTAAAACTAACTGCTGGTTCTAATTTAAGACTTTTGGTGGTTTTCTTTCCAGCTGTATGTGGACTTAACGTGTGGATTTTCAAGCTACTTATTGTGTGAAAATAAATGGGCCTAAACAATCTGAAAGTCGCAGTTAAATGAGGCTTAGCAAACTGAACGACCACCGTGCTGTTTAATTTTATATTTTAATGGGGCTGCACCATTTATATATATTTATTTAAAAAGAAACTTAATTAAAACAGCAATTTAGCCAAGTACACCAAGTCCAGTGTCATAACTACACAGTGGACAGATTCTGGATAAAGGTAAAATCTGTGACTAAAATGAATAAAGTATGTGTTGCAGATATTAACCAATGGAAGAACAGATTTCAACAAATGCACATTAGTCAGATTTTTTTTAGGATTAAAAAACAATTATTACTATTAATTAATCAATCATATTGCAATCACAATATTGCTTAAAAATAAATATGGCATATTATTTCTTGCTTATATTTGTAACATACGTGGACTGGCTTCCACAGGGCCAGTGTGTGTTCGGGGCGCTGAATGGGGAGGAATGTGAGGACCACTCTAGAGGCCCTTTTGCCACAGTAAAGTGCAGTGATGGATTCAGAGGAGGGAAGAGGGGGCCATCGCCCTCCTGTTTGCTCCTTTGTTTGAAATAACTTAGCTGAGGTGCCCTCTTGGACAGAAAAATATCAAATTCCCTCTAAGATTAATCCAAACTGTATAACATTCCCTAACGTGTCCTTTCAGTAGATGAAACCCAATGAAGTGCCCTCTTAGTGACTTATCCTTGTGTTTGGCTGTTGTGCATATGAGGTGGATTAAACCATTCGGTTTTTAAAAGATGTAAAAAAAATAACAGATTTAATCTGGTTAGACTGTGAGCTTCATATTGGAGGCATCATCCTTTTATTATTCATTATTAATAACTCTGTGTTTACCTTTCACCCATATGAATTTCCACTACCCTACATTTTCAACAGACTGGAAGGAATCAAGTGTTAGATGCTCAAAAGGAATTAATCCCAACTTTCTTCATGGTATAGAACTGGTGCCCTTTTTTGCCCCCTGCCCCTCAAACAACCTTAATACACCACTGGTGAAGTGAAGGGGCCCAATTTCATATATTTTCATGGCCCCCAAATTCTCTGGCAACACCACTGCATCTGCTGCTATTTTTATACAGAGGATTCCCAATCATCCAGATCACAGACCCTGAAATGTTCACACACATCAGAGCAGGCCGAGCTTTTCATTCTGTTCTCTAACAAAAGTCACAGTGAGATGTTTCTTTCTTAGTGTAAACACTGACAGGCCAATTGTGTTGGTTTGTGATACCAGTTTCTGTAAAACCAGTAAAAGTGATCTGCTACACTCTTCCTCAAAGTCAGTCCTAATGTGAAGACTTCAGGTATCTATACAAAGAGGAGCTGGTGTTTATCTCATCATTTTTGGAGGTAATAAGTTGCACAAACGCAGATCATGAATTTCTCCACACTAACATATTCAAAGGTTCTGAGAACAAGGAAAAAGGACTGATAATTTGTGAACTGGATACATGCAATTTTCTATCCAAAAGAAAGGAAAACTTCAACTTATTTATTAATTCAAACTCTTGTATTATGAATTTAATTGAAATTCCAATCCTGCACCTCAAACCGTTCCACAGATGTCCTGTGATATACGTAGAGGTCTTGAATGTGCACATATGAGCCTCTTTGCCAACACGTCAGACACGTCAGTAAATCTGTAAACGTCTCCTCATCAGGAGCAACATCAGGATGGTCTTTATTGAGCCTGACAACCAGAGCTCACTCAACATGACACCGAGTGTCCTGTTTCATTATTCTCATTATTGAGACTGTTCACTGGGATTAGTTCTTCTAATGAAGCATCAGGGAATTTAAATGACTTTAAATAGTTATCTGATTTCTGATATGCACTTTGAGGCTCTTTAGACTGATGTGTCACCTGAAACTACACAAGATTTCTGATCATGGGTTTGTTTTACGTTTGTCACAGTTTTTCTTTCTAATTAAGCCACGACTATAAGTCTTTATTTGGTTGTCAAGCATACAAGTCTTGTTTTTACAGGATAGCATCCTAAAAAGGGAATCCAGTGATATAAATATTGATAATGTAGAATGCAATCATTTAATCAAACATAATCAAATCCAAACAATCCCAGTTTTTCTCCATCTCTTTGATGCACATGTCCCTGATAGTTCACTCTGCAGAGGAAATACTGTTTGGAGATAAATGATTAATTTATATGAACTGCTTTTCACCCTGTGTTCCTGCTCTAAGTGCTGCTGGAAGCATTTTCATCCAGCTATGTTCACCCTCTTCTTAGACGTCTCTGTCTGCAGCAGCAACTCCCCAGTTTTCCCACAAGGATCATTAAATTCTTATCTAATAAGCTATAGCTGCAAAGCATGAGGGGGTTTAAATTATCATTTTTTAAATAAAGATCCCTGACTTATTATAGGCTGCCACTATTAAACTAGTTATAAAATAGGTCAATGGAGGTCTTCCTATAGGTCCTAGATGCAAACGTGACATGATGCTGTGCTGGATTGTAATCAGCAATTTTACTAATGCAATAAAAGCCTATTGCCAATTAAGACACCCCCCACCCCTACCCCCTCACTCAACACACACACATACACACACACGCGCACACACACCCTCTCCCTCAATATGAGCGCCTTCTCTGCCTGTGCCCAGAGGCGTTGTCTTTGGTTGCCGGCTGTGCGTGATGAATCGTTATCTCCAGGCCATGCAGCTCGTCTGGGTAATAAAGTACCAGCAAAGCGGAGACAAAAGGAATTTGTCACAGTTGCCACCTCGATATATTAGCGACCTACTGGTCGGTTTAGCTTTCATTTGGGAGGCCAGGGGCCTGCACACCAAATTAAACCAAACAGAAAAAACTGGAGGTAGAAAAGGGGAGAGGAAAGGTAAGTAATGAGCCAGCAGAGGTTTGCTTCAGAGGCTGGATGAGGCCATTTAAACACAAAAAAGGAGGACGTGGAGCTCCTGTTGGGCCTACAAATACAGCGCAGCTATGAACACCACCGTTACTCAGTTCGTGCCTCCTTAATGGCGACGATACTTCATGCAATTTACGCTTAATGCCATATCTGAATCAGCTTTTACGCAGACTCACAGGTGCGCAGAATCCTTAAACGCAGTCAGCCAATCAGAACTAAACAGACATATTTTTTAACCAAAAAATTGCATTACTGGATATTTTATTATACTCGAGTATGTTATCATGCGCTGAGAGAATATTTCTGCTTTCTGAAATATGCTAAATGAATGTCATTGTTCTAAATATACAATTATTAATGAATTAGAAACAAAATGAGCACAAACTTAATCATTGAATAGCTTGAAATAAAGAATTCGCATCAACATCAATAGCCTACATTCAGCAGCTTTTACGCACACATGGAGGTGTTGCGTAAAAATACTCAAAAAGTACTCCATATTTATTATTGATGAAATTATGTTAATTTTGAGACTTAATTGTGGCCAATTAGTAACTATGACTACCTGAGGTGATATATGTGCACTCCTTCATTCAGCTTGTAATGAATTTGCGCATTCACACGGCAGATCTCAAAACACAGGTTGTATTATCTTATCATTTTATGCTACTTCTTAAAATTACTGACTATGATTGTCTTAAAACTGCAGTTGAGTTGAGTACTTGTGTAAACATTATTTTCAACGTGGTGTTCGTGCTTCATTATGAAGATGATTAGCCTTTACTGCTGTTGCTGATGTTCTTAATATTGTTAAACGTTGTTGTGTGTCATTAGTTTGTGTTATGCCTCTCTGTATTATTGCTCATTTGGGTTTTTCCACATCATGGAAAATGCCTCCTTGGATTCTTTCTTCACAGAGAAAAAAAAGTGTTGTTGTAGTGATGTTGTTGTGAATATGTAAGACATTTTCAGTGATAGTTTAGAGGTATTTGTTGAAATCTGGTCCAAACACCAGCAGACTGACCTGATGTTTAATGCACAACAAGGTGTGTATCATCAGAAAAGGAGCTGCATGGTTCAACTCTTTGGCATGCTGTCAGCTGCTTGTTTATGGAGTCTTGTCCAAATTTTTGCATAAAAACAAAAACTCCTGCAAAAGCCACAGCAGACAGTAGGAGAGGCTGATAATGGACGTCTAGCCGCCAAGTTGTCCGATAACCTCTGCATTTTAAACTGACAGCTGAAATGATCCCAGACCTGAGAGAGAGGGGAGAAAAAAAACTGCCTCAGCAATCAAGGATGTCAGAGATTAGAGTGATGAAGGCTGTCGTCCTCCTCCTCACAGGGTCTGTTTGGGTCTGTGCTGCTGCTGTTGGGTTCAAGTTCACAGACTACCCCCCTGGAAAAAACAGGTTCAGTGGTCAGGGAGGAGGTCCTTTCTTTTTTTTGTCTTTTACATAAAAGCAGGTTCTCAAAATCTGTTTGAGAACTCACTTTTTATCTACTTCTAGATTCAGCTGTAGCTCAATCAGGGCCGTAGACAGGATTTTTAGAAATACTGAAGCCTTTAATCATTGCTACTCTCTGTTTTTTATATGCAAATGTTCTTCTATTTTGCAGACAATATGTAGCCTAAGTTTTGTACCACCTGTACTTTGTGGTCTAGTGTCCCTGATAAGTTTAAATGTACAGTCTCTGAAGTTCTTGATGGTACTTGTTTTGTGTTCTGCAGGTGTATTCTGTGCAGATATTTTGTCTGATGTTAAAAAAAAAAAAAGGCCTATGTGCAACGTTAAAAGCTGCAGTTCCTTCAGTGTCCACTTGAGGCTGGCTGGTAAAACCCATGAGAAGACAGCATGGAGGTCTGAATAGCTCGTTGCTCTTTACCGTTGTACCGAGGTGAACTTTTTTATAACACGTTTATTTTGAAGATATTAAGGTTAGGTGTTTTACAGAATAAGGCATATAGGCAAAAGGTATTTAGGCAATAAGGGGGCTGACTGACTGAGCCTGTTGAAGCTGCTAGCAAGGAGGCTAAAGGCCTGCTTCAACTCCACCTATTTGCTTCCTGCTAGGAGACCGTAGGTTATGTTGAGACAGCATTTCCAACATGGCGACTGCCTTCAAAACTTCTGCTTCAGAAACCAGAGGGTTACGTTTTTTGAAAGTACGCTCATGTTTCATACCGTCTATGGGGGATACTTGTAAACAAAGCAGGTTAAATAGCTGTTACATACCTGTGCACTCTCACACCCCTGATGAGGGCAGTGTACACAGCAAACAAAATACAGTTCTGTGTGTTTCTTGGCTAATCTTGAGTAAGTTTTCTGCTTTAACAAGTTTGCTTTACTGCACAGACATGGATGAGGTGAGACCCTTTTTTATAATTATCATTATTAATATAAACAAAGACCTCCACCAATACCATAAAAAATAATAAAAGGGAAATTCTGGTGTCTTTGTACACAAAGGATATTTGTTATGTGTGTCAGAAAACCACAAAAAGAGGTACTTACTTCAAAATAGCATTTGAAGTTAACCAGAGAGGTGACCAAAATGTAACTTATTTCAATGATGACAACTTGGCAGTTTAATTCTTAAAAAGAGAAGTGTGAAAGTATTTTAGAAATTATTGTATTTATGTTATTTTTGAATGTGTGGTAAAAAAAAAAATAAGGCAAGGAAAGATAGTTATTTATCAAGGTATGGGTTATATTATTAATTTCACTCCTCAACCCCTAATCTAGGAGTTAAATTAAACTGGAAATGTATCCACACTATCACCAGGGATTCCTTCTGCTGCTGCATCCTGTAAAACCTATTTTCTTCAGAGTGTTAACAGCCAGTCTGCTGTGAGAGAATAAGAAGCATCTCGGATCCTTCTTTCTCAAAGTGTTGGGATCTGTGTTAGACCAGATAACCTACGACAGAACCCTCCTGCACGTGGAACCCTCTTTCCTGAGAGTGTAGAATTACATTATTCTGCATTTGGAGGGTTCAGTCCTTGACTCTTCGCCTCCCCTCAGGGGAAAACCTGGCGCCTCCTGCCCGAGTCAGACGACTCGAAACTGGACGGAGTGGAGTGGAGGAGAGGAGGAGAGGAGGGGAAGGAGAGGAGGATGGGGGGGGGGGGGGGGGGGGGGGGGGGGAGTGAAAACAGAGAAAAAAGAGAGCATGAATATCTGAAAAGCAGGCTGGGGACCGGGAGGATGGAGGGATGTCATATCGCTGCACTGCATTGTTACAGGCCTGAATGAAGGTAATTATTGTTTGTTGTTTTTATTGATCTATTCTGATTGTGATCGGTTTATTATTATTTTTAATGTTGACTATTATTTATTTTATCAACTTTATTATTAGAGGTAGCTTTTTGATTAAATGTGGGATAATAAAGAAAATTATTTTTAAAAAAAACCTGTTTAATCCCTGATTTTTTCTTTACTACATTTTGAATAAAATCAGTAAAAAGGATAAATAAAATATTTTATTTATCTTCATCTTTTCCTTTTTTTCCCACGTTGAATGCAAACGGAATCACGCGGCTGCTCAGTTTGATCTGCTCGCCTCAGATAAACTTATCGATCAGACATCAGTCTGATTCCTGGACGGCTTTTATTGAGTAACTTGGTGAACCCTAAAGTGAATTACAGGAACTGCTCTGCTCCTCCGGTGAACTATTAAGCTCAATCTGATTTTCTTTGATAAAGACCATCTATTTTATTTACTCTGATCGCCTTTTTCATCGAGGGGATGATTGTGAGGGTGAGAGTTGTGCAGGAGAGAGGAGTCTGTCTATCACAAGATTTAGCGCGTTTTGTAGCCTACATTTAAACTGATGATGTTAGACTATTATTTTTAATTATGTATTTAATGAAATCAACACTACTAGTATTTTACTGCTGCAATATTCGATTTTTATTATAGCACTACAATTGAAAGACATGCATCAGAATTAAAACTAATTTCTAACAGATGCTAATTGTGTCTGCAATCAAGCCACTTATATATTCTCAGTCAATTCTCGTGTAACTATCAGTCTGCAATTTTCCCTTCATGCATTTTAATATGCAATTCTCTTTTTTTCTGCAGGTGTTACAAAAATCAACAATTCCACCCTAAAACTGCAGCGTCGAGAGGATGCACCACAGCAGGGGGATATTCTTTATATGGAGGTTTATGAGGCAATTACATATCTCTTCCTGCTTCATGCCATATAGTGTAGAGATCATTACTGCTGTTGAATATTTACTGTCTCAAAAAGAAAAACTGCAAAAACAAATCAAAGGAAAAAAAAAAAAACCTAAAGTTATAATAGGCTTTTATATGTGACAATGCATGTTATAATACAGTATGCATTTAAACCTTTGATTTCAAATCAACACTTTGAATGCAGAGATTTAGTAACCATCACGGCCAAACATTATCCCCATGTTATTTACATTACTATGAAGGCAAAACCCTCTGTGCGTTTGGGACATTACTAGTTTTTTTGCAAACTGCTGGATAAATAAATAAATAAATAAATAAATAAATAAAATGGACTATGTTGTATTTCTCCACCCTCTATCCCTCCTCAGTCTAAACCCGTGCTGCAGTGAGAGCCTGTCGTATACATGCGTCGTATTGAAGTGTAATTGGCCGTATCATTGGCTTTTGTCTTGTTTACAAAGCGGCCAACAGAAGCGCTAATTTAATTTCCTCCGCCGCAGTGAAGAGCCACCAGCCGCCTGTCAGGCCGGGCTCAGCCTCTCCTGCCCCGGGCAGAGCAGGAGTGTGGCCCCGGGGCGATCCTGCTGGAGAGGGAGGAGGAGGAGGAGGAGGAGGGGGAAACATCTGCCTCCTAATAAAAGCCTACATGAATGATATGCTGGGGTGTAATGTTAAACCCATAGCTCATATGGGTCAGCTGACAGACATCTATAATTCAAGTTTGTATTAATACGTCATCTGAAGAGAGATATAGGAGCTGATTTTACTCTTATTTCATGTTCAGTGTACCTCAGAAGCAACATTCAGATTATTTCTCGACATCTCCATTCATTTATTTTTTGTCAGTTTTACTTTCAGTTTCGTTTTATTCATATATGTTTAACTGCTGCAATTTTATACATTTACATTTATATTTATGGACACATACTGTTAATATTCAAGCATTTGTCAACAGTGATCTCAAGGCTTTTATTAAATCATTATCATTTATTTTTCATGGCAACAGAAATCTCAGTTCTTCAAAGAGCTCAGTTAAAGTCTGTTTTAAAAATCTCCACCATCATCATTATGTTTTGTTTTGTTTTGTATTTGAGTTTTGGTGATGATAATGAGCCATTATAAACTGCTTTCAGGTGTAAGAGGCTTCCAAAGCTAAAATCATAGATCATGTTTGTGTAGCTGCATTACACATGATATGATTATGAAGGATATGATGAGGAAGAAGAAGAAGAAAAAGAGGAGATTTTCAAAAACACAGGCAATTATGATTCTAATGATGATCACCAACTTGAGCCTCTTTCCCTTTTCATTAACAACACAGATAGACCATTCAAAGTAAAATAAGAAAACAATCACATTTATCTGTAATGTGGAGGGGATGTAATATTTCTAGAAGAAAATTAGGATGGAAAAAAGTTGTCAATATGAGGCTACAACTTGGAGAGCAAAATAAGCAAGGCATTTAGAGCTCAGTCTTTGCTGAACAAGAAGGAGGCTATACTGAGCTCCTCAAGTCCCAAAAAATAAATGTCTTAATTGTGCACACAAGAAAATAACATGTGCACACAGTATAATTGTCCTGTGGTACAAAGTAAGTATCTTATGTGTACAAATTATAACTGTGTGCACACAAAATAATAACCAGTTTCCATAAGATAATTATGTTGAGCTCACAGGAAGTTACTATATTGTAGGAACAAGTTAATATCTTGCGCACACATCATAGTTTATTCTTATGTGTGCACATGAGAAGATGTTTTGCTTTTTGGAACTTCAGGGCCTCCGTACTGTGCTAAGAGGTGGACTCATGTGAATGTGCTTGTCTGCAGCAAGGCTGTACATGATAGTAATCATTGTGAGTCTAAGGGGAGAAAATGTGCAGAGAAGCTTAAAAACACACAGAAAACTGTACATGTGTGTGTTCCCTGCATGCTTTGGTTTGAGATATTTATCCTCTGACCTTCAAAGCATTATGAAAATATCTTCCACCCACCATTAAACTCAAAATCTCAATCATGCTGTTTTTAAACTGTTTCATTCTTTGATTGAGAAAATGAGAAACTCTCTTATAGACTGGATCCTTGCAGAAATCAAATAATGAGTGAATGTATTTTCAACATGGAGGAAAAGCAGGCTTTTTAAATGAACTCTTTATTGACATTGTACACAGCTGAGGAAGAATGAAACACACTTAGCTGCATGTTCGTATGTGTGTGTGTGTTTACTAGACCAGAGCACAGATAGAGAGAAAGAGATGGCACATTAGGCCTGAGGGCGCATCATTATTAGACAGCCTGGCTTCCCTCTCTCTCTTTCTCTCTCCTTCTATCTCTCCCTCTCTTGTCCAATCACAGGGGCGTTCAGAACAAACACAGCACTTGTACAGCAGCAGCAGCAGCAGCAGCAGCTTCCGTGCGAGCACAGCTCGGTTCCTGCTCTCTAATTATGCCATGATACAATGCAATATTCCTCTGCAAATATTCCCACATAAATTCATTTCACAACCCATTAAAGATACAGTGGGTGAGATCATTTACATCGCCACGTCCCAGTACAATACAGCATGCAGCCGGCTTTTTTACAACGCAGCCAAATGCGTCAAGTCCCCTCGGTTGTACGGCAACCTGGTAGGCATTAACTCAACATAATGTCTCACAAATTAAAGTATTGCTGGGGCTACCACCACGGCGTCAGATAAATGTGCTCTATTAGGAGGCCTCATGCTGTGAGCAAAACAATTGATTGCTTGTTTGTGTTTTCATATGGCGTCTGTGAAACATGCAGAGTGATGGATGAGGGCCTGCCTTCTCAAGTTGCACTTAGTCAATCACTGTTGGTGCTTTTCTTCTCCCTCTCCTCCAAAAGAAGACTTGGTCAGTCCGTGTGCACACACTTTTATTTTTTTAATTGGAGGAAGGCTGAGAGAGAGGGGGAGAAAAAGAGCGAAAAATAGAGAGAGAGAGAGAGAGAGAGAGAGAGAGAGAGAGAGAGAGAGAGAGAGAGAGAGAGAGAGAGAGAGACTTGCAGGAAGGCTGAGAAGGGTTGAATCTGGGCCAGAAAAGGCAGACGTGATTGCAGAGACTGCAAGGTGTTAACTTTAGTCTTGTTCACACTACAGGACTCAGTTTATCATTACTGCCTCAGTCAGGTTTCTATTTTGTTTGGTCAAATCATATTTTATGTTATTATGACTCACAATAAGGTATGGTAAAAACATAAGTTATCATTTCTGTGATCCAACAAATCCTTACTTGGAGTACAAAGCCGGTGTGACCAAAATGAGTCACCTAAATACCAGTCAGAGAAAATCAAGCTAGTTGGCTCCCTTTACCTTGTTGATTTGTGTCTATGAAGCTGCTGGGAGTGCAAGCATGATTGTAACATCTGCAGTGAATAAGTGATGATTTCAGAATTTAAATTGTTGTGTTAAAAACTGATTGAATGTTTCTACAAAGCTATCAAAATTCCCAGTTAAAGAAAATTAAATCTCACCTCACAGATCATGCAAATACAAGCAGAATCTAAAGCCAAGTGATGCAATATTTGGTGTCAGAAATGCTCTTGTATCCATCTATAGTCATACAACTCCAATAAATTATATATAGCATTAGCAATTTAGCAAGAAGTGGCTTTCCACAGCAAAAAAAAAGTAAGTTTGGAGAGCAGAAGATGCAAAGCGCATGATTCAAGCCTGGCTCCTGTTGGAAGTCATCTGTAGGAGATCTAGCTTTGACTAATTCACATTAAGTGATATCAGAATGCAATGAAGCCTAATCTGCACAGACATCATCACAAAAATCAAATCTGTTCTGTCTTGTTGCTGGTCGGGCTGTAAATACTCACAAAGAAATGAAAGTCCTGGCTGAAAGCGATGTCTAACAATACTAGAGGCCCCAACAAGTCACTTGCTGCTGCCACAGGACTTAAACACCATCAGATTATAGCCAACAGGTTCTGAAATTGCAGAACATGTCTTGCTTTTGTGCCTAATTTAAGGGGCTGAACACTCCTGACTGCAGTTCCTCAAATCAAGACCATAATGTAGCACTGTTTTACAAAATTGACAAAGTTGTGTCTCTCATATACAGATATCCTGCAGGAAGGTAAAAGCAATACACCCGTTTTCTTTTTCTATTATGGTAAATCAAACAACACCATATCAGCACCTTTGTGCATCAGGATGTGATTTTATAGACAACATTCTGATGCTCCTGAAGCAAAAGAGGCATTATCGGCATTACTGCTGCAGACTAGGTTTATTTACTGACATTTTTCTTGCAGTCAATGCCTTTCAAGCAAAAGCACTCGGTCATAGTTAGAAATAGATGGAAGAAATAGCCCTGACCCCTGGTAGGATCTGGGATGCAGTCAGTAGTTTAAGGTGTCAAAGTAAGACGCTCAAACATCCAGTCTGACCCCCTTCCTGTGAGGTTTTGTGACAGAACAACAACACAACGCTCCTCTACTCGTGCTCCTGTGGGAACAACAGCAATAATTGCATGGATACAAGTGGTCATCATATGCTTAGCTTTAAGTGTATGTAACCCAACTTTCTCTGCCACTCTTCTACTGAAGATACATCTTATTACAAGAGATGCAATCTGTGACCTTACAGCCACAGGTCAGTCTCTCCTCTCCTGGTCCTGCATCATGAAAATGATCAGTGTTGTGACTTTCAATCTGTGATCGGGTAATGAATACCTGCTTGAAGCTGTAATCATCCACTTAAACCATTTGGATTCGGCAGCTCAACCTTGTAATCGGATTATTCCCGTTTCCACTGGACCGTTCTGCCTTTAAACGGGTTTAGTTTGGAGATAATTTAGTAAGTACATTGAGTAATTTGCCCATTGTTGTTGTTATCAGCTGCAGCCATGATCTCAAACTGAAAGGTTGGTTCGATACTCACAAATGAGCAAACAAAAAACAGCAACCACTTAACAACGCTGACCTTTTTAATGTTAAACGTCCTCTGAATGAAGGTTACTTCAGAGGAGATTGCACTTGAAGTTAGAGACTTTCATTTTCACAAACTTGTATAGACAGTCAATTTGGTTTAACTTAATATTAAAGAAGCAAACTGAAATGTTATTGTGCATCAATCTGTTTTTTTTTTTCAATCTGTAATGCTGGTTCTAGCTTATTCTCAAATCATTATTATCATTTTTTTTTCTTCATACATTTGGCAAGAAGGATAAAGTTGTTCTTGGATTGACATCAAGTTTGTTGTTGAAGCACAGAATATAAATTATGTCATTCATTGGTATCATCTAAGCCTCCATTTAGAGAGGCTGGATACATATTACAACACCTGTAACCTGGTTGCCTTGGTGGCATGTAAAGAATACCTATTGCTCGACTTTCTTACTAATCACCAGGCACTTCAGTTGTTGATGCTGATTGCTCAAAACCAGCATAACACCAGTAATCAATTCTGAATAGCAAGAGCAACACCATGGACAACCAGATCACACACGTCATATCAAATCAAAGGGGGCTCAGTTCACCTCTGCCTGTTGACACTGTGGCAAAATCATTGGTTTCCGTCTCAGGCTGGTCTTGAGAGTGGGGAAATAATGAAAGTTATCGGGCACAGATGTGAGAGCAGCCTGAGGAGCTAACAGCCTCAAACCATCTCTGATGCTGAAATGTTGGTTAATATGAATTGTCCTAATTAAATACATGTAATAAAATTAATGAATACTAAATAGATATATAGGGAGACAAGACACCCCCATCCCCCTACACTTCTAATTTGCATAACCACCTGCTCACTATACATTCCCCCTTAGATAACTAACTAGTTCAAAGCAGTAAGCAGTAGTGGTTCTTTATGCTGGTTGCCAACCGCCATAAAATGGATGGAAGATGAAAAAGCTGTGCAGAAGAAGAAGATTCAATAACCAGCTAGCTAACTAGCCTATACTACAGTGTGTGGTGTCCATTGCAGTGCAAATCATGCCTGAGGAGATGACGAATGAAAGCAAGGTATTCTACTCACACCCAAAATAAAAAAGATTTATTGCAAGTTTGGGACTTTTGGGATTTTGTAAAAAAAAGACAGGGTGTTTCCGTTCAACTAGTAACGCAGAATCACATCAATTTTGTTTATAAGTGAAGTTCATGAAGTAACATGATTCTCCACCATTGTCTTGCCTTTACTTAATTTGACTGACAGTGTCGTTCTTTGCATATATATCCTAAAGATATCGTTATCTGGAAAATGTCTTAGGGTCCCATAAATTGTGTGGTGAAAGTATAAAAACACAACAGCCCTAACTGGTATGAAATACTCATTAGGAACATTCTCAGTCCCAATACAACATCAGAGAAATTGGTGTCATTAGAGACTTCTACACAATCATATTTATTTAGTCAAATCAGTGATGCTGCCCCCTGCTGGCCATTAAAAGAACCCCTACTCTTTAGTGTTGTTTTATAGCCTATGTGTTCAAGTGGATTTAACATGGTTCTGATCTACTGTACAGAGCTCCTTGTAAAAAAATCTAATATGTTTTCTTGTCTTTACTGGAGAGAGAGATGAAATCTGCTATCATCTGTAAAACACTGAAGACATGAGAAGGCTACATGCACGGAGAGCTGAGCACATGTCTGCAGCAGCATCGTCCTTATGAGTGTCTCTTGCTTGATCGCAGTCATTACTGTAATCTGCTGCTCTGTGTCCAGGTGAGAGCGAGCAGGGTCTCTGTGAGGATATCACGGCATTAATTGATGTTTAGCTCGATCAGTCTCATAGGTGCTGAGTGCAGGTGCAGTGGCAGAAGTGATGAGAATGCCCTCCCATCGCTCTCAGCCATTACTCACTTCCACCACTACAATCACCTCCTCTAAAACCTCCACTCATGAAAACATCCTCCTCAGTGGGAGAGCTTACATGAGTGATGTATTTATATTACTTTCAGAGATTAATATTAGACACACAACAAAGGATTTCCACATCATATTATGTTGTTTGCAACTGTCACTACCTCTTAAAAAACTACAACCATGATCCAATCACAGAATGTATGATGTAGATAAGATAAACATATGTGGGGAGTGTAGAAAGGAAGCTTTGTGTGTGATGTGTAACCATGCAGCTGCAGGTTTCCGTGCACTACATACTGAGTATCCTGCTGTAAACTGGGTGTTTTATCTCAGGGAAGCGAGCAGCCAAGAGGAGACCTGGCTGCAACGCCAGCCAAGGCAGCTAATTACATTTTCCATCTCGACAAGAATGGAGGATACCTTCCTATGTTATTAATCATAATGAGGGGAATATAATAAGCTACCATACATCATGCTGTTGACAGTCGTAGTTTGCCATTTGCAAGCCCAAGCATTCTTCTTCTTTTAATGGCCGTAAACTGAATTAATGTACGCTGAGTTCGATGCCCGTAATCAATTGTGGATGAGATTTAAGGCCTTTTAGCCTCACCCTCCAAGAGTTTGGACCGGCATCAAGAATGGTACTGGACAAAGATTCCCCATAGGTGTTCATACGTTGTGCATGCATCAGTGTGTCCACAGAAAGCTGCTTCTCAGTATGTTCATATACATGTATGTTGCACTACCTGGATGTTTTTTGGGGATGCACTACTCTGATACCTTTTTTAAGAACTAAATAACCATATTAAACACATTTGCATTTTTTAAATATCTCTCAATGCCAAACAGTGCATAGTATTTGTTTGCATCTGGTTTATATCTTTAGTACATTCAAATTATGTGTTCATGATGTGAAAAAGAGTTTCTATCTCTGAAAAGCTCCAGTGTTATCGTACAGTGATAGAGCTCCTTACCTTTTAGCCTCTTATAGCTCTTGTTTTGTTTTTGTTGAACATGTTAAGCAGTTCAGTCTTAAAGGTGACATATCATGCAAAATCAACTTTTTAATGGTTCTCTACCTGAAATATGTGTCCCTGTCTACAAACCCCCCTGAAAATGAAAAGAATCCATTCTGCACCTGTTCTGATTTCTCCACCTTTCTGTAAATGTGTGCTGAAACGAGCCGTTTCAGACTTCCGTGTTTTTGTTACGTCACAACAATATCCGGTCTGTCACGAAGTCAGAGCTCGGAGCTTGTTCAGCCCATAGACTGTATAAAATACAACTCAACCCCTCCTCTGTTTTTCATTCCCTGCACACATGTGTGCTAACAAGGAGCTTAGGAGGGAGGCATGCTAGTTGTAGGCTGTCTTAATAAACACAAAGGTCGGTTTTACTCCCCACATCTGCAGATTTGAAGATCTAGTGGATGATTTTTATTTATCATGGACAAGTGCTAGTGCTAGTTAGCATAGCCACATAGCTACATGTTCGTAGCTGTGTATCAAGACACACGTCGACATGCTGACAAATAAAACAACAAGAAACACTAAATCTGTGACCAATCCTTCAGAAAGGTCCTGCTGCAGGCGCCTCTCCGTCAGGATCAGATTCTGGATCAGATTCAGAGGGTTGAAGTAACGCGGGTCTGTGAGCAGCCGTGTATATTCAGCCAACATGTAAACATTCGATCAACGTGCTGGACAGCCGAGGCCTCATCCACTTCCTGAGGGGGCGTGGTCAGAGAGAAGACAGACTGTTCTGAGGAGGGCTGAAGAAGAGGGTTTTTCAGGCATGCCAAAATCTGATTTCAGAGTGTTATTTTTAGCATAAACTTTAAAGACATGTTTTGGGGACCTCTTAGACCAATATATATTAATGAAAAAGAGCGTAATTTGTCACCTTTAAGACTTTAATAAAGCCTTTTTTAAAAGTAAAGATGGCCGCTGCTTTCTGCTTAAAAAAAACTTGGATGAATCCTTTGTATGCCACACAGAAAAAGTAAATGACAGTTGAGGAAATAGATTTTTTATTTCTCAGGGAATGGTGGAGACTAAATCTGACCTGAAATCATATAAAACAATAACACCTATAATACCAGATGAGCTCCTTCTGTTGAACAGCATCCCTATTATAACTTGATGAAGCTTTTAGCCTTGTTTGTTGGGAAAGGTCAATCAAATCCAATCAACATATCCACATAGACTGAACTTTAATAGATATGTACTTGAGCATTTCATGTCCCATCTTTGAAGGAGTATTAGGCCATTGTTTGATTTCTTGCTAAAGTTTATGACAGGACAGAAACCACTCTTTATCTGTACAGTAAGTATGTAGGTGAGCTTAGCATAAAACCAATGGGAATATCTAATCAGACTCTGAACTAAGGTTACTACACAGGTCAAAAGATTTAAATAGTATTCTTCAAATGTTCAACTTTTCTGTTTCTTATTAAAGCTCCTGTTGGGAACTTTCTGTTATGTTGATTTTGGCGCCCCCTGTGGACAAATCAATATCTTGTCTCTTTTCTGATCTTGTCCTGGACATGTGCAAGTCATGTTTTCAGGCACAAGATCTCATCCTGCTATCCTTCCAAAGTGAAATATTTCACTCATTGCTAGTATTTGCTGTGGAAAAAGAATAAGAAGTATCTTTCTTCAAGGTGCTGTCAGTCATCTGCTCTGATGTTTACCTCCTCAAAGCAGTTAGAGCTGGATCAGGCTTTGACCAGCACTTAGTTATGCTGCTATAGGCTTAGACTGACACACTGGGATCCTATCTAACCCCCTTCCCCCCAACCCCCCATCACTTACTTCAACTCACCCTGTCCCATTGAAAGTTACTAACCAAAGACCTTTCTGGACTCTCTGAGCTCCCTTTTCTCAACCTCAACTCAGACAAGGCAGATGTCTGTCTAACATGAGTCTGGTTCTGCTAAGTACGGTCTAGACCTGCTATGTTTGTAAAAGCGTCTTGAAATAACCTTTGTTGTGATTTGGCGCTATACAAATACAGACACCCTCTCCACTTTTAAGAGTAGGCTTAAAACTTTCCTTTTTGATAAAGCTTATAGTTAGTGCTGGCTCAGGCTTGGACCAGCTTTTGTTATGCTGCTATAGGCCTAGACTGCTGGGGGAACTGGCGCACTGACACACTGGGATCCTAGCTCACCCCCTTCCCCCCAACCCCTTCATCACTTACTTTAACTCTGCCTGTCCCATTAAAGTTACTAACCATAGACCTTTCTGGAGTCCCTGAGCTCCCTTGTTTCGTAGATTCCTCTGAGCTGCCGTAGACGTCCTCCTGCTGCGGACGTGCTGGACTCCAGCGGCAACAGCTTCTGCTACTCATCTCATCACTATCACCTCTCTCTCTTACTCCCCTCTATCTGTCTTTCCAGACCCAACTCGGTCGAGGCATGATAGCTGTCTAACATGAGTCTGGTTCTGCTCGAGGTTTCTGCCTGTTAATAGGAAGTTTTTCCTCGCCACTGTAACTAGCTAAATACTGCGATGTGCAATGCTCATGGTGGATTAAGGTGGGGTCAGACTGAGTCTTACCCTGTCTTGAAGTTGGGTCTCTGTTCATAATTTGACATAGAGTGGTTTAGACCTCCTATGTTTGTAAAAGCGTCTTGAGATAACGTTTGTTGTGATTTGGCGCTATACAAATAAAGATTGATTGACTGATAAAGATTGATTGAAAGCAGTTTTAGGCATTATACATTAAGGCACAATTACAATAAAGTCAAGTCAAGTTAACTTTATTTATAAAGCACATTTGAAAACAACCAAAGTTGACCAAAGTGCTTTACAAGGTAAAAGTTTAGTAAGAAAACTACAATAAACAACACAAAATATTTATATAAAAAATGGTAAAATCTGTTGGGATAAATTGCAGCTCATAAAGAGGCATTACTGCTAATTTCGTCTGTTTCATGACTAAAAAGTTCTGATAGGAGCTTTCATTCATGCATATTCTATGTTCTAGTAAATACTTCAGACTTGAAACCAACAAAGATGTGTCATTGGACAGGTTCAGTTGCATGGTGACAATATTAGACATCTGATGGTTTCCTTTTCCTGCATTTTATGGTGCCAGGAAGCATTAGTCACAGCTTCATTGAGGTCTCATTTGAACTCTATTTGTAGGATTTTTCTGGGTAAGTTTACTGAGTGTCTGTAGGAGTATTTTAGTCTCAAGTCTTTGGTTGAAGGCGACAGTAAACTCAAACAGTCAGCCATATTTCCTCTTCTGTTGTCAACCCCAGCATTTCTGAGTCAACTGAGAGGAGCCGATTCTATCACTGTGTTTAATAACAGTGAGAAAAATGAAAAGATCCTGAAGGTAGCTATACCTCCTGAACGGCTATCTGGAGAGAGAAACAGCACTGCAATGTAATTTATCGTGACTGAGCTCCCAGCCCTCAGGCTTCTCCTTCCACTGGAAAAAAAATCTCAGAAACTAACAAATAGGAAATAAAGGCTCCTCTCCTCTTAATCCTGCTCACCTTAAGGGTGAGAGACACAGGTTAAAGACTTCACAGCCGTATACAAGCGAGATAAGGTCCAAGTCAGTCTGGTCAGTGTTTCGATAACTTCATCAATCCTGGAAAATGCAATCAGATACAGTCGGACTCAAAGCCGCCGCTGCCCTCTGGGAGGCTGAGAGAGACATTCATTTTGGCGAGGAGGGCACACAATCTCCCTTTTGTAATTAAGAGTACCCAAATAAACTGTGTGTGTTAGCCCTGAAGTGGAACAGTTAGAAACAAATAAAAGGCTAATGAAGAAATGATTGCTCTTTTACAGGAAGAGGGAAGAGAAGGAGTCTGAGGGCAGAGAGCTTCGTGGACGCAGCGCTCCAAACTCGCTCTGCTCACGGTTAAAATCAAATGAGGAAGGGTTCATGTGCGAACGGGTGCATGTGATTGAACCGTATTTAGGAGCCCATTAAACCCAAATGTGTGTGTGTGTCTTTAGAAACGGAAAGATGAGTAGAAGGTATCAGTTGTTTGTCAGCTTCAACTGTTCCTAAAATCAGCACTGATCGCTGATTACAGCTCCTGTGAGTGGATTTTTGCTGACCATGACACAGACTGAAACTAGTCCTGATGTCTCTTTGTGACTTTGAAAAGCAAACAGGATGATAAGGGACTGATCATTTCTATGAGGTGATTTTTATGCCTGCAACCTCTGACACCCGGTGTGTGATGCAGCGATCACACACCTGCATTCATAGTGAAGGACATGTCTGGCTTTTGAGAGAAAGCAGGATGACACACTTTGACAGGAAACCCAACGTACACATGTAAAGGACAAGATCAGCACAAAACACACAGCTTTGTCCACAGAGTCACCTAAATGAGTACAGACAGAAAGTTTGAAGGAGCTTTGAAGGCTGGTTTCGTCTGACTTTATATTTGGAGAAATACATCTTCAAAAATAAGAAAAGTGTACCAGGGTTATTGCAATTTGACTTTCAGGTGACTAACTCCTATAAAAATCCTTCTCTTGCAAAGTGGAAGTGTCAAGTCTGTGACTTTGAGCATTTCCACATAAGGCACAATTGTTAAATACCATGCACGATGGCTTCCCTCCTCTCTGCCCTGCTAGTCTGCTTTCATACTATAGTGACATCCTTTCATGCCTGTGTACTTACATATGTACACAGTTTGATATAGTAGGTGGCGGTGTGCATGTCGTTGGTTTGTAAATCCGAAGAGAAAGGAGAAGAAAGAAGTTGAAGAAGAAGGAAGAAGAGGAAGGAACCAGGGAAAACACTCCTGTCAACAACTTGGCGACATTTGTTCATGTTCTGTGCAGACAATGGAGTCCATCCTGCTGCTGGGGAAGTTTATATTGTTTTGGAGACGCCAACAACGACCCTCTCACTGGCCTTCCAATATTTCAACATCTATTGTGCAGCTCAGATGATGAAACCTGTCATGCTGCGCAGAAACAAAGTTTTCAGAAGTGACAGAGTTGAAAAGTTAAGAAGTCATTTAGCAGCCTGTTTCTTAATTTGAGCACAGTTGCCTTTACATCTCCCAGAGTGCACTTGAATCATGCTGGAGACCACCTCCTCAAGCTGACTCGGGCATGGTACGAATGTGTTCACACTGATCAAATGAAGCAGACTTTGAGGCCAAGGTTACTCTGATCCAGGACCAGGTCCCTAATGTGAAACAACCCTTACAAAGCAGATAGGGTCGGACAACATGGAAGAACTGTGGGAAGTTCGGGAATGAGTGTTTCAGGTACCTGTACCATACTATGGACAGGATATCAAACCACAGGATATAAAAGCCTCTGAAAATTATTTTTGATCATTGTTTTGAAATAAATGTCACTCATATTCCCAAATACAGTAGAACATAATCCATTGAAACCCCTACAGTTTAGACAACTAAACCACACAGGAAAGATGGTCTAAATGTTTCAGACATACAAAATATGGCTGTGTAGGTAGTGACCACGTTGCTTATTACTTAAACTTATATTATTAATTTAAGAAGCTCAGTCATTACGTTTGATTTGTAGAACTCATTCTTCTTCTTGTTGTCTGTCTCTATCCATCTCTCTCTGCATCTTCTCTTCTCCCTTTTCCAGCATGTTCCCAACTGTCTAACATGAGTCTGGAGGTTTCTGCCTGTTAAAGGAAGTTTGTCCTTGCCACTGTAACTTGTTAAATGCTGCAAAGTGCTCTGCTCATGGTGGATTAAGATGAGATCAGACTGAGTCCTGTCTGTAAGATGGGACTGGATCTGATCCTGTCTTGATGTTGGGTCTTTGTTAATAATAGAACACAGAGTACGGTCTAGATCTGCTCTGTTTGGAAAGGGTCTGCAGATAACATTTGTTGTGATTTGGCACTATATAAATAAAGATTGATTTGGTTATAAAACCCTAAAAACATTGTAAATTAAACATTGATTAGAGGTTGAATTTAATTAAAATTTAGTTGCATCAATTCCTCCATTGTACATTAGAATTAAAGCAGGTATGTAATGCAAAAACAAAGTGTTTAATCTGAAATGTAATGATTAAAATGCGATGCATAGAGGAAGGACAGAGTTTAATGCTTTTGTGTGATTTTGCATACATTTGAGACATCTACTTTCTTCTCTTACAGCCTGAATACTTTTGCATTTGAGACTTGAATTGATTTTCTAGAAGAACTTCCTTTAGTTCAACTTCGAATCAAATATTTTCACTGGAGTTGTTTCTTCTTTTCAAACGATCTTAAAACCTCCGTCTAGTCACGGTCTGGAGCTGTGAATCCTTTAAACACATTAAGCGTTAGTGACTTTCCCATAATTAAAATGTTTCTCAGTGTCTCTGTTACTCCATATTTCTCTAAGTGTGTGCACTGTTTACTTTTCGTGGCAGATAACTGACGGCAGATCAAGACGCCGAGCCATTTGCGATGAAAGGTTTTGACTGCAGAGATGAAAGTTTGTGAATTCCAAAGTACAACTACGTCTCGGGTTACAAAGCGAGGTCAATCCACTTGTGGTGACTAAGATTTTAGCGGTGAGGGCGCCATAGGTGGATGAAAACACACCGCCACAACAGGCATGTCAGCTATTTCAAGATTTCAGCTGTCTCGCCATGTCGACCCATCTAAAGATCCGTCTTTTTAACCGAGTAGATTTCTTAACATGTCATCAAAAATGTGTTAACCTATGGAGAGCGTGCAACATACCTTCCCACAGAGCTGTTGCAGAGGCTTGTTTTTTCTTTTGATATATCAGTGCTCATCTGAAATGTGATCTTCCACATCTGCGTCTCTCCACTGCAGCCAAATTCCCCGGCTACTGTAACGGAGGGGGGTTGTTTTGTTCCACTGCAGTGCAACTTTGACTGTCCACCCATAAAAGTGTCAAGATTGAAATATCTGGATTAAGAGCAAGTGAAGGGGCTGCCATTTTCAAGAGCCTGTGTGAAACGTCTCTGTCGTCGGCAGCACGGCCTTCAGCAGGAGGAAAATGCATTAGTCCCAACGGATCGCTGTCCTCCAGAAACCAGATATGGCGCTTTTATTAAGAAGGACACAAGTTAATTTATGTCAGAGCTTAAAATGAGCCTGTTGCTGCTTCTTATGTTAATGATGAAGCAGGTGTTTTGGGGGTTTTCGCCTCAGAACAACAACTGGCCCTGTCTTTGAGTTGTGTCTGAATAGAAAGCACACAAAGATTTGCGGCTGAATTCTGTAAAAATTGAAGATGTTGTATCAGAAGAACCCCCGAGGATCACTAGGGAAAAATTAAAGAATATGTAGAGACATGTTTTTGATGCCTTAAAGGCTTACAGAAGAGGCTCGATGATGGAAACTGAACACAAACGTTACACAGCAGCAGAGTCAGAGAAGGAGCATGACACCCTTGAACTCTGCATGGCGTGTCTGTGCACGCAGAGGGCCTCTGCTAATATCGATGCATTCCCATCTGCCATTGTCTTGCCAAAGCAGAAGCCTGAAGATCACAGCTTGGAAGAAAAAAAAACACACTGTCCCTTCCCCCCTCACTCACTCACTACCAGTGATCGACACTCTGACTCATGGAATGAACGCTGCAAAGAGGCATCTGGACAGCATCTCCTGCCTCTGAACCAGCGAGCCTCTTGAAACGTGTCGTCGCCGTGCTGTCCGGGGCCGTGCCATTTTCATTCCAGTGCAGCCGCTCTGCTCTTCCACCTGTCATCTGCACTCTGAGCGGCCTGCGCTCGACCTGCTGACAGCTCCTGAAACGTGAGGGGAGTCACAACAACAGATTCAAGGGCAGAAGCGCCGGGGGAAAAGTGTATTGATGTAGACTATGTGCCGTGTTTAGCTGTCATTATGTTCCTCTGCTGATTGAGCACTCATTACTCTTGTACAATTAAAACTAACCTTTGTGGGGACTTATTGTACATTACAGAACAGGAAAGAAATACCAAGTAGAATATTAATGAGTGTTCAGATAAGAAGGCACAGAAGGTAATTACTGTCATGAAGGGTCTCTCCATTGAACTAGATGCAGATGAAGTTGTGATGTAGCTGGATATCAGGGGATCTGTCTTTATTGTTCCACAACAAACATTAATAATTGTGTTTGTGTTTCTGTATGTCCAGAAATTTAGTCTATTTGTAAACCTATGCACACCTTTAGGTCATTCTTAGTGTGCGTGTCTGAATGTCCAACAAATTCTATTCAATTTATGTCAAATTAGCTAAAAAAGGGAGCTTCTTTCCCAGCTCTGAAAAATCCTCTGGTGTTTCCTCAGTTTATCACAATCTGGTGACCAAATAAAACCAAATGTTGCTTTCAATAAAATGTCTTGATCCTCTGGTTTTGAAAATTTGGCAAAACCTCTGCAATCTAAATTTCAAACTATGAAACATAGTTGATTCCAGACGGGGACACGTGCAGATTTTTTGACAAGGGTGGCTCAACTGAGGCACTGACGCAGGCAGGAGTGGAACACAAATAAAAGCATCTACCCTCTCTGTCTTCACCAACTATTTTCACCACTATCATCACAGTTTCATATTGTTGTTATACTCCTGTTTATACATTTTTAACTTTAAAAAGAAACACGACAAGGTGGCGACACAAGAATCTTCTTAGCGTAATTCTTTAAGGACTGAAAAAGAAGTTTGTCTAAAGTCAGAATTTAAAGCACCAACTATTAAAATCAAAAAGCCACCAGCAGCTGTTTCAACACAGTCCAAGTTCATCAGCTCAGTCCTGGACCCTGTGGAGGTGGTGGCTGACAGGAGAATTATGGCCAAGCTGTCGTCTTTGATGAACATTTTTTTTTCTATATAAATTCTTGTACTGTACACCTTCTTGTTTGCTGCTGTAACTCCATGAATTTCCCCGTTGTGGGACAAATAATGGAGTATCTTATCTTATCATATGCTAGGATTTCAGGATGGTAACAGGTAGCGGACTTTTAATTGTACCAAACGTAAAAACTAAGACCCACGGTGAGGCAGCTTTTTATTATCACGGCCCACGCCTGTGGAACACCCTGCCTGAGGATCTGAGGGCTGCCCAGAGCATAAACATTTTTAAAAGCAAACTCAAGACCTACCTTTTTAGTCTTGCTTTTAACTAAGTTTTATTTTTATTCTTAACAGTTTTATCTATTTATTTATTTATTTATTTCAAATTTAGTCACTTTTATTCTACTTTATTTATTTATTTACTTATTTATTTATTTTAAGTCTCACATCTTATTTTCTTTTAATGGTTTAATATTTTAGTCTTTTATTATCTTAATATTTTACTTTGGTGATTTTAACTTCCTGTTTTGAGTTTTAACATCTTATTTTACCTCCAGTGTTTCCTCATTAAGATAACATGAGAGCGTTTCCTCAGTTCGTTCAGCAAATTATTTAGATTTTTTTATTTTATTTTTTTTATTGTTTTTATTACTTTTGTTGCATATTGTATTGTTAACCTTAGGATTTCTTAATTTATTCTATTTTAAGTTGTTTTTCTTGTACAGCACTTTGTGTTACAATGTCATTGTATGAAAAGCGCTTTATAAATAAAGTTTGATTGATTGATTGATGGAACAGGGGCGGCCAATTGGATTTCCATCTCTCTGGATGCACCCCTGATTTCAGGCTTTTTGACGTGTTCTAGCAAGAGGCCTTCAGGTCAGTAAAAACTCAAGAAATTTCAGCCTTTAGCACCAGGAACATTCAAGTCAGGAATTCTGCAGCAGCTCTTTTGTTGTCTTTTTCTTGTAACCTTAATCAGCTGTTAGAGTTTGTTTGTTTTTTAAAGCATTTATGTAATTTATTGTAGCTGCACTGTTGTACTTATGCATGTCAGGTTCAGTGGTTGCTGTATTTAATAATTGCACGCAAAGTTAACCCTCAACTCCATCAAATCTCAATGGACTGCTTTAAAAAATGCCAGAAACCCTCGTCTTTTTGTTGACTGTATTTTACACGCATGATGTAAATAGCAGCAACTCTTCTGCCTCTTTCTTCTCCCCTAATCAGCAGCCTAAAGTTTTTACTTTTCTTACATACTTTATTTTTGTTTTAAGCATCACAAAAGATATATTGAAACGTAACAAGACTTCTCTGTTTGAAAAATTCAATCATCATCGACACTCAAACAACGGGACTTTTTTTTGTTGTTTTGCAGGCCAGGTCTATGAGGGGCACTATGAGCACTCACGCACTGCAGGAGACAGTTTGAATTTCACTCTTAAATTTCAATTTGTATCTTGCTGTTTCCTCCTGTGCCCATACATGGGGCTATAATTACATTTGGGCAATGGGGGTCTACAGTATTTCAATTAGGAAGGATGGGGCCTGTTTCACTGTTGCAGGCCCACTTTGTGATCCAGGCTGACATGTCATGTGATCGCATGATAAGGCCAACCAAGCAGGACACCCACCTGGGTGTAATTGTACAGAAAAATATTGCCTAGTTAAAGCACTACTGCAGCGAAAATTTACCTTGGTGCAAAACTTTAGTAATGAAGAAAGTGCAGTACATGGCAGTCTTATTCCAAATGTTCCATGTAGGAATAATTAGAAATAGAATAAGCAAAAAATTAATGTCTGTCTCTCTGCAGGTGACAGTAAATTGTCTTTGCCATGGTTCCTCGGTGAAATCACAACATATCATAGAAGAACAATTAGACAGAAAACAACTGCTTAAAGCATCTGTTTCAGCTCACTCGAGCCGATCGTACAGCGTAAAATCTGCAGGGGTCAAACATAAATCCAAGAATCTCATAAGAGTGAGTTTAACACGTCGTGAGGAGGACAGGTGGCAGTGGATAATAATAGGACGAGATCAACAGGGAAATAAATTTGACCCGTTGCAGTTTTGTTACTTTTCCAGAGCCTCGATACAGATCTGTAGTTTCACAGGATGTCTCCTTCACAGCGTGTGAGAACGCCCACAGCCACCATCGCCCTGGAGGTGATCATGTGGGGTTCAAAGCATTGATGTCGGCCCATAATAATCCGCAGACAAAGCCCAGAGTGTTTGGAGAAACACAAATACTACCACCATGTCTTTACTTTCAATAAAGGCGGCACAGATTGGTTCATTCAGCGGTTTATCTCTGATCTCCTTCTCGAGCTGCAGCACCCTCAGAATGACGGATGCTGAGGGGAGATCAGGTTAATGGCCATTAAGAGTGAAGATGATCAAACTGATGAAAGGTTTTTATCTTCTGTGATAAGGCAGAGGATTTCTGGTGCTGCAGCTTTTTCCTGTGACAGCTGTGTTTTGTAAAAATGTGTTTTCACAGCTTCACAAAGTATAAAGGGATATGACACAAACAGTGAGGGATGTCTTTTTAACACGCTCAGAGTCTGAAAGATTAGCTAATTGTTGTAAAAGCTTAGGTTTAGATTAAAGCTTCAGTTTGTGTTTTTTTTTTGTTATCTTTTGACACAGACTTGAGCTGCTGTCATACATTAAGACCGACTCACTAGTAGTCAGACTTCCTGTTTCTTATTAAACCAGAGCTGTCACAAAAAAGGCAAAAAGTGTAAAGTTCTTACTGCTAACAGTACTTTTAGATTAACAAAATATGATGTCCAATGCCATTTTAACTAGCTTTTTTTCCTTTTTAGCATTGAAAAAAATCTTAATTCTTGATCTTAAAATTGTGTTTTTATTCATATGATGAAAAATGTTACACAAAAGGAAGTTTTTGATTCCAAATTAGATTTAAGAAATGTCTCATTTGTCAATAAATCTGGTTGCATGTGTAGTGGCTATTTGTCCAAAGATTGCCAATGTCCAGCCAAGAATGTAGTATTTTGGTGGTTTATTGTACAACAAAAAAAAAAGCTTCTCTCAAACAAAAAGGAACGTGCCTGGAAATCTCCCGGTAAAAAACCATTCACCTTCCCCGGTGTCTGCCTCTCATATCTTACCTGCCCACTGATAAACACATCACCCGGTGCAAAACTATCAACCTATAAAAGTGAGTAAAGAAATATACTAATAACACCTAAGGCATGAAATGTAATCCTCGAATTACCTTAAATGAAATAACAATAAATTAATTGATTAAAGTAAAAATAATCAAATACATGAAACAATGTAAATAGCTCCAACAGGCTGTATTTTGAATTTGAATGTAGGCCTATATTTATTTTTGTACAGTAAAGACAATTTTTCCCCCTCTCAATTAAAATAGTTATTTTCTAACTGAAACTTTGAATTGGATTGCTTCATATCTTTGCCAGAAAATCTCTTGCATGTTCATTAATGTCAATAAAAATTTACAACATTCAAAAAAAAAGGCGAAAAAAGCTTTTGCAATTAAAAAACAATGTCAGTTTTTTTTCCTGACAGCTGAAGAGAGACAGGAAACTCTGAGAGCAGAGAATGGAGGATGATATGCAGCAAATGATCGTGGCAGGGAGTCAAACCAGCGACCACTTCGATGAGGACTATCACCTCTTTATGCATGTGGCATGTGCCTTAACTGCTCAGCTGTGTCACATTTTTTGGATAATGCATGGGAATAATTCCTTTTTATGCCACTTCATCACTGGTGAGGCTGTCTGATGTACTAAAATAACTCAGATAAAGATTTCTCAATATGAGACATGAAATACCAAATATCTGGAACACCTTACAAAGTCTGAGATATGACTTCATTAAATAAAAACACATCTCTACAGAGGCACAGATCACTGCTGAACTGCATACCAGGTACAGAAAACAATTATCATCTTAACTACATATCATCTCAGCTTTATCTCCATGAGAATGCCACTAAACCTGCCTTTTCTTTTTTTGTCTCTTTATATTAAATTAATCTCATTTTCATAAAGGGATGACATGAGTGAAAGAATGAATATGTCTTTATTCTGAGACTGTGTTATGTTTCCTTTGGCCTTGAAGGGTTAATAAATACTATTTATTCAGCACTGACCTGTAAACTCTCTGGTAGTTAAAGTAAATTTAAATAATGATATTTAGTCTTCTAAGATTGTTTCCCGTGACTCTCTCCCCTCCTCACACTTGTTTTTTAGTCCAGAGTGTCTAATCTGAAGAATCTAGATAAGAGGAAAAGGAATACTTATGAAGGAAGTGCCCTCATGAGGCGAGCAGCCAGCATCCTCACACTCTCACATCTCTGAGACGGAGAGCAGATAGGGGCCAGAGGAAGACATGTTGAATTACACATTTGACTTATGACTTTCCCTAATCGTGCAATCTGCTCTGTGAAGGATGGTGCTTAATGGGCTGTGGACGGTAGTTTCTCACTAAGTGCCATCATTCTTACGTTTCAGGCTTCGGTAGCTTTGCTTGAACTGTCAGAAATGAAATGCTTAATTATAAAAGGCTCAGTGATCTGAAGGATGGATGGAGGAGAGCCACAGCAGGGTGCATTCCTGTGCAGGATGGTAGAGGAACGTTTGTTATGTGGAGGTTGCTGGTCTTAGACATTGAAGGACATTAATGTAGATATGAGTAATGAAAAGATGAAATACATTAGGTATTTTAGATCATAGGAATCCCATTGTCCCCAGTATTAATCCCCCATGATGATGTCAATAAGGAGTATAATGGTGAGGGAATTTCTCTGTTGTAATTATGTTTTACTTGCAGTCAAAGAAATCTGTAAAAAGGCATGCATCTCTCTTATTAGAGATAACTCTACACTACACAAAACTGAATGGATAACACAAACTCCAGTCTCAGAGACAAAGGCTCACTCCTTTCAAGAAAAGACAGAAGCATATGATAAGACTAACACATGTATTGTGTACTTTGTCTGATTTACAGGAATGCTATGGGGTGGGCACTGAGGATCAAATATTCAAATATTCGTTCACTTTGTAAAAATCGAAGAGTTACTTTGAATATTTGTAAAAGAGGCGGTGGTGTACTAGATGCCACACTTGAGACCTCAGGGAGATGAACTACTTGCTGGTGATTTTATCTGTAGGGTTGCAATCGTCACAGTTTGTCCGGTCAGAACATGGATGTTGTGGATGAAAAGATATTCGATGGTGACACACTCTCTTTTGATTTCCACTCCTTTTATTTCTTTGACATTGATCTTTACTCTTGATGGTGAATATGACAGTGAAGGTGTGTGAACATTGGTGTGTGTGTGTGGTGGTTTCTGAAGGAAATAATAAAATATATACATAAACATGAAGTCTGTACAAACGATAACTTAACTAGATACTCTATATGATTATAATCTATGAAATACAATGAACAAAGCTAAAATACACTCCAACTTTCTAGGGACAATCAACAGATTACCATAATGACAGCCACTACCTCTATCTCACATACACACACAAACACACAGAACACAAGACAATGCTGTCAGTCCCTAAGTGGACCCTGCATACTCATGCTGCATGTCAGACTTAGTGGCACCAATCAATTAACTATAAACTTTCTCTAGACAACAAAATTTATGAACATAAATGATGATAAGGAACTACTAATGCAAACTTATGACTAAACTATGATTAAAGCTACTCACAATCTTATGGACACACTAAAAACTGTGAAAAGGGATCGGCTGCGTCACTGACTGAGGGGTGTGCAGGTGTGCCTCTGTGCATCCTGTTTTGTCCCTTCAAAATAAAAGTCCTTTGCAGATACAATTTGGAACATCCTTTTGTTCCTTCAAAATAAAGGGTTGCAGATGCAATTCAGAATGACCTTTTGCACAATATTTTCTCATTTTAAAAGTACAATTTTCATCGTTTTCACAGGTGCCTGGTTGTAATACGGTATTCCCACCAGACGGTGGCTATGCACCTTATTTTCGGCGGTTGAACGGATGCAGGCAGTTAACTGTTATTTTGTGAAGCACTTCTGGTTAATGGTAAACGCCAGACGGTTGACTAATTCAAAGCCGATAGAGCATCAAATCTCTTGAAAGTGATGTCTTCGAGGAAAACAGGAATTATGTGTGCCGTCAGAGGATGTCACAACAGCTGGTACAAACGTTAAAAAAAAGGCCAATCCACACAACGCCGAATATTTTAAACCAGACGTCCGGCACAAAACTCTGAAGTACGTCATAGCTTTACTTCTGCATTCAAAAAGAAAGTGAATAGAGCGTCTCAAA
Source organism: Notolabrus celidotus (assembly GCF_009762535.1). Lineage (NCBI taxonomy): Eukaryota > Metazoa > Chordata > Actinopteri > Labriformes > Labridae > Notolabrus > Notolabrus celidotus. The sequence continues at coordinate 31,717,911 of NC_048279.1, forward strand.
GCTGTTTGTAAACCGCATTAGCAAACAGAAGAAGAAGTATGCTAACTGCATTATAGAAAGAAGAAAGGTACTTTATTAATCCGCAGGGGGGGAAATTCAATTTTTTCACTCATGCTATTTTAGACATGCTACACATACGTTTTTTTTGGTATATACATACAAATGCACACACATGCAGTGAACATGCTTAGGGAGAGATGTCAGAGTGAGGATACTGCCGTCAACCAGCGCACCCAGAGCAGTTGGGGGTTCGGTGCCTTGCTCAAGGTCACCTCGGCAGTGCCCAGGCAAGTGAACCAGCACCTCTCCAGCCACCAGTCCACTTGCCAAGCTCCGTCCATACTGGGACTCGAATCGGCGACCCTTCTGTTCCCAAGCCAAGTCCCTATGGACTGAGCTACTGCCGCCCCCAAAAGCAAAAGAAAACACTTGCGACAGTCGTGGCGATTTTCTACATTTTCTGAATCTGAGACCACTACACATGTATTTCTAGAGACTGAGCATGGCTGTAAAATGTAAACATTAACCCCAAGCTGCGTCACAGAAACACAGATCGAGACAGACGCTGTCAGTGCCCACTACTAGCAGCACCTTGTCCTGCTGCTGGTTAACGTGATTGCAACACAAACAGGCCGTTAATGGGACAGGTGTGTGTTTAGGGGAGTGATTATTCGAATAATCGATGAATAGATGCCAATGATTATCGAATAGTATTTTGGCTTGAAATGCCCATCCCTATTATGAACTGCTCAGTCTGGATTTCTGGATGTCAGATCAGATCCATCAGAACAAGAATTGAGGAGACACGATACTTGAGCAAAGTTTCCTTTAGTACTTCCTGATGTAAGAGGTTGAAGTTTTACCCACATGCTATCTTACTTTTGCCATAATACCTCAAATTTAGTACTATTAAATGTGTGACACTTTTAATATCTAAGATGTACATTGAATTAAATGAAACTTTTCCTTCACTTTATATTAATTCTTAGATCCTTGGGATAAATGAGTCCAACCTCTGAAATGTGAATCAATGTCTCTACAGAGCTTCATGCTTCACCGTGATAACGCTGAGTACCCCTGACAGTTTGAATGTGAGGCGGTGTGTTTGTAAAAGTGAGAATGCAAACTCAGCAAAGCGTCTCTGAATAAATAAGAGCCGAACGTCAGAAAGCAAACAGGATTTTGTTCATTCATATTCTTCGTATTTCATTTTCTCTTTCTTAGCTGTTGCTGTAAAACCATAAATCTTCAATTACTAACTTTGCCATTTGTTTTAAGCTAAAGGAATAAATGAATAATTTTTCATTCTTCGGCACAAAGGGCAGAGCAAAGTGCATTAAAGTGACGAACGACAATACAGTGTTTCAAAGGTTTAAATCCATACAGAGCTGCAGACTGCTGTCAACTAGAAAGAAGAGCAGAAACCAACTACAGGGGGATGGAGATATCCCAAGACATCATTTTCATAGAAAGGAACCAATAAAACTTCTCGTATCGCACAGTTATCAGATAATCACTTCCTCTGTACATGATTTGAACATGTGTGGATCTCCATCACCCTGACATGATGCCTACAGTTGTAATCTTTGAGATTTTAGTGGATCAGGATCACTTCCTTTATTAGCATCTAAGCAAACTGAAGGTAAGGGACAGTGCAGATCTTTTTCAAACCCTTCTTGAGCTTCTACTTTGCCAGAAAACAAACAAAAGTGTACAAAAAAACATGTGTTGCTGTTTACTCTGCGGCCAAACAAACCCACTTTACCTCAGTGAAGAAGTCAGTCGGCCACCGCAGTTTGATTTCATGCGTCACACCACTCGGCATTACAGACTAGTTGCAGAGAATTGTGAAGTAGCTTACCTTGCTAAGAAGATGGAGGTGTGTTAACTTGTTTTCTGCAGCTCTTCATCTCAACAGTTCTCTCCGGCTGCTCCGTTACTCCCTAAAATGACGGCCAAAAGGAAGAAAGAGGAGCGTTGTCTTGTTTTGTGAATGCACTTCTGCGAACCCAACAAGCTAAAACATTGTTGGCTGTAACCTCTTCACAATAAAAGCAAACATGTGCTTCACCAGTTGTGTGTTGTTTCTGCAGCAGCTCAGTTTAAACCTATGATTTAAACTCTAATACAGTGACAGTGACAGCAAACAGTGAGAGTGAACATGAAGGCCCCACTGAAACAAACGAATCAACAAACTAAATGTCTGAAAAAGCTGATGTTTTGACACTACATTCAAAATGTGAAAGCATGAGTCTTGTTAAACATTTTCTATCACAGGTTTAAGATTGTGGTTCACACTTTTGAACTTTACCTGGTGTTAGTATTGTTTTTCCACAGGCTTCTGCTGAGTCACACGAGCAAAAGTTCACCTGCTCACTGAGGGGGCCTTTTAAGCTGAATCAGGAAATGAACAGGAAGTGAACAAAGCTAACTTCCTGTCCTGGCTAAATCCCAAAACTCTTTAAAAGGCTAGAACCGAATTTTTTTTTATTAGAATACTTAATTAAAAAAAATACTCTATCTTCTTTTCTGCTTTGTAATTATTGTTTTGGGTGTTTATTTTAATCCCTTTTTATTTTGTGAGGAAATTCCCGGCCTCCCTTTTTATTTGAGTGAACCGGACCTGGTGTTTGAACTCCTCTTATTGTTTGGGGTTTGTCAGCTGAGGCACATGTTGCTGGATTGTTTGGGTGACACCAATGAAAGTAAGACAACCCGTTTTTTCCACTTTCCTTTCACATATATTTTCCTTCAGTTTGGAACAAACATGGAGAATGCAATTCATAACTGTTATCACAAGGGGAAACTGTTAGAAAAGAGACAGCCTTTATCAAACCTGTGTGATTCATGATTACTTTCAATACAACCAAATTCTCATAACAAGATAAGTAAAAGCAGCCGTCTTCTCCCTCCGGTTCCTCACTACTCCCACCGCTCAGCACCCCGCCTCCACTAATTGAAACAACAACCAGCTAACTTTTCTGTCAATGTCAGCAACATGCATGCCAAACCACTTCCATCCAATCAGATTAATTTGCATCGGGCTGTTGTGGCGGCCTCACGCTGAGAGTGGCCTCTAGTTTAAAATGAACTCTGAATCCTTGCCTCGCCTCCTTTTCTGCTCTGATCTCCTCCCTCCTAAACTACAGAGTGACTGAGGACGTCCACTGCCAAAGATGAGGGTCTCAACTAGTATTTGACTGACGTCTCATGAGATTATTTTCAAATAAGAGCAACAAAACATGTCCTTTACTTAAAACTATGATGATATCTTGAAATGAGATGCTAGTATTATTCACATCACGTCAAAGATAACTATGTCTTTATTTTAGACTTTAGAATTAAGGCCGGCTAACTGACTCGTATTTATTATTTCTATTAGCAGCATCAAATAAACAACTATGACGTCTTTATCAAGAAAACTAAACATATTTTTGGAGACATTTTTTGCAGTGGGTTTGATGCAGCACAGTTGCTGCCTAAGCAGGCGGATCCTCTAATGAACCAGCGGGTATCAGCAGATGTGGGTCTATAACTTAATTTGCCCCCTCAGCTATAGAGCAGATCCTATGGCGTGTAAGTGGTCTTGATGGATGAGCACTACAGCTCATCATACCCCCGCCATCAGCACCAACCCTGCCGTATTCAGCACCCATCAGCCCTGTGTCTACAGGCCCAGTGTTAGCATGTAGATGCAAAATGCCCTAAAATGATCCCTTGCTCTTTTTCATCATGTTTAATTTATGACCTCAAATTTTAAAAAAATGTATCTATTTCTTTATTTGAGACATGATTCTTCAGGACAAACATCAAGGGACAAAACCCAAAACTGGTGATTGCCCCATGTTTTTTGCTAAGTCTACATTTCTGTTGTTTTTCATCATATTTTTTTATTTTGACATATTTATTGAGAAATAAAAAACTTACCTGTTGTGAGCTGAGAGACCGGGGAAACAATAATCATTTACTGAACATTTTAAAAATTTAAGTTCAAAATAGAGTTAAAATGAGACTGAATTAAGGGCTGACACTAATCAGGTGGACACAGATAAATACCTACGTCTTTGCACTCTGTTTCCTCTGCACCTGTGAAACTGGCTTTCAAGGCTTATAGGGGGTTTTGAAGCTTTCTTTTGAATTCACTGCTCGACTGCAGGCAGCCAAGATATTCAGCTGTAGCCCTTTCAAAGGCTAAATAAAAACATAGAGAGGATTTTACGGGGCCCAATGCACAAGACAAGATGATATGACACGATACAGTAAGACACACCACGATTCCCATGATACAAGACGATACGACACACTACAACACGATACGATAAGATAAGACATGCCAGGACTCCCACGCTACGACACAACCCGATGAGATACGATATGACACGACACTATAAAACACAATACGATAAGACGCCACAACTTCCACTATACGACACGATATATGACACAATAATAAATAATAATAATAATAATAATAATTCATAGAATTTATATAGCGCTTTTCTTAATACTCAAAGTCGCTTTACATAGGGTGAAAACTAAAAATAAAACATAAATAAAACAAAACAGGGACAGAGGTTGGGCGGGGGGGGAGAGGTCATGTGTGGTATGCTTTTTGGAACAGGTAGGTCTTGAGGTGGTTTTTAAATGAGAGGAGAGAGTCAAAGTTGCGGATGTTTTGGAGGGAGAGAGTTCCAGAGAGTGGGGGCAGCGATGGCAAAGGCTCTGTCCCCCAAGGTGCGGTGCTTGGACTTGGTGATAGGGGACAGGAGGTTGGCATCTGATGATCTGAGGCGGCAAGATGGGGAGTGGCGTTTGAGGAGGTCGGACAGGTATGAGGGGGCGAGGTTATTGTGGGCTTTGCAGGTGATGAGCAGGATCTTGAAGTGGATTCGATGCTGAATGGGGAGCCAGTGGAGGTGCTGAACGATGGGTGTGATGTGGGCTCTGGAGCGGGAGTGGGTGAGTAATCGGGGAGCGGAATTTTGGACATATTGAAGTTTTTTGAGGTCGGTGGAGGGGAGGCCGTAGAGAATGCTGTTGCAATATACTATATGATATGACGCAAGACAGTATTTTATTGTATGGTCAATTCGATATGATTTGATAGCATGCCATACCATTGGTTTTACTTTATTCTCCTCATGGAGAACTTAGTTCCAAGCTCAAATGCTGCACTTGTTCACAGTACAGCTGAAACCTCAGCTCAGCATGAAGAATTTAAGATTGGTCAAACAAAATATTATACAACAGTGGTTTCAGTTTAGCTCAGCAGTTCAATCGTGAGACCCCTGTACAGAGGCATCAGTCCTCAAAGAGGGTGACCCTTTGCTACATGTCATACTCCATTCTGTCTTCCCAGTTTCATGCTCTATTTCCTGGGCTTTTCATGCCGTTTTTGAGAGGAAAAGAAAGTGGATAGTCTTTAATAATCTGACATACAGTAGTGTTGACCTCCTTTAATGTTGAGTACTTCCTGGGAATGATGTTGGGAAGTGAGGGGATGGATTGGAGAGAAAGGGGGTAGGAGCAGTGCAATGCCTTAAACATTTATGATGACATCCAATTGTGAGAGTCAATATTACAATGTTTTTCATGGGCTCTATGACTTCTAGTGAATGCTGAACATATGTCTTCATACATATCTACTTTGAAATATGATGCCTTTTGTTTCATTGAAGTTATTCTGCACGCTGAAACAGATAAAGTCATCAAGTGTATCATAGCAGTCTGCTTTGTGAGCGTAGCCTGAGAGTTGTAGTGAAGACGGCAGCCAAACAGATAAACCAACATCAACAAATCTACATAGTAACACACAAACGCACACAAACACAAACCAGAGTCTCCTCAACATATCCTCTGTCCCTGTGAAGGGCAGGGAGCTGTGGTTGCTGCTGGAGGCCCGAGGGGACCATGTGGCGAAGGCGTCCATCTGGGGTAACCTGAGTAAACACAGGGTAAGGCCACAGTGCGTCTGTGCACTCTGTTGACTGTTTCAACAGACATGTTTTCCCAAAGCAAGAAAAAAGTACACTAAGAGGGGTGCCTAAAGTCACGGCTCAGTTCACGGAGCTATCTCGCTCCAGGAACCTGATCTGGAGCACTTAAAAGACTGCAGCCTCCCTCAGCTGCACTGATTCAAGCTGCTCTCCTGGTGTGGATTTAAACCTTCATATGTGATGTAACATTAAGACAGAGTTTCCTTTAAACTGGGAGTTAAGTTCACTAACTTCCTTAAATTTCTCTCTTTATAAGAAGCCTTTTTTTGAAGCCGTGACGAGCTTCCATAACATGCAGAAATGTAGTTTGGGACTTCTCCCTTCTTTTATCTTTCCCTCCCTTCAATTCACCTGTGGATGCTGTCGCAATCAAAAATGCTAATTACCCAGGTGGCTTAATCAACATTAGAATAATTACGCCATTAGAATACAGCAAGCTGTGATGAATATGGGATAGCAAACTCATGTAAAACATGTGCTGTTTATTGAATTAACATCAGGATGCAAAGATGGCTCCCCAAACAACAAAACAGGTGATTGATTAAGACTGAAAAAAACGAACAGAGGATGCACGGCAGAGGCTGGATTTCTTCAGTGTGCAGCAACAAGGATCGTATTAAATAAGTTTGCTTCATTCCCTTCATTCTTCTTTTGTTATTTTCTTTGCTTTTTATATTTAACCATTTAGTACCCGATCTTCTTCTCTGCTTGATGGTAAGAGTTCCTGGACTTCATCCATCCATCCATTATCTTTACCGCTTATCCCGTTAGGGGTCACGGGGGGCTGGAGCCTATCTCAGCTGGCTTCGGGCAGAAGGCAGGGTACACCCTGGACAGGTCGCCAACCTATCACAGGGCTAACACAGAGAGACAGACAACCATTCACGCACACACTCACACCTATGGGCAATTTAGAGTGACCAATTAACCTGGTAAGCATGTTTTTGGACTGTGGGAGGAAGCTGGAGTACCCGGAGAGAACCCACGCATGCACGGGGAGAACATGCAAACTCCACACAGAAAGGCACCTGCCCGGCCAGGGATTCGAACCAGTAACCTTCTAGCTGTGAGGCAACAGCGCTACCCACTGCACCGCCGTGCAGCCCTCCTGGACTTCATGATCTCTCCAATAACTTAGCACTTTCAGCAGCTGTAGGTCAACTGCAAACACTGCCTCCTTCTGCTGCTTCTGGGTCACAAGCACAACATGTCCTCAAAATGTAACACCTCTAATCCTTTCCAGTTCGGTCCCCCAAAAACAAGCTGTTACTAACTTGGTGATAAGAAAGAGAATTGGCGTGCTCACTCCAAAAATACTCTACGCTGACCCAAAGTGGACAATATAATTGAAAAATGTCAGCACTCGCAATAAAGTTAAAAAATCTTTTAATGTGAGAAATTGAAAACCGCTTATAGAAACCAACACATTACAGTCTTAGGCTTTCATCAGTGTTTCTTTCTCTCTTGGTTCCCTGCCTAAAAGTCCAACAATGTCCCACGTACAAAGTGAAAGTGTCCCTCCTGCATGACAAATATTCAACCCACACAAATCAAGTTCAAGGCAGAAAGAACTAGCATCAAGTCCTGGAAAAACACCAGCACATAAAATAATTAAAACTATGTTGTACATTTTGATTGCTTCCATGCTGAGTGATTTATATCAGTTCTAACAACAGTTGTTGGGAGGCTTGTGAGGTGTTTATTTATATTTTTATAATAATGTTTGGGCCTTTTATTTTTGAAAGGTGACTTGAAGGCAGGACACTTTGAGAGGAGGGAGTTGGGGGTGACATGCAGCAGCTAGGGGCTGAGGTTGGCTTTGATCCCATCACTATATGGGGCGCAGGCTTAAACCGCTGAGCTCAACCCACGTCTTTATGTATGGGCTGCATAATAAGAGACTTCTTTCCAGTCAAAGCTCTTTGGAGAGTTTTTATCTGGTTATGAAACAGACTGAAATAAACACTGATGCTTCTGAATGAGCTACAAGAGCAAAAGACATCATCTGCATAAAAACGAACCATTTCCACAGAGTTATTTTAAGACTTGTGAAGTCTGCAGTGCACCTTAGATTAACTGTTAGTGATATGTTTGTTAATTGACCGCGATGTGAGATTTGTCAGCAGAAAACTACTTTTGTATGTAAAAGACAAGATCAGCAAAAAGGTCAGGGGGGCATTTGTCCACAGGAGGCGCCATAATCAACACAAACCCTCAGATCATCACAGCAGCTTGACTGTAAAAGAAGAATTTCCCCCAACGTATCCAGTTCAATGAGAGGCCCTCTCTTCTGTTGTTTTTAAAAGAAGCTCAAAGAATTGATTTCCAATCGAGTGAGAACCGAACTGAGACACTCAGATTATCATCAATATTTAAGTGAGCTGTGAATAAGTGGTATTTAAGGACTGTTTTGCTGACGATGTGACCTTAAGTGTCTCATTTTGGAGACGAGGGGGGGTGCGTTTTGGGGGGAAACCGGGTCAATAATGAGACGCACACACAAGTCAATTAATGCTGTAAAGTGTCTTTTCTCCTCTTTCTCTGTACTTCTTGAGTGACAGACTGAACTTTAAACACCATCTGCTTAAAGGATCTCCCTAAACTTGACCCCATCGCCCCCAAGGGGTCAGCTGATCTCCGTAGACGGATCCTGCTCACTGGACAGGCCAGAAAACAGAAACCTGGACCTTTTTAGACAACTTGACATGAAGAGAGGATTCAATGAATGATCATGTTTCAGGGAATCAAACCTCCATTCGGCAGCTACAAAACAAAAGCGGTGGGAACACAGTGGAGGTGGAGGACATTAACAGCCCATAAATCTGCCTGAGAGGTCCACAAGTGTTCTGTCTTTGCTGCTATTTAAGATGACGGACACGAGGGCCAGACAGCATGTTACCCAGAATGCATTCCACACAGGCGTCTGAGTGAGGTGCACTTGCTCTGACTCGCAGAGGGCGTCGTTGATTATGCAGGATCTGTTTTTCATCTTTTCTCACAGTTTGAGACGATGTCTGAGACACCCAGAGGCTGCAGACCAGCTTTTAATTATACAGGCAAATCTTTTATTTTGCTTTATTTCAAACAGGGAAGTAATTCATTGTCTTTCATATTGTTTTAGACTAGACAGCGACAACAGGATACTCATTAAACGTACAAATATTTGCATTTTTGTCTCCTCTGGGGGACCTGAGGGGCGGTGGTGTTTATATAAGCATTAATATACAATTCTTTTATTACTTCTGTTGATGAAAACTGAGGGTTTAAATGCATTCTGCTCAAAAAAATCATTGTTTACTGAGACTTTGCCCTGATGAAGCTTGGATAAAGTTTTAATTTCCCTCAGAGTTTCTGAAGAAGTAAAGACAGGGGAAGAAAACCTTCATTTTTCAGTCTTCTCAGTTTGTCTTTGTTAGAGTTTGTGGACCAGTAAGATGTTTATTTTATGAAGAACTCACTTTAAACAGTTTAACAATATGAGCATGAGTGATAAATATTGCTGTTATTTTACAGTTACAGGATATCTGGGTCCTGATCCATCTGTACCTGCCTTTCACCTCACCTCAGACATTTCTGAAGGCTCTAAAAAAATGTGTGAATTGTAAATTAACATCAGGTCTTTCTCTTTCTGCAGATTCTGACCTTTAAAATACATTTTCATGTGCAAAGTTAAGCTGTTCACTTTAAATTTGGAGAGTGGTTGGTTGTGTTCTGCCCAATGTTTTTACCACGGCGGCAAAATATTGAATTCAAGCATTAATATAAATCACAAATTTTCTGTTATTTATCAGGCTGATAGCAGTAACATGCTAAGGTTTGAAATACATGCATTACTTTATTTTAATCCCATGCTAACTTTTCCTTTCTGGCACACCGTAGTCATAACTTTCTTTTTAAAGCTGTCGTTATGATGTGAAATAACTTCTGCACTTTAGAACGGCACATTTGACTTTAAAAATCTTGCAGATATCTTAGTTGATGAGTCAAAAGTAATCTGATACCATCAAAATATTTGAGTTTGAGCTACCAGCTACGAGCTACGCATACAGGTGCAGTTAATCAGATGTCAGCAGGCAGCTGCATCACAAAGGTCAGCAGAGCATTGTTGTTGAGAGTGTGAATCCCCACAGAGCTGTGGATAAAACACAGTCAAAGTAGTGATGTGCACATTTTGTATATGCACTCTTGCATATTTCTTAAAGTGCAACAGTGTTATCCTTCACACAAAGATAAGTATACACTGTATTTCACAGAATAAGCTCTTGAAGTGGTCTCCTACATCTGTGTCATGGTTTCAGGCTACACTTGTGCAGCGTTTATTTGAATAACACATCTACAAGTGATCATAAACTCTATTTATATGACAGGTGCATACATCTGTACAGACACAACAGTGCAATTAATAATATAAACAATGCATTTTTTTATTTTCTTAACTTATGTTATCATTTTATTGTCCCTTGTTATATTAAATGTTAACTTCTTTATCATGCTGCTATTTTAAAGAGCTGCTAAACTGCCTTTCATTGTTTCACATCAATGACAATAAAGATCTGATCTATTCTATACTAAAGTATTTCACTGCAGTCATTTGATTCCCAAATCGAGACACTGAAAAGATTGCTTCTCATAAATGGGTTTGAAAACTGTTTTAAAATGCAAAATAATGGAATTTCAATAATGCAATGAAGAATGCAACCAATCACAATTAACTTCTGAAATTCAGTGATTAAGTGTGATTAAAAAAAAACAATCTTATCATGTATATCATGTTGCAGTTATTATATAGTTTATGGCTGCTTTTTTGAACAATTGTCAGAAAGCTTCTCCATAATGTTCCACTCAATCCTGTGTAGTAGTTTATGCATGCAGTTGTCATAGTGGCAGATGAAGACATCTCAGTGGTTGACTTTGGTTGAGAAACATTGATTATCAGCATTTCATGAATTAAACTTAAATGCCAAGACACTTGAAATATTTAATTAAAAACTGACCTTTATCCCTTCGATGTGTTAAGACCTTAAAATGACCTGACATACACTTTGGGGTACATTTGACCCCAGTTAGATCTGTTGCAGATGAGGAAGGTATCTATCTTGCTTGGCTGAAACATGGGGAGCAGTGTGAGTCTCTGCTGGACAATAGATAACATGCTGCAGCTATTGATCTTTGCTGGTATTTTAAGTTTTGGGTGAGGGGCACTCTATCAGGTTTCCAGGCACAACTGCTCGGTCTATATCCATCTTTAGAGGCCCCTTCTGTTCCCAGAGCTGCTCGGCTTCTGGGTTTGTACGCTAACTATAAATCCTTAAAGTGTAAAGATAGAAGCACGGACACCAAAGTTGAATCAGAGGAGGCCATAAAAGCATCAACTGAAGTTATTTTCATTATCGGCTTGTTAATTTATTGGAGTATTATCCATATTTATGGATTATCCCTCATTCATGATTATCCAGAGAAATTTCATCTTCTGTTACCGCCGAGGATGCATTAAGCATTATTGAACTGAATACTTTACCAGCCCCGGCATTGTGTCCTGCTCTGACACCCAGTTTCAAACACAATCACATTAAAGACAATGGGAAGAATAGATCTTTTCTAATTTGAACCCTCCATATTAGCCACCATTATCACAGTGAGACACAGAGGCCCTGGCAGCGAGGCTGATTACAGATACTATTATTTGAGAAATTGCTCATTTGGCAAATGCTTATGTTGTCTGAGATTTAAATCTTCATTTTCATGGATGCGTTTCATGGGATTTGTTTTTTAATTTAAACAGACAAAAGAAATCGGAAAAAAAGACTATATAGTGGGACAGATAATCATTGACACATAACCGTTCAACAGAACATTTGAGCCTCACATCGACCTTGATAAACTCATCCCTCAGAACAAAAACACACGGCTCACATGGGAAATAAGCAACAGTGAGCCTAATGATGGAAACAACTTAATGTGGCGCCAACATCGCCCAGACTCCTCTCTGACAGCGCAGTTTGGCATTGTGTGCATGCGTAATGTCCATTTGGGACGGGTAAGCTAATTTAACGCCAGCGAGAATGGCACCGTGCGGTCCTAATCATCACCAAGCCGCCAAAATCGTCCCCCAATCGCCATCATGCTGTGGTCCAGTCGCAGCGCAGGCGTGGCTGCAAAGCTGGGAATTTGTCTGAAACTCAAGCTGAGATTTTTAAAATAAACTTTCCAAGCAGACAGTAAAGTGTCCCGAGTTTTATGAGACAACCCGCAGCGTTTGGGCGAATCAAGCAAATGTAACTGCTTTAATATCCTGACCTTATTTACTGTCTGTACTTGTTAGTCACTTTAAGTATGATTGATTCAGTGATTCAGGCAATTAATCCAAATATTATGACAGTATTAATCAGTATTGTCTGCATGGAAGCAATCAAGGTCATAAGAGGCTGCTTTGTAATTCCTGACTTTGTTGTGTGTCGTGTGTAACTGAGTTCTTTGACTCTCAACCCTAGTAAAACACCAAAGTAACGTACGACCCATGGACTGGATAAAGTCTCGATGTCATCTAAAGGATCTTGGGGTTATGCTAAAGGTGGCGGTCGCCGTATTGGAAATGCTGACTCCAACTAAATGCTGACAAATCTTGGCAAAGATATGGAGTTCGGTTGCGCCCCTGTCAAGCCCAATTATGCCTCGCTCTTAGCCTTAATAAAATCCAAACAGATGAGTTATAGAAAAGCAACAACATACAGTTTTTGCAAATAAAGAAATTATGCAAAGAGACCAAAAGTTTTGTTTGCACCAGGCTGTAAATATGTTTAATTCTGCTGTGAAAATTGACTTTTCAATTCATGCTCTTTACAGAATTTTTTGGACTTTTGGATTCAGCCTCAAGTGGACACTCCAGGAACTGCAGTCTGGTGTCACTTATCTTCACTGGTTGCAGTTTGACCTCAAAATAATAGCAACATAGCAGCCTTACAGCCCCCATTGGTAAAGTCATGTGTTTCTTTATAATAAACTTCCAGCGCTGAGGAAACCCCAGTGCCAAACATGGATTCACTTTCGAGTTGTGTCTTCCTCATGCTAGCAAAGCTAGTTCAACAAGTTGTTAATGTGTATTTAAACTGTCCAAAAAGGTAAATTGTTGCCTTGCATTCAGGGTGCAAGTTAAAACTGCTTAACTATTTGTTATTAATGATGCTGGTTAATGGCAACTTCTAAAACTTAACGTTTCAGTTATAGTGAAAAACCAAATGTAGTGTTATTGTGAAACCCTGTTAGCTTGGTAAGACTTAGCAATGACAAGGCTTGATATCAAGAATCCTTAGCAGAGCACCAAAGACTGGCTGTTTTTTTCAGTGGGGGGGTCAAAAGATCCTGAAATAACTAAGACATGATGCAGTTTGGCAAAGTATGTCTGAATGCATGCTTCAATAAGTCTGTCCAAAAGTCAGGAGGAGAACACAACTTTTAAGCTTTCTTTGATTTGAGTTCAGATCCACCAATACTGAGAAATCAGCGTGAGGAGAGTCTCTGTCTCTTGCTTTATTTAAACTTAACCTGCACAAAGGAAGGGAATTAAATTAAATGTGCTTACTTTGAGTGACCCTGAGCACACTCCTGCTTATCTGTGACTGAATCTTTAAGCAAACACTGACTATAATAATGTCTTAATGCTCTCAAACACACCTCAGCTCATACCCAATGACCTCCATGAATATCCTGAGTTTGTCCCAAAAAGATGGCCTCCCTGACAATAACAAAGACAATCCAAGCTGTCAGTGAGCCTAATTGTTGTCACATCAATTAGCCCACATGAGGGGATACTGACAGACAAACTGTGTCCTCAGAAATGGGCCCTTTGCTTTGGAGCTGCTGTAACTGATCGTGTGAACGATGAACCCCTGGACTGGAGTTTCGGCTGGCGGTGGTGCTGTGTCTCCAAAAGTCTTCCCCGGGGAAACATCTTCCCCACCTCGTGCCGCTGGCTTTCCCGGTAACGCTATATCCACATCAGAGAGGCTGGCCCCATTGATTTAGCACTTAGCTCCATCGTCCCATATGAACAGTTATCATTTTTGGCTGGGGGCCAGAGTCCAGGCGTCAAAGTCACCAATCAATGATCCCAACTTTGAAAATGGGGCGGCAGAGTTTAGGATGAGGTATAGATTACAGGAAATGTGGATCTAGGGAAGTGGGTAGATGTATGAGGGGGCACATAAAGTGGTAAGATGGATAGGTGAAATATCAGTCACTTTGGTGTTATTAAAAACTAGAAACACTGTTAAACATATACCAAAGGTCCAACCTGTAGATTTTTACATACTTAAAATTTTTTTTTACAGTGTGTAAAGTGTGTACACCCAGGACTGAAAGTGGTCACATTAGTATTAATGCTGATGCATCTTTGTGACCTACATAAGCAAAAAGGTGGAAATATAAAGTATTACTAGTAATTCCTGGAGTCTGTCACAGCTGCAGGGTTGGATTCTGATTAATTGTTTTGCAGCATTCAGTCAAAAAGCTGCCAAAACTTGACATTACTTGAAAATGATGCCGTCAGGATAAATGCTTCTTTACTAAAGGTATCTAGATATTAAAAATTGAGCTGAAAGCCCAAGAAAGAGTGTGAGAAATATCTAGTTTGCACTTATCTATCACATTTCTGTGGCTCTTTATGTAGCCACCCAGACACTGCGTATACAGGCCTGGTTTTGTAAGCAATATAGCCACACCAGAATATTGTGATTCAATAGGATTGCAAATCTTTGAATTAAAATCACTGCAGGGATTTTACCCTCATTGCCAGTGATAACATTTGCCAACAATGCCTGTGCATGACAGCTAAAAGTGATGTAATGAAGGAAAATGTAACAAGCAAAGATCAATGATTGCCTCTGAGTCATAACATTAGTTCTTCCCCATCTTTTGGATTTAAAAGCTGAAGGAGGATTATTTCAGTCATATGATATTTTGGCCGTCTTGTCTTTGTTTGATAGAACAGCTTAAGAGAGACCAGAGTTGTAGGGAGAGAGAAAGGGAATGACGTGCACCAAATCATGCCAGGACAAGGAATTGATCTTACAACCATTGATAAGGACTGTAGCTTCTGTACATGGGGCGCCTGTTCTACCAACTGAGCTTAACCAGCGTCCCACATTAGCTGATTTTAGTCAGTGAAAATAGTTCAACTTTTGGAACCCCTGCATGCTCGTCAATGTCACGTCTTGATCACCACCAAATGGAGGAGAAACTAAAAACAATTGTCTTTTTTTGTTTTCCAGGTCTGGAGCAGCTTCTTATGCGAATGCTTCAACATGATTGCTGTCAATTGTTTTTACATTTTCTTTTCAAAATCCCATCAAATCAAAGAAACATGAAACATACAGAGCATTTTCAAACAGAGGTAAAAGTCATCACTAAGAGAAGAGGAAGTGCTGTGGTACAACTTTTGAAACCTAGCAACTGTAAGCGCCTGTGAGCAGCGCTCTGAAATTAAGGCTGTGGTAGCTGCCAGCAAAAATAAAGTGTTATTAGACACAGCCCCTTATTCCTCTCTTTACTCTTAAACCACTTTCACACTGCTGAAGTAAAAGAGTTATACAATGGGCAAATATGGTCATCATTTTTGTGCTAATGGGCTGATTTTCTCCATCTTTAGACTTGTGTCATCTCTATGCAGTACTTTATGTGGAAACTCACACTAACAGAGTCTTCATTTAATTCAACAAAGCTGCTGTGTGAGGTCTTCAGCAGGGCCAGAGAAATATTGGATGCACTGCAGACTCTTTCATTAAGTCAGGGCGTGTTGCAATCATTTTCATATTTAGCTCTCATCTTACCTCTGAAGCTGCTTGACTGCTGAAGTGCTGTTCATCCTAAAAGCTTTCACAGGGATGCAGAAAGAGTATTCTACTCTATCATTACCTTACTGTCGTGGCATCAGTTGAAAAAACTTCTTTCCAACAATCAGATGACTTTCTCTTTTCCATCAGGAGAGTTTGGATTGAACTCCTAATTTCAGGACAGTCTGTTTAAGCACTAGTGATGGGAAGTTCAGCTCTTTTCATAGAGCCGGCTCTTTTGACTCAGCTCCCAAAGAAGAGCCGGCTCTTTCGACTCACGAACGGCTCTTAATTTAGAATCTTTTGTAGCCGTATATTTTACCTTAACTTTGTAAAAAATAATGGTTTGTGTTGAAAACCCTTTTACGTACGGTGTTTTTATGAGAAGCCTTACAATTGCCTAATTTTGTGGATTTATTCTGTTACAAAACCATTCTTACCTTTGTTTAGTATTTTAATCAAACTTTTTATTGCACAGTTTAACAAAAAACTGCAAACATATCCACAGACCAGAACCAGAACCAAACTCAAGCAAACAGAACCGAAACCAAACTCAAGCAAACAGAACCACAACCAAACTCAAGCAAAGAGAACCAGAACCAAACTGGAGCAAACATCATTAATGTCCTTAGTGCCGAACCACAACCAACTTTAGCAAACAGAACCAGAACCAGAACCAGAACCAAACTCAAGCAAACAGAACCAGAACCAACTCAAGCAAACAGAACCAGAACCAGCTCAAGCAAACAACCAGAGCCAAACTCAAGCAAACAGAACCAGAACCAACTCAAGCAAACAGAACCAAAACCAGCTCAAGCAAACAACCAGAACCAAACTCAAGCAAACAGAACCAGAACCAAACTGGAGCAAACATCATTAATGTCCTTAGTGCCAAACCACAACCAACTTTAGCAAACAGAACCAGAACCAGAACCAAACTCAAGCAAACAGAACCAGAACCAACTCAAGCAAACAGAACCAGAACCAGCTCAAGCAAACAACCAAAACCAAACTCAAGCAAACATTATTAATGTCCTCAGGTTGGCATTGAGAAAAATCACATGCCTCAGCTTGGATGGGCTGATCCGATTTCTCCTCTCAGTGAGTATTTGCCCGGTCTTCAAGAAGACTCTCTCAGAAGGAACAGATGAAGCCACGATTCACAGCCTCCCCTCCATCACCTGTATCCTATATCCTCACATGTGATTGGCCGTATGGCCGCCATGCTGAACAATCAAAACAAAGTTCTGTTCTGAGCAGAGCTGGGGCTGAGCACTGAGAGCTAAGCAGCGAAAAGGAAAACACTGGGAGCCGGCTCTCTCTCTCGATGCGAGCCGGCTCTTCTGATTCACTATAAAGCATCGGCTCTCAGAGCCGCAGCTTTTGATCATGACACTATTAAGCACTCTCTTGGGACTGTTCGGCAGCATGGAGGAGCAGATGGGAAGTTTAGTTTAGAGATCATCTGCATGAGATTTGAGATCCGACCCCTTTCACAGGGGCCACAGTTTGTCTTCATGTTTTCATGTCTGGGTTGCTGAGTTGGTCTGTGGGAGCTGTGAGAGTTCATCAAACCTGAGGCAGACTTTCCTAGAAAAAAAAGGGCACCAGTTGAACATATTTAGTAAACTCTGTTCTTAACACAGTCAGAATTTAAATCATGTAAGTTTTTAAAAACGTCCGTCGTAGTTTTCTGTCACCAGGGCACTCAGCGGATGATCTTGCAGCATGACTAGTGGAGTTAAGGTTCAGATAGGTGATACTAAAGTGCGAACATAGTTTGATGCCTGAACTCTTTGAGCGGATGTCTGGAGTTTGCACCCCTCCAGTTTCCAACTTTAATCCAAAGGATATGTATTTTTTCCACAAGCAGAGTCCCCTCCAAACCTCAAATTATCCGTCTTTTTGTGGATTGGTGCTGCTTGTGATTTTTCAAAGAGTGTCAAATCCATTGCCTGTTAAGAAAAAATGTGAATTCAAAGGATAAGAAGCCATGGCCTCAATCACAAAACTCATACCTTTCAAGATATATAGATATGTTCTTGTAAATCCTTAAGTTGCGTTAAATTAAATCAATTGCTCGCTTTATTCACATCTATTTGAACACGTACATTATTTGGTGTTTACTTAATTTGCACAAATCACTCACTCCATTCGTGTGTACCCAAGTACCCAAAGATGTATGGCCTGTTATGGTCATTGGGGAGTGCTTACTTGCTAGTACAACTGATAGCTGGAATTAAGTGACAGACAAAGGTTTTACCAGATAATTCAATGGTCTCACTTGCTTTCATCCAAATTAGCTATTTTTTATTCCAGTTTTGATTAAAAAATTAAAAATAAAAATAAAAACTGGGGATGTTGTAGAGTTTGAGGTAGTTGCACAAAGACACTATCACTGTTTCCTCTATTTTCTAGATGAACGAAACCTCTGTCAGTCTGTTCTTCACAACATACATCACCAGAGGACCTCCATGGTGATTCGCCATTGTGGTGCATGTGATTTGCTGAATATCAGACTTTTCAACTCTTGTGGAAAAGTGAATGAAGCGAGTTGCACGTTGAACGCATCCCAAATTCATGTATGTTGACTTTATATATAATTCACTTGCAAGATTCTTGTTTTCCCCTCGTCTGGTTTGAATACAACTTAACAGTTTAGTTTTACAGATGTTTCTGAAGTGTTAAAAAATGTGTTTAAAAAAGTGTCAAAATAAATGGACCCTGATCCAGAGTTTTGCTGAATCATCCAGTATCCGTATCCACTTCTGTCCTGTACTGTGGTTATACAGTCCGGCAGCACTACCTGTAATCAGGAGGTAACTTTAATTCACAGACATTTGCATTGTGGTCGTAGTAACTCCTTCACACACTCTGTCCTCCCTATTCTTGATTACGGTGACATAGTCTACAGGTCTGCTTCCAACTCTCTCCTTCACAAACTGGATGTCATTTACCACGCTGCTATCTGTTTTGTCACTGGAGCCCCATTCACCACTCACTACTGTCACCTGTACTCTCAGCTGAACTGGCCCTCACTCCACTCTCACAGACAAACACACTGGTTTATATTCATTTACAAATCCCTCACTGGTAAAACCCTGTTATATCTACAGTCACTAATCAAACTTCACAGCACTAACCGTAGACTGCACTCAAGTAGCTTTATCAAACTCATCACACCCAAAACCCGGACCTCCTTTGGTCGCACCTCCTTCTGGAATCACCTGCAACAATCCCTTAAGCTGACCTCTCTCATTCCACTCGCCACTTTCAAAAAACTAATACACCCCATAACTCAACATCACTGCACTTGCTTTTAAATTGCTTTTCAGTTGTTCACTGCTGTCATATTTTTGTATTGTATTGTTCTGTCTCTAGGTCTCTCTGTTTTTTGTTTTGTCTTTTATTTATTGTCATGCCACCTGTGTTGCCTTCTCGCCCAGGTCGTTATTGCAAATGAGAATTGGTTCTCAATTAACTCACCTGGATAAATAAAGGTTAAATAAAAAATAAAATAAAATAAATAAAAAGTCATGAAACCTATTTTGGCTTCAGCAGAGGAATGCATGTAGACGTTCTGCAGTAGATTCAGGTGAGCAGCTTATTTGCGTCCCTGCTTTGTGGCACATTTGTGATTCAAATGGTTGCATTCATAAGCATCAAGTTATATTCAGGCATTATACCTCCATTGTATTTATGCCTGTATAAGCACTGACTCTGCTTTCATGTGAGAAGAACCCAAGAAGGAAAAATATCATTGGTTATTCAGTTTAGGAATAAGCACATTTCTCAGCCTAATATTTTTCTCCCCAAAGGAAGCACGTTCCAGTTAATCAAACCTAATTACCCTTTATTGGAAATACTATTAACGCCAGAGCGGTTTCTGAGCGGAGTAATTTAGCATCTTCTTCCCACGTTGTCTAAAATTGGGATTGCTAAATGATGTTATCATTGCCTTGTTAATTCACCTAATAATTCCTCATTTATTTAGATGATGAGATCAATAACTCAGCTCGCCCAGCTAATCGTCTACCTGTGGATTAAACAAATAACACTTCTGGACATACAATACTCCATAAGGCTTTTTTTTCCCGCTTTAGTTAAGCAGCCCGCAATATTTTATGTCTCCTCAGCAGCTTGGAGATGATAAACGGATTCATATAAAATTTAAATATTAATTATGTGCGTTTTGCTTTCAGCTGTTTTCCAGCGAACCTTCCTCTGTGCGGCGGAAGATTTATCTTTATTCAGCATCACCAAACCGAGTGCTTTGCATTCACAAACGCATCTGACTCACTCTATGTAGGAGCATTGCCCTCACACTGACTCCTCGCTCTCATGTCATGTTGCACTTGAATACAACTGCAGCAACCTCGAGAACATATGACCAGACACCTGCTGCACAAAAAACAGTCATAGTAAAGCTACTGAACACTTTAGATGCTGAATATAAACAGCAGAGGAGGAAGATTATCTAACAGTTGGACAGAGACTTAAAGAGGCTGCAGGTTAAGAAGTATTCCTCATTCAATGCTTCAACTACAACACAACATGCAAAACCACAGACGTCTCCCTGATGGTGTAACAGGACAGGTTCCAATTATTTCTGCTTCATTTAAAAAAAAAAATTTAACCTTTATTTAACCAGATAAAAGACCCATTGAGATTGAGACCTCTTTCAAAAGGGTGACCTGGCCAAGAGAGGAAGCAACACACGTCATAGTAAACAAAAACAGACAGATAACAACGACAACAAACATTATAATATAAAATACAAGCAATTTAATGAGCAATTATTCAGATAAATCATGTTTTATATGTCACTTTGACAAATTAAAACAAAAGTTAAGCACTCAATTAAAGAGAGAAAGAGACTTGCACATCCAAAAATCGAGCTCCCTCCTTCTGTAAGCACCACACTTGATATTCAGCTCAGGGAGTGCTCATTTTTTCACCCAAATTAACATCCAGACCTGAAGTTTACATCGCCACTGACATTTTCATGAACACACGGCTGTAACTTTTGACTTTCCTCTTACATAATTACTGTCATATTTATTTTATAACACTCTTAATCTTGTTCTTTAACTTTGTAAAGCACTTTGAATTTCCTTAAGGATGAATCATGATTCATAAATAACTTTAAAAAAGATGTATTTTACATTCTGTGAAGATATAGTTAAACTGTGTCTTTTAATAAATGACTTCAGTAACGACAGCTTTTTAAATAACTTGATTTTTTTAAGCATCTTTGACATCATATTTTAAAGTGCTTTGACACAAAGTGAAGGGAGAAACTGAACAAGATAAAAGCCTTTGGGCTAAACAGAGAGGCCCAGAAAATTCCACAAAAAGGTAAGAACAAAATGAGCAATCCAAAGGTCGTCAAGAATAAATGCAAAGTAAAGAATAAATGTGATAAAAAAAAGGCTGATCTTGAAGGAAAGTTTAGTTTTGAAGCAAGACAATTAAAGATGATTAAAGGGTTATAAAAGAGGACAGCACATCAGAGGAAATGCAAGGATAAAACACAGATGCATAAACGATAAATACATAAGTAAATAAACAAAAGGGATGCAGGGTGTTAGAGATAAAGAACAATAATATAAACAGTAATAAAGCATGGTTAAAGAGATGAAGCACAATAAAAAGAATACAGTAAAAGAGAGATGAAAATGTATTTAGAAATATGACCTCACATTAAAGGAAGTTTGAAGAAGTAAAGATGTCAATGATTCTGCGTGCTTCCTCTCCTGAAGCAGGTCGTTCCAGTACTCCCGCTCCTATGTGCCAAAAGATCAAAGCTCATTTGTTTAATGTTGTCAACCTACCTGGAAATGAAACACATCCTTTATACAAGAATCTGTATCCTATGTGTACACTATGTTGTCTTAATAACTATATCATTTTTAATATTTGGAAATCACCAGACAGAGTTTGACTGATCCAAACTTTGACTGCAGCAGTGCACAGCTCGTACAGAAGATTTGGAAGGTTTTTTATGGTCCTAATTTGTTGTGTGATTTGCCCTAACCCTCTCTCTCTCTGCCTGCAGGTTGCATGGGTAGGGGCGGGGCCGGTCTCCTCAGCAGTGAGGCTCATCAGGCACACCTGTCCCTGATCTGCTCATCAGCACTGGTTTCTTAAGCCACCACCAAACACTCCTCCAGTGCCAGATTATTCCTTTAGCCGCATGCTCCATGTCCCGTTGTAGCCTTGCTCCTGAGGAGATTCAAGCCACGCTTTTCTGTTTACTTATCTCAAGTTGTTTCCAGAGGATTGATTCCTAGTTTTTGTTTGTGAGTTTTTGATAGAACCTTTTTCCCCTTTTGGGTGATTTTGTGTTACTCCTAGTTTTGTACTTTTTCTCAGTTGTTTTTACCCGCAAGGTGCTTTTTGTTGAACCTTGGTTTTTGCTTAATAAATACTTTTTCCCTGTACTCTGCATTTGGGTCCTAGTCCTTTGCTCAAGCCGTAACAAGGTTTAGTTTTTGCAGAACTCGGTTCTTATGTATTTTACTTTGAGGACATCTCCGAAGGAAGCTCACGTCACTGAATAAACACATGGTGGCGTTTGCTAGCATAACACTATTAGCACTCTGAGTACACACCCTGTATGTCTTTGTCACCACTTCAAGGCTTTACTACACATCATTAGCTTGAAGAGTTCCTTCAGTAAATATGATTAATGGGGCTTTTTAAGTTCAGTTTGACATCTTCAAATTTAATGATAGCCTGCAGGCTAAATCAAACTATAATCATTTGCCATTACTGCCAGCTTGTACCAGTTATTGTACTACTCAGATATCTATTAGCATTTCATCAAAGAGGTTGTTGGTGCTCAGCGCTTACGTAATGCATACGTTTTTGACATCATGAGCACAGGAGCATGTCAGCGACTCGACTGCTGACAAAACTGAAACTCTTTTTTGAAAAATATTAAGTTAATCCCCCAGATACAGTGCGATCAGGAGAGACAGTTAAATGAATTAAAGATCAATATTGATTTTGCAGAGATGATGAGACACTGAATTATTGTCAGAGAGTCTTTGGTGTTTGAACTCTACAGGGAGTTCAGGTGATCAAAGGGTGTCGTTATGAGCGGCAGTAAATCAGTCCTCTTGTGGAGTCCAGGCACTGGTGGTGGAGGTGTTGGCCCATGACTTTGTCAGATTCATGATGATGATGATGATGATGATGACTGGGTGGTGACGGAGAGAGGGCGTACTATGTTGTCTAACCCGGTACTTCCAACAGATCATTGCAGTCTTGTGCGTCAACACCCACTGGTTGCGTTTTCAGAGCCAACACGCATCAGGACCGCCGGACAGCTGGAGTCATGTGACCGAGGTTTTCCCACGATAATCACTGAATCAATGATTATCCGACTCCTCTCTTTATCCATATTGTCTTTATCGTCCTCTGAAAACCTCTGACCTGTTGACTGCAGGCATGGCACCGCTGTTAAGGTGACAGTTTGTTGTTGTAGTTAAGTGAAAAACGATTGAGTTTTATTCTGAAAATTAACCGGATGTTTTCCCGCTTGATCTTCTCTGTTGAGATTTATGCGTCCTTTATCTAAAGGACTTCCCGGTTTCAGACACATGAAGCAGTGAAGCAGAAGGTAGCACGGCATGTCTCCAGAGGAACTGGACGCCTTCCACATGGGCACACACGATCAGGCTGATGACTAAAGACTGGGCGGGGTTTGGGAGATGTCTGATAATGTCGTGTAAGGATGATGAAGCTAGTGAAACTACAAAGACAGGGTGATGATGAGAACTTGGAAGGTAACAAAGACATGAATGAACTGAAGGAAGACATGTACAATTATTAAACAATGAATCTTCATGACTGAACTTTTGCTACAGCTCCATTTAATCTAGTTCCTCACTCATTTGACTCTTTAGTTAAATTCCCTCCTAGTATAAAGAGAAAACATGAGTATTTTTATAACTGTGGTGCCTTTTAGAAAGTGGTTTCAGTTAGAGCAAGATCACCTTAGGAGTGAAATGAAGCCAGCATTAAAGGAAACAACAAGTCCTCTCTCTTCTCACGATGAGGTCAGGTGCTTTGTAAACCAATTTATCCATCCAAACATTCGGTGTTGTACCCTGTACTTAGTCTGTAAAGATAAAAAGCAAAGTCAATATTTGCATCAAATTTGCATAAATTGGGCAGCTGGAGTATTTTCACAGTCCGTATTTGTTCACCATAAAAATGATGGTGTACGCTTCTGACGACAGATCAGCTGTAATTGTTTGCCAGGTATTATTATGTCCTCCAAACCATGTGTGAGTGTGTAGTGTCCCGTTGTTTGAGTCTACTCTGTCCCTCTGTGTGCATTTCCTTCACTTTTCTCCAGCTCGGCAGATTTAAAACTGTTATTATCCATAGATGTCTTCACGTGTTATCATTGGCGTTATATGCAAACATACTTCCTTTAAAAGGCTTGTTTAGACTGAAATTTAGACTGAGATTGTATTCCTACTTCCTGCTTTGCCTTGAACATGCATGAAGTACACTATTAGGAAAATGAAGCCTTATCTTCCTAGAAACGATTTCGAGAGAGTTATTCACACCTATGTTACATCACGCTTAGATTATTGTAACTCTTAATTTGTTGGTCTCGACCAGTCAGCATTGCGCCCTCTACAGGTCGTCCAAATGCAGCCGCACCGCCTGCTGACTGGAAAGAAAAGGCGTGATCACATCAGTCCTGTCTTTGCATCTTAACCTTGTTTGCTTGTGAACTTTAGGATCCACTTCAAGGTCTTATTCATTGTTTTTAAGTGTTAAAATTGTCTGGCACTGTCTTATTTATCAGACCTTGTACAGCCGCACAGTACTTCCAGAGCACTTAGGTCGTCAAACCGGCTGCTCCTGGCTGTACCTCGGTCCAGACTCTCTACTCGTGGGGACAGAGCCTTCTCAGTGGCAGCCCCAAAGCTGTGGAACAGCCTACAGAACACTCCTGAAAACCTATCTTTTCTCCTTGGCGTTCAGTCCCAGCTAAACAAGAATCCTTGGCTTCTTACTTCTTTACTCTTTATTTCCTAAATGGAGCTCTTATTATTCTTTTATTGTTTTTATTCATTGTTATATTGTGTATGATTATATTGTATTTTAATATCTGTACAGCACTTTGGTCAACTGAGGTTGTTTTAAATGTGCTTTATAAATAAAGCTTGACTTGACTTGACTTGACAATTTATGTTGTTATATTGATGTTGATGGTACTTTATGACAATAATTTTTTTGTCATTTAAAAAGGGAGCTAGTGCAACCAATATGCCACCAGTGCAGCCAGTATAAAATGTAAACAGAAGTATTGTGTTGCAGTATTTAACCCAGGAGATGGCGTTCCAAGAAGCGAGCAACGACTTCAATGTGCAAAGCATGCATACATTGCAAGGCTAACCAGTCTAGCAGCGCCTCTTTCCAATGCTTTCCTCCCTCTTTAGGTCATAATCATGCACAAAAGACTCTTCAATTAAAGATAAGTGACCAGCGGAGGGGGATGGTGCATGTCTCAGCGAGTGGGTCTGTCCATGCCTCACTATTATCACTGCTACCACAGGCTGAGATCAACTACTGCAAGAGTAGCCAGCAGCACTGTGATGATACATAGCTTCACATCTGCATAGGAGCTGCACAATACTGAGTGCAGTGGAAGTCTTCATGGAGGAGCACAGTGGAAACCTGTTTCCCTCTGTGAGCGCCCCAAAACAAGCTGTGCATTATATACTGATGCAACTTATATTCTGGGTTTCACGGTATGTTTTTCTGGTGTGAATACCTCCAGGGTTTCCCCTTAAAGCTTGCATTAAGCTAAAATACAAATGCATCTTTGCAAATATCCCACAGACACAGAATAAAATACATGCCATTTAATATAAGAGAAGTAATTTTAACAGTAAGAGGTGACCAGGAGGGAAACAACATCATACTGCACTCTTATACTCAAGCTGTAGATCTCCTCTTAAGAAGCCTCGTAAAGATTTGCAGAGGTTTTTTCGCTCTAAGCCAGGAGAAAATTGGGTGCCATTGCAACAAATGAATTTCACCGTGTCTTGGAGGCAAATGAAAACCCTTCACTCTGAGTGGATCTGAGCAGCCAGGAGTCATCGCCGGCTCTCCCTGGTGTCACCTCGAGCCTATTAGTCTCTATAAAGGATGATGAATTAGAGACAGAGGGGGAGGAAAGCTTCAGTACCGATGGCGAAGATGGGGGTCATAAGAATGATAAAGTGAACAGCGTGAGCGCTTTAATGGCCGACGCCAGCAGAGAGGGCGGAAAGAAGGAGGAACATGAAATCTTTAAGAGGGGATTTCCATGCCGTTCTCTCAGTTTTGCAGGCCAACACAAATGCGTGAGTGTTTCATATAAATCTCAATCAATTTTCCCAGGTAGCACACGTACTATTTTACTTGGCTCAAGCTGACGTTGTTAGAGTTTTTCTTCTGTTGAAACACTACTGACAGGTTTAAAAATAAACACAAGTTATTAAAGAGAATGACAGGAGCCATCGATCTAAGTCTAGATCAAACCAACTGATAATGATTTCCCATTCCAACATGAACACATCCAGACATCAGGATGAAGAGATGTAGATACATGTTTAACCAACTTTGTTTGATGTCATTTAAACTCTGCTGCAAGTTACAGTTTGTTATTAAGTGGAAAACAGATGTCATAGTTTCATTACCAGTCAAAATCAGGTAAGTCTCTTTTGAGAGTGACATCATTTAAAGCGAGAAAACACAAGATTTGGACTTTTATCTCCTTTCAAATAATGTATGATGAGTGTTTTAAGCAATTCAAATTACATTTATTTGCATTCTGCAACAACCTGTCTGTGTCCACCATTCATACGCAGGTTGTTAATTGCTTAACTTCACACGAAAACTTGGAAACGCATGTACGTAACTCTGTGGGAACACAAATGACAACACCTGGCCTTTAAACTGACAACTTGCCTGATGTGCACTCTTATGTAATCGTCAGGTAAAAAATATTAGTCCTCAGGGGTCGATTTAGAGTTAATCACAGCGCTGCCATGACCCTGGTGGTAAACAAACACAGTGTCGATGGAGGTATACGTGCGCTGCTGCACAGAGGGAAGTTAAAAGCATGGACAGTTGTGTCAGATTGATGAGTTGATGAAATGTCACAAATCTGCAGATGCTTACTGACATGTTCAGATCAAGTTCTGTCAAGCTGATCACAGTGCGCAGTATGAATGATGAGAAATCAACCCCAAAAGAAGGGAGCTTTTCTGTTTTCACCTGTAGTAACCTCAGCTGTAACGATCAGACTGTGGGAAGCACTTGCATTGAAACACTCCACAACCCAAGTCTGCAAGAAATTAGTTTGCCACATTTTTTGACAACATATCTGTTTCTAATATTATAGAGGATT
This sequence comes from Notolabrus celidotus, assembly GCF_009762535.1. Lineage (NCBI taxonomy): Eukaryota > Metazoa > Chordata > Actinopteri > Labriformes > Labridae > Notolabrus > Notolabrus celidotus. The sequence continues at coordinate 31,745,159 of NC_048279.1, forward strand.
TAATAAAGCAGCAACTCAGGGTTTAGTTGGATGCATGATGCTCATCTCTGTAAGGTTATCATCGTCCTCCACTTTGCCTCAATGTTTGATGAGAGACAACTCAAGAAGTGTGTAGGCATGGAATCAGATCCCAGTGTCTCAAGTTTTAAAAGAAATATTCCTCCAACCTTTTTCCACCAAGACTTTTAAAAAGCAGCTTAAGACTCATTTGTTTGCTATGGCTTTTGACCATCTTTTGTCATTTGTTGTTATTTTGTCTACTTTCAGTATTGTCTTATTCATTGCACATTGTATTGTCGATATTGATTCTCTGTGAAGCACTTTGTGACTATGCTCTGTGAAAGGTGCTATACTTAATAAAGTTTACTTACTTACCAAAGATCACTGTTAGGTTAAAACAGGAGACACTTGGTTAGATTAAATAAAAGTTGGTGGTTAAGGTGATGTTTCCTGAAGAGGGGATGTCAACGCTGACTCAGGTTGAGGACAGGACTTGACCTGAGAACTAAGGCAGCGTTATGCATAAGCGGGGAAATGTCTACAAGATTTTCAATGAATCCCAGTCGCCATTGGATTTACTTTCTTATCACCATGACCTAGATGACAGAGAACCTTCATAAATATGTTAGCCATTGTATGCAATGTATATTATGTCACAAAGAGGTCTATGAAGAGCTTCGGCTTTTCTAAGGTCTCCTGGATGGAAGTCCTGTTTGTTATTCCAGCATTCTTCCACCTTAACTTGCTGTGACCTTGTCTCCCATCATTATTGCAACGATCACCAGAGACTGATCCCTAATGACAATGTTAAATGTAAAGAAGCTGTGGCATAGACAACATATTAGTCATATTTTTGGTGCAGTCTGCTGAATGAGGGGGTCTTGTTTGGCTGCACAGTTAAAAGGAAAGTAACTGATGCTTTGTTGTATTTATGACGGAGCAGCTGCAGCAGGACAGACTCGTGGTTACCAGAAACTGAAGTAAAACATGCTTATTGCTGCGTTGGCAGATATTTTTACTCAATTGGTAGCAACCCAGACTCATTTTCTTGCAATTTATTATCTTAAAATAAGATCTTAAACTCTTCATGTGAATATAGCTTGTATTAGTCTAATGCTTCATTTTTCACTAGAAATAAGACAAATACGCTTGCTAAGCTTTCTGTTTTTGTCATTGTGGGTACTTTTGTTAAGAAAGCCCTTTTTTTTATTCCTTATATTGAATGTTTTGGCTCTAGATGAGACTGGCATCCCTTCATTGGTCATTCCATTTACAGCCCATTCCTGCAGATCAGTCCAGCCTTGGAAATAAACCTTTTGCCTCCCGAGACGAGAGTCAATCAGAGCTATGCAATGTGAGACAGTTAAAACAAATTGCTATCATATAATATTCTGAAAGAAGAAACACTTAGTCTGAGCTCTTAATGGGTCCTTGTCTTGAGAAACCTTCATCTGACGTTGACAAACGAGGCACAGTCCTACCTGGAATTACAGCTTATGCATTACTTCAGTGATAATGGCCGGATTGAATGAGGTCATGTGGTACTTTTTTTTATTCAAAGGCTGATATTTTCCCCATACGAGTAAGAGCAGTGTGATTGTTAGGGTAAAACTAAAACCCATACTCTTAAATCTCTAAACGACGATAGGAGTTGGTCAATACATGAGACTGTACATCATAAATCTGCAACTGCAGTCGATGTATTTAAATATTCAAAACAAAGAGGAGAGCCTGTCAGTGGGTTTGATGAATGCTCCAGAGGGTTTGCCATTTTTCATCTGACAGCTGACATTTGTTTTGCTTTTCAACAGAGATTCATCAATAATAATTATGTTTTCACTGTTATTGTCAGACATTTATCATTGCCAGTGGGCTGCGTTTATGAGTGGGCATTTTTAGTATTCAGGGTACCAATTTCCATTTCCAAACCTCAGATCCTGAGTTCAGGCGGAGGCCATGTTGGATTTTTTTAAGGGGCCAGAATTTACCATATGTGGACAAGAGGGTGGCAGCGCAGAGGGGTCAGGGTTTTTGCAGATGCTAAGTCACCAGGATATCTTATCAGCTGGAGAATTAGCAAGTTAACTGTCTTATGACCCACAAAATGAGATTTCACATGTGGTGATCGCTAACCAGAGCTTGTTTACTGCTCACTCACCTACATCTCTGGTGGGAGTGAGAAAACCAGGTACTTAATAGACAATTCTGACACCAAGGAATCAACAATAGACAAACTAACAAGGCAGGTAAGATGGGAACAGACACTAATACTTAGTAATTGGTGCTGTAGATTTAAACTTACCACTAAAACTGAGTCATGTGCTTTTAATCCAGTGTTTTAGTACAGTTAGCTGCCCAGCTAAGAAACCTTTTTCACCTAGTATTTATTTAAAAAATCTTCAAGGCACAAAGACAAACAAGGGGTTAAGTTAGGAGACTGAATGAAGGCATATCATGCTCTGTGTTCCATACAGACAAGGCCTTAAAGCTGCTCTTTTTGTCTGTATTTTGTACGTTGTCTGCACTACCAACCGTAATTGGTGGGGGCAGTGTAGCCGGAGTTGAAGCCAGACCAGCAAAACACAAAGAAGAAGAATATTTTGGAAAATGGTTGAACTTTTTGAGGAAAGATTCCACGAGTTGTTAAAAAAACTACAAACATAGATATGATGTTACATCGCCCGGTTCCAAGGACAGACCACTACAACAGAATGCTTGGCTGAGATCAGACAGCAGCTGAATGTTACTTTGACAGCAGCGAAGGAGAGGAGGAGGTCTATGTGAGGCCTATTTGTCAAGGTGCTTTTCGGTCGATGCAATCCCAACATAGAGTAGAGGTGTGAGTATGTGAGTGGTGATGGTTCTACTTTTTTAAATGTACAGATCTATTTTCATACGTACAGGAGCCTTTAGCTGAGGTGACAACTAAAAGACCTCACCTGACATTCAAACGATACTTAGTAAGCCTTTTTATAGTTTAATATCACACCCTGTCAGTTTTTAAGAATAGAGAAATGAGCAATAAAGACCAAAAGTTTGGTATTTTGATATAAGGCCCCTTTATTTCCTTTAGGAGCCAGCTTCAAGTGTTCATCGGAGGAACTGCAGTTTTCAGCACTCCAGCACTGGTTTCTATTTTAAGCCCTATAGGTTGTCACTGTAGAAATATTCTTTCTGTGGAAGACACACTGTCAGGCTGTGAGGGAACTGTGCTCAAATGGACACTGTGTCATAGAAACAGATGTGCTTAAAGAGACACATCGTCTCTGCAAGTGTATTAACCTCTGCTTCTGCTCCTCTGCCATGTGAACCTGCAGTATCCTCTTCCCGGCACGGATCGCTGACAGCTGAGAAGCTAAGTATTGTGTAATTGCAGGAACCGTGGCAGCATGCAGTGCAATAATACGCTAAGTGACTATTAATCATTTTGGTGACGAATAACAAAATAAAGGCGAGACGTGGGAAGAGACGGGGATTTGATTGATGTTCTGCACAAAAAGTTATCTGTCTCTTAATTGCTGATGAAGCATTCTGTTTTTAGATGTGTGTGTGTGTGTGTGCATGTTTTCTATCCTCTTTGCAAGTACAGTTTGAAAATATGACACCAGCTATGGCAGTATAATTACTTTTATGCAATATACACCCATTATTAACATTTGAATAAGCAATTAAATCCTCACCCTTTGTATGGAACGGGTGGTTCTTGATTCTCTCTGTTCAAACTCCCTGACATGTTAAGAGGTTGTTTTGACAGTGATGAGCAACTGAGTGTTTTAAATAGAGCTCTGTTGATTTTTCATGTGTTTGAGATGAATTTAGTGCCAATCAATATGTGACACATTTTCTTTTTTAACCCTGAATAATGAGCAGGAAGGTCATTAAATAATTGTTTGTTTCAACTCCAAGACTAAGTCTTTTTTTAAAAAATCTTATCTTGGTGGATAAATTCAGTGACACCTATCACAGAGGACAACAAAACAACAAATGATCATTGTGCTGGAGGCAAAGGAACACTTACATGTTGCATCCATAAATAGTGGTCAAACAAATGTCGTTTCAGAATGCTACTCTCCTTAAATTAGCAGTTACTTGGTAAAACTTGCCACGTCTGCAGTGGTTGATATCTTAGCTTCCGTTCTGGTGTTCTGCTCACTAGTACTTCACACAGCTCCACTTGGGACCTAATGGGGATTCCTTTGCTCTTGTGGCCAGCCTCATATAGACTCATGAGGATCAGCAGTTTTTGTGCACTTCTGCCTTTACTTCCTCTTTTAACACTTGAGGTTGCTGCTCTTATCTGACATGTGTCTACATGAAAAATGTATCATAGTGAGATGTAATCACTTTACAATATCTCAAACTGCCAAACTGCAGCATTCCTCTTAGACATCATCAACAGTTTGTGGGTGCGCTGATCTTGTTTTTAATTATGACAAGTGTTGAGAGTAAGACATCATTGCAGCTCAATCTTAGTTACTTTTCAAATTTAGTAATGCTATAACAGCTACAGAAACTTAACAGGACTCATTACTTTATGTCAAAAAGCAACAACCACATAAGATTAATCATTGTACTCTGAGGGTTAGACCTATGTTAGAACAGTAGCATCCTAGGAGAAAGAATGTTGCATTCAGTAAACACACGATGGCTGATGATCGTTCAGGCATCAGCTTTCTGTCTTGGAAATATTAGTTTTCTCTCCTCGAGGTAAAGGACGAGATGACAGAGATGAGTTGAAGTCTGTGTTCAGGAAGGAAAACTTTATTCACCGACTAGACCGGTGAGGCTAATCAAACAACATGCTACTACAAGGCTAGTTGCCAAAGAGCCCAGTGCTGCAAACACCGGTGAGCCTGATGCTCGATTCAATTTCTTGTAACTTCCCCCATATTGCTTATGACCCCTTATTAATGTGGTGAAGTCGAACCTTATTGGAAGCTAATTGTGTGGCTTTTTGTTCAACAGGCAGCTAATGTGACAAAACTTAAATAGACAGACAATACAAGAGTCAAACTCTGATGATCTGATGAATCACTTTCAATTACGTACTGATCAGCCATCTCAATGTGACCACCTGCTCATCTCCTCAGCTCAGAGCCAAAACAGCTCTGATCTGACACCACATGGACTCCACTAGACCTCTGAAGGTGTGCTGGGGTCTCAGGCACCAAGACATTAGCAGTAGATGCTTTAAGTCCTGGAAGTTGTGGGGTGGGGCCGCCATATATTGTTTGTTGGTCCAGCTCATCCAATAAATGTTTGGTCGGATAGAGAACTGGGGATTTGGAAAGTCAACACATTAAGCTAAATGTTGTTCATTGCTCAGTGGTCCAGTTCTGATTCTTATTTGACCTTTGTGTGCACCTTTAGTGGACAGGAGTCAGCATGGACACCCTGACTATTCTGCAGCTACACAGCCTCATACTCAACAAACTATGATGCACTGTGGGTTCTTACAAATCTGAGAACCAGCATTAACCTTCTCAGCAGATTGAGCTCCAGTAGCTCTTCTGTTGGACCACACGGTTCCATCAAGGAGCCTCACTCGCCCATTAACCTGTTGTGGTTTTCCTTCCTTGGATCTCTTTTGGTCGGTAGTGACCTCTGCAGACCGGGAACGCCCCCAAGAGCTGCTGTTTAAGAGGTGTTCTTTTTGGTCCTTGTCAAAGTGGATCCTTGACATTTCACCATTTCTCCTGCTTCCAACATCAACTTTAAGGAAAAACATGTTCACTTGCTGCTAACATATACTAACCACTGATCAGGTGCCATTATAATTAGATAGTATTTATTATTCATGTTATGGCTGATCACTCTATCTTGAAATATTAGTCCTGTGAGATGTAGCCTAACTGCAGGAAGAGCCTCATCATTTTTATTCCACTGATTTCTCCTGGATAAATGAGGCTTCAGATGAATGTGCCTCATACGAACGACAACATTTCCTTTGTTGAGCAACACACACGTCTGTCATCCAGGACTCTCCCCTCCTCCACCCTGCACGTTCTCCATCACTGGGTGATTAGGACTCACGGATGATGGATGGGTTCAGAGAGAAAGTCTTTCTATGCTTCTTCTCAAGCCTGAATGTCAAAGACTCGCTCCCCAGCGGCCTTTACTCTGCTACCACGGCCTCTCAAAACCTGCGTCCAATAATGCAACTGCACTTCAGACTAAAGTAGAAATAAGAAGCATGTGAGGGAGAGGGAGCAGGAGAGAGGGAATCGGAGGGAGAAAAGGAAAACAAGCTGTTCACGCTGACATCAAATGCACCTCAGAGGGTCGTCAAGAGGAAGCAGTGAGCGAGCGTCGTCCCGGTATGAGCACCTACAGACGGGAAGTGAGTGCTCGAGCGAGGGAGGGGAGTCTGCAAGAGGAGGATGAGCTAATGCACAGGGGAGGAAGGGAAAAAATTACCTCCTCATCCTCTGGATTCAACGTGATTTATGTGACAACTTTGAAAACATTAGACACAAATAAAATCACGCAGTTTCATTTTGGTAGTAAATCACAGAAGTATTATCCTGGTCCTCAGCATGAGAGTGAGATTGAAGGAAGCATTTTGTGAAACGGAGTGATGTGAGGATGCGTGCAGATGGAGATAGAGTGGATTCTTAAGTAGAACACAAAAGAGCATCAGGATTTATAATCTGGTACCAGTGAACAGTTTGAGTGAGGAGGGGATCTAGAGATTACATGGCATTTATATAAAGCTTTAATTTGTATATTCACGCTCAGGTTCCTAGCTGCATGTATCAGCAGATACATATCTTATCAGCCATTTTTTGTATATGCCATATATTTTCTTGAACTCTTATCTTCTTGAATGATAAGGTCAGTCTGCAATGTTAAAGTCATTCTGGTCTGAGTAGAAACTCCTGTGAGGGGTATTGATAACTATTTTAAGAGCTACAAAACAAACAAGACCATAAGTATAAAGACTTTTTTAATTCTTATTTTAAATGCCTAAAACTTCTGCTGCAGGTTAGGTGTAGGTGCATGGCAAACATTCACAAAAATGACTGTTTAAAGACAACAAGGTGACATAATTTGTTTTTTTAAAAATCCCCACTTACTCATGTCCAGAGACAAGATGTACCACTTTGTCCAACATGGGTCACAATATTGACAGATGAACAGTTCCTCATAAGAGCTTTAAAGAGCACAATGGCAGTGCTTCATTTCTAGTTCATTTCTAATCGCTGTTTTATCAGGAGTGATGTTTCCAGGAGAGTTTTAAGGCAGGTTGTAAGACATATCCACCTTTAGTATTTCAACTTAATCCCTTTTTCTTTTTTCTTTTTTTGAAATGCATGGTTAAGTTTGTTTTCTGCAACACTGCTGATATTTGAGGGATTGGATGAATAAAAACTGCAGTGACAGAAGGAATGTGTAATGTGAACTTTACCTGCTTCCTATGTTTTAAAGCTCCTGTGAGGAACTTTCTGTTTGTGTAGATTATGGAGCCCCTTGTGGACCACTGTCATCGCTCTTATTTCTTTGTTATAAGTCATGTTTTCTGACAAAGATCTCATCCTGCCCTTCTTTTGAGATTCAAACGTACCATTGTATAGTCTGGCATCCATCACATTGCAGAAGTTAGGCCTGAAAAATAACAGTATAGAAAATGTAGGTCTTTTTTTTAATGTCCCATTTGCTTTTATAGGTCATAACAGACAGCTAAAAACTCTCACAGGAGCAGCTGTTGACTTATATCTATTTGCATGTGTACAGTACTCCCAACTGCACTCTGCACTTGCATATATGTACTCACTGTGGTGAATTCAACAGCTTTAATATTGTTCTAATAGACTCTCTGATCAAGACATTGATCAATCAACAAAAAATGAAGAGTTAGATAGCAGAAATACATGCAGATTTTCTAAAACATGTACATTATGCATGATTTGTTTGAAATTAGCTTAAACGTGCACATCCATTAGTTTAATACTTTAAACAATAGAGAATATATCACCATCTCTTGTTTCAGGACAGTGTCTTTAGATGTTCTGATTTATTGACTCTCCTTCAACGACTGAATTCAATGACACCAAAAAGCAACAGAGGAGAGACGAGTGACAGTTTGACTGGCAGCGATGTCATTAATGCCCTCATGGCAACTGTCATGGACGTGCCTGTCTCGTCCTCTCAGCCTGAAGACACTGCATTTAATTGAACTGTCATCTTTAGGTCAAAGTAATACCACTCCAAATGGCAGGACACTGACTGAGATCACCTCTGACAGCAATTACAAACCAATCCAGATCCACATCAGTTTCATCGCTGATGTCTCCCATATCAGACTGATTGTCCCTTATCAATCAAACTGTCCAACTGTGAAAAAAAAATGAAGGATGTTAACATGATGAATGGTCCGATGGTGAGGTAATAATTCACATTTTCAAATGGATAAATGATGGTTTTAATCTCCGCTGCTGACTGACATAAAGCAACAGTGGTACAAACTCTGCTTTTCCATTTGTTTGTACAAAAACTCAGAGAGAGAAAATCCTCTGCTGCCAAGGAGCTTTGTGTTTAACATTTTCAGCCAAAGAATCATTGTCGTATTTATGAGTTGATGGAAGGAAAACAGGGCGGTTAGCTTTAGCAGTGATTCACTATTTCCACACAGGGATAACTTTCCTTTGGTGTTGCACTCAAACACATCTCTGAAAAGAATAATGAGCTTATTCTGAAACTGCAATACAATGGACAGTTTTTATTTGACCAATAAGCAACCATGGAGACAATGGTAAGAAGAAAACAGGTGAGAGGTCATGCATTGCTGAATACTTGATTCTGATTGGTCAAAACCCCTTAATAATGTAATTAATCCTAAATGACCAAAGCAACACCAGGGACAACTTCATTAAAGTTTGTCATATCAAATTAGTCTGGGAAAGAAGAAGACATTTCAGCTCTGCCTGTTGACACTGTGGCAAAAATATCAGTGTCCGTCTCAGGCAGGTCTTGAGAGTGAGGAAATAATGACAGTTAGTGTGCACAGATGTGAGAGCAGCCTGAGCAACATCCTGTCTGCAATCCAGGAAACAGCAGCAGAGCTGGTGAGTGTCCTCTTAAGCTTCCAGTCACTACAAAGTTAAACCATAGGAGGAAATGATAACAGCAGCAACGTTAAAAGTTATGACTTTTGTCTCATTTGTGTTTAAAGGTGTGTCACTGCAAAGCTCTGAGAAGAAGGAGAGCTGAATGAGGACAGAAATGGCAACATGAATATTCCTGCAGAAGTCCGGTTCACCTTACCAAAGATAAATGTTCAGTTTACAAAATAATCAGGCTAATGTTTCAACATGAGCATGAACTGAAATGTTCAGTTTAATGTGCAGGGTGAGCAGGACCCCACACTTGCATTGGGGTCCTGCTCACCCCCTAACATTACTAGAGAAACAGGTTCCAATGTTTGCAAAAGGTTGAAACAGGTAAAAGTTCTAGATACTTTCATTGCATGCATTACAGGGTATCAACACATACATTTTCAACTTGGTATAAGTTCCCCTGCTGCTTCATCACTAATTCCAGTGTCTCCTTTGTCCAAGTTTTCACTTCTGTGTAATATGCATGCAGCCTAGAAAAAAGTAGACAAGACAAGTAGACAAGAACTGTTACCTGAAACCAGAAAGCAGACAGAGCATTACCATTCAACCATGTCCCAGTAAATTTTGTCCAGAAATGTGCACCTTTTGTATCAAGTCACATTGTTGAACCATTGAGTAAGATTAGTCTCCAACCACTGAGGAGCTAACTCAACCAATTCAGAGTCTAACCTTAAATCAAAGGCGGAGGTTTCTTGCTAATGATAAAGCTAGCAAGGGAATGGTTGAATGCTAACATTGGCTGTTTTCACATTCAAGATTTTATACTCTGAAATACAACCAGATATCTGTGTGGTTTGTCACTTTTCTATTTCCTAGAAGTAGTATCAGATAGTGTCAGATTTTCCTAATTTGAGTAGCATTTCAATCAATCAATCAATCAATCAATCAATCAATCAATCAATCAATCAATCAATCAATCAATCAGACTTTATAAAGCACTTTTCATACAATGGCATTGTAACACAAAGTGCTGTTTCATAAAAACAACTTAAAATAGAATAAATTAAGAAAAAGATCCCACCCCCAGCCGACCCCAAACCCACCCACAATCCTAATGTTAAGAACACAATATATGCAACAATAGTAATAAAAACAATAAAAATAAAATAAATAAATAAAAAATAAAAAAGAAGTTGCTGAATGAACTGAGAAAATGCTCTCATGATATCTTTAATTTAATTTAATAGTGTTTGAGCTCCCAACCCTTAGCATGACGTCAAAGGACAATAGCTGCAAAATGACTAAGGTCAAAATCTTTGGTGGTGGAACAAGCAAAGAAAATATTCCCATGTGCTTCAAAGTGGAAATTATTATTTTGAAGTAGTGAAGAAGCCTCAAACAAAAAAAATTAATAAAAATCAAAGGTCATGCAGCATCTCAGAGCAGCACTTTTCCATCAACCCCACAGTGGTAATAGACTAATAGAGGATTAACACAGTAGATTGATTTTAACACCTCTCCAGTGATGCCGGATCATTGAACCAGACGGCAGCGACAATAGCTAATACCCAGAGTGTTGGTGGAGTTGGATGGTCTTCAGTAATTGATGGTCGGATGTGTTTTCCCACCGATAATGTGTCTTTGCTGTCATGGGGTTGCTGCTTTCCTTCCTCTCGCTCCGTCAGAGCCCTTACTGTCAAAACAGCACATGTGTCTCCCCAATGAAGATGAATGACTCTATGTCGGGTGGATACTGAGGGATGCAGAGGAGGGGCGGAGAGAATAGAGGGAGAATGCAGAAAAAAAAAGAGAGAGACTACAGAGACAAAACAGAGGTGAAGGAGGAGAGAGACAGAAAGGAGGAGGAGAGAGAGGGAGCAAGGACTAATGGGAGAGAGGAGGAGAAAGTGAGAGAACAAGATAGGGAGACACATGAAGGAGATAAATGATGGATTAGTGATGGAGGAGGTTGGGGCACATACTGAGGCGTTTCCTATGTTAGATTGAGCCTTTAATATGTTGTGTTTCCTGTGTGGGAGCGTTGGCCTCGGACCAAAACCAATGAATGGAAACTTTTATTTTGATAGTCTCCCAATACACAGGGCAACAGAACACAGCAAGTGTCAGCACAATTTCCTTTTAAGGATGATTAATTCATTTTGGAAGTCTTTTTTTATTCATTTATTTTAAGGATTTTTAAAAACTGTCATATTTTAGATGTGGAAGCACGATTTCTGCAGAAGATTTCAGTCATTTCCAATCGAAATGTCATAAAAAAAAAAGTAAAATAAGGACAGAAAATGAAGATATTTCATAACAAATCCAGACATTTTGTGTATGTGTTGGAAGCTGTTATTGTGTCTTTGTTTGTCTGCCCTGAAGCTGTAATAAAATCTGATTTTTGTAAAGAAAAATCATAAAAACAGACCCAAACACAAACACATCAAAACATAATTTTGTCTCTTAATTTACAAAGAAACAGAAAACCTATTTTTCATTTTACATGCTCCTAAAAATTCACATTTAACTAACTTCACAAAACAAATACAACCTCTTAAAAGCCTACAGTACCATTCCTTATACGACACTCTCCATCAAGAGGAGCCTCACACAGCCTTTATGGGAGTGTATGGCCTTAAAACTACACACACACACACACACACAACACACAGTTATACGCACGCTCACACTGACATAAAGCTGCTTCCCTTGCTTCACCGTCCATTAGCGTTGACCTCTGACCCCAGCAGTTGTGATCATGTGATTGTGCAACACAGAGGTCATGCTGCCTTGTCAAAACAGCAGAGCTGATGCGTGACAATGTGGCAACGTCTCTGCCAATCTGTCTGAGGAGATGTTTCTGACTCACTCACTGCTTCCATGTTCCTCACACAGGCTGAGAACAATGGAGGAGTGTGTGTTCGTGCAGCGCTGTGAGTTTGACTTTTTAGAAACTGATGACGATGATACACACCTCTTTGTAAAGCTCTTCAGAATTTATGATTCATCACGTTAACATGGGATTCATGACGCTGTCAGCTTCTGTGTTGGTGTTTTCTCCACTGCTTATTTTTAAGATGCACTGGATGATATAAACGTACACTTTATATAAGCGCTGTTATTCATGAGGAGCATATCACAGAGTAGCAGGAATGAAGAGAATGCAAATATTGTCCAATTTTAGAAGCTATTTAAAACATTTTTCAGCAGAGAGAGAGAAATAAGTCATCCTCCTTAAATTGTCCAGAGTGTGGCCAGCCTTATACAGCAAAATGTTGGAGTTAAGTACATCAAAATGGACATGAATACACTCTGCAAAGTAGCTCAAAGTCAACATTAAGTAGCCTCACATCAAGCCTACCAGGAGTGGTTGCTTTGCACTGAAGAGCTTAGGCTTTCCAGGCTTGCCATAAATACATAAATCTGACATACTCAGTGGCGGTTCTAGACCAATTTTACTGGGGGGGCCAGGCTGGGGCCAAGGGTGTTATCAGAGGGACACATTCAACCCTGACAAAAGAGACTGAGAAGGGCGAGGACCGGCTGGGAACAAACTGGCAAAACATCATAGCATTCCTATATACTAGACATATAAACTACAGTGTACTAGATCAACATGCAGACTGACAGCAGCTGTTTGGCTGTTTACACTCAACATGAGTCCGTTAGTGCTCTAAGGGACTGAAACCAAGTGCCACACGCATGTGTCCCGCCTGTAACATCGGCGCGAAACCGAAGCTTTTGTAATTGTATGATATTTGTTTGGAGGGGGGGCCACAAGGGGGTCCAGGTTCAGTTTTACAGGGGCACTGGCCCCTGTTGGCCCCTCCCCAGAACCGCCACTGGACATACTCCCACATTTTTTATTTCATTTTAATTTTCTTATGCGTTTTCACCTCTAATGGACAGGACAGCTCCAGAGAGACAGGAAATGTGGGGAGCAGAGAGTTGGGGAAGACATGCAGCAAATGGTCAAGGCTGGAATCGAACTTGCGACCTCTGCGACGAGGGCTACGGCCTCTGTACATGGGGCGCGCCTAGACCGCTAGGCCAACAGTGCCCAAAAGTATCCCAAATTTAAACAGATTGTAGTCACAGGCTTGAGGATTTTGCTGGGACAGGTATCTGGCTGGATTATAATTTACAATACTTGGATCCATGTTGAGAATATTTCTGAACCTGGTGTGAATAACAAACAATGGTGGTGTCATGAATTCTTGCACTTGTGGAGTGGACTTGTGTTCGAGTCATATGAAATGAAAAGGAAGTATTCAGTCATCTTAATAATGTCTTGCACGCAGATGATTTTTAAAAGGTTGTAGCAGAAGCAGACTTCTGGCCTGCACGTTCTTCCACATACAGACACAGAGTCTCTGTCTTCTTCTTCTTCTTTGTAGAGTGCCTGTAAGTGATCTGAGATTGGACCTGAGCGTGTGTTGTTTACCTTGTCAGCCATGAAGGACAAACAGGATTTGTTTGTGTACCAGCCGCTGATTCAGGTAGCGTATTAGTCGGAGGAGATTGGAAGCAGGGAATATTCCTTGACACTAATGAATATCAGTTTTATTAGGATATGATTGCGGCCATCAAAAAGGTTATTGCTTTCATAACATTGTATATTAAAAACAATTTAATCCCATCCTTGTAAACAGTAATTCAATCCCTTTCGACTTGCATCTTGTGTGATGGATGGCAAAAGAATAAATATCATCTATAGGATGTGATTGGAAGAGAACTGCCTTGTTTCACGACGCCGTCACTGCTTTTGACGAGTGAAGCAGCTTTAGATAGACAGACATCTTCCTCTTTGCTGCTGCATCTCTGACCTTGCTGTAAAATCATTGGGAACAGAACTTTAAGGGGATATTATTGATAGGAATATTAGAATTTTTATTACCACACTGGGGTCAAAGAGGCTTACGTAAAGCGACAAACACGAGCCATTTAAGGTCACACACGCCTACAACGCAGAGTTTGATGGATTGTAATGATGCCTGTGATTATTAGAAAATGGATGTTGACCTCAGTTGTCCCCATGTCTGCCACCACCATTGATCACACCACCTGCCTCCACTGGTGGCATTAAAAAACTCTCATGATAAGAGTTTTATCATTGCAACTGTGTCCCAATTTGACCAGAAAGAAGAGAGAAGAAAGAGATTAAGAGAACGAGTGAGAGAGATGGAGAGAGAGAGAAGCTTTTAAAAGGATTTTGTCGGTTATTGACTGGTTGCACTCTTCAGCTAATAGCCATTTAAAGATTATGGGCCTGCTGGTGGAAATCAAGGCCTCCATTGTTTGCCTTATTGCATTCTGGCAGATGGGGGCTGACACAACAACACGCAGCATCCCTCCGGGCACACTCGCCGAGCACCGACCCTCCATCAGCAGATCTCCTATTGAACTGGCCCTAATAACTGGCCATGAATTATTAATCCACGTACCATATTGAAGACAGAGAGGGAAGAGGGAAAAAAACAAGGGAGGATTGTGGGCCGGTTGCAGCGAGTGTGATTGGCGTACAGGTGCCAGTCGGAGGAAAAAAGGTCCGTTCAAAAGAGTCCCAGGGCGGCCATTTCTCGGAACGGGGAGGACATTCCGATAACTGGCACGGGAAGATAAAATATATATTCATTAAATGTCAGATTGCTGATGAAATGGGTCCGATCCATTAGTGGGTAGCGGAGCGGCCGGTTAATGTTTCCCGGTTGTTCTTGGGTTGGGTGGCTTTTAGTGTTGCTCTGCGTTGCTGCTGGAAAAAGGATCACTCTCTCTTGCTATCTGGAAAAAAAGTTTGCCAGAGTAAGAGCAGGTGTTGTTCAGAATAAAAAGGAAACACTTTGGAAATCTGAGTCAAATGCACCTGTTGGTGAAACCCGATAACTTTGTTGTGTTTGTAGTGGCGTGAACCTAACCTCTGATTTGCAGTTTATCTGCCGTCTCTCCTCCGCCCCGATGATTTATTAGCGGGGATTGATTGCTGACTTTGGCTCGACTCGGGTTCTTTTCTTAAGCTGGCACTTAAAAAGCTGGGAAGCAGATCAAAATGGGGTTGCAAATAACATCTAGTGATTGTTGTTGATCCTCAGCAGAGTTAAGGTGTGCAGTTTTTTATTCCAGCCAAATAAAAACCGTCTGATTTGTGAAACCTTTAGCGAGGCTTCTCATGGAGCTGAGTTTAGCTCTGTCCCATGTGATTGATTACCAAAGCAGAGACAAATACTCAGTTTGAAGTCTGATTAAACCGCCTTGTGTCAAGATGCTGATATTTACCCTTGGAGTTTTCTTTTATCTGTTGAAGCATTGTGTCAAGATTCACAGATCCAGAACGGTTACTGATCTACCGTCAACTGCACCCTGGTTTAGGATGGCCCACTTTCAAAGTTGTCATCCAATTAATTAGGGTCTTTTTCTGCAGACTGTGCTCAGCATCTTCAACCTCCCCAAACTCAGACTGTGACCATTTACTGCTCACATGGGTAACGTTAGCTTAGGTAACAGGTCAGCTAATGTGGAGAAAACAAAATGCATGATTGGTGAAGCATTTTACCATCTCTGCCTAAGAAATCAAGTCATGTGGACTGATTATGAAGGAAGGAACGTTTTTCAAAAGTGTGTGTGCTTTAAAAAAAAGAGATTATGTATATCAACAAGACAAATTTCACCCTGTAAGACCCCGTGATTATACTCTGTCTAGGATATTAGCATGAGCAAGCAGACCCCAGTCTTAAACACTTTATTCAGCCTTAACTTGACAAAGTATGTAATTGTCACAACATCTCCAGCCTGTTTCGTTGCTGAGGTTTACAACTGTATTGTGTCGGAGTGATGCTTCTGTGACATGGTTCACAGCCTACTTTAAATCAGAGTTACAAGAAACCAAGCAAACAACCTTTCTCCAAGTTTGACAAAGATGTCTCTTAAGAATGAAGGTACACAAGAACATTCAAATAAAGAGGATCAATAATAACTGATGCCAAGATGTCATGTGCACTTTATATGTGACAATCAAAGAGAAATTATGTCTCTGTCAATCATATTTTACTCATTAGAAACTTTAGAATAAGTGTTTTTAGTCAAAGTCTTTTAAGTAATTTTCCTTTTTTTGTGGCTATCTGTGTCAACCAACATAAAGTACATTCTCTCTAATCCTGATCGACCCGGGGTTTGTTGACAATACATACAAAGAAGAAGTGCAAAGAAAAGGCATGTCAACACATGCTGAGTGTACAGTGTCATGTAAAGTATATGGGTTGTATTACAAACCACCATGATAAAGACTGCTTCACCGTCTTATTTGATCTTTATTTTGACTCACAACTCTTTGGATCCGTGTTTAGAGTTCATAGAAGGACAAGTGGTATTGTGTCTTTCTCGGTGGCTTTGGGGAAGCTGTCAGTGAGATATCAAAGGATTTTATTATATCCACTCTATGTCTGAACAATAACACTTCAGCTTAGTTCATGTAAAACTGGTTAGCATTTGGCATATTTCCATCTGTGTTTCTTGTGTGCGTGTGTGTGTCAGCCGTGAGCTCTCAGTGAATTAAAAAGCCTTTGGCAGGGCTGTTCTCACTTCCCGTTGATTCAAAATGAAGTCTACCCAGCGCCTGATGAATTGAATTTCCTGTGTCAAAGCCTACGATTTCAAGGAAAATAATGAACAACGCCCGAAGAATCCCCTTTCAGATTTCATTATGAGGGAGAGGTTCTAATTGCGATGAAATTAAATTTCCATTGCTTTCTCTCTCTCTGTGAGTTACTCTGCTGCTGCTGATAATGTGCTGAGGTTTGTTGCAGTTTGACGCTTTGGATCCTTTTAACAGCCAATCATCTTATGTTAACCAAAACCACAGCAGGAGTAACACAATCAGCTGGAATCAAACGGAAGATGAATGTGTCCTTCTTCAGCTGCTGACCTATCAGTCCGTCAGTCAGACGCTGAAAGCTGCTGCAGGTTCACAAACATCAAAGACGCTGCGAGATGAGCCTCCCCTCATGTTTCTGCCTGAAAGCTGCTGCTTGGATGAGTGCCCTCATTTCATCAGATTCACAGACATGAAGAGCATGAAGGAAAACTGCAATAAGGACCTGAAAGAGAGCCAAGAGTGAAGAAAAATAGACTTGGATCCGTTCCAATGCAACTGGCCCGTTGCTTGCACTGATACGTGGGCACGTCCAGTTGAGCAAGTTTAGGGAAAATAAACAGTGAGCCTACGTAAACTTAAAAAGACATGTTATCTTTTCACTTTTTTTCTTTTTGCAAATGTTGCAGAATGTTACTTACCCATGTGGAATAGTCAATCACCATGCCATGAGTCAGGGTCACATAACTTTTATTCACTGAATGAAAGGTATCGGTACTTGTTTCTGCAGGAATGACCCACCTAACACTTTCAAAGGTTCAGTGTCAGAGGTCAAATCAATCAACAGATTTGAGTAATTATGTTTCACAATATTATATACAGTTACAGTACATTAGAGAGAGACACTGAAGTCAAACATCATGTATTGAAAGCAGATTTTGTGGTCTATCTGAGAGGGAGGTGTTGTTTAGTTTTTCAGCACACTTCCAATTTGTCTGGAATGAGGTTGTTTTATTCAGGCTGTTGATTCTTATGCTGGTGATGAATGTGAAGCATTAGTTTAGGGAGTTAGTTACAGCTTCAGGGGTCATTGATTGCCTATTTCTGTCAAGTACAGGCATTGTTTATGGGGTACTTTTTTTGTTGAGGTACCAAAATAAGGCCACTTGTTCGTCACTGAAGTTCATGTAAAGCAATTGGGCTACTTGTTTAGGGTTCAAGCAGATAATTACTCATGTAAAATTGGTATCAGAAAGAGGCTTTTAGTTTAGGTCAGAAGACAGAGATTACTTGTTCAGATTTAGGCACAGAATGTGGCTATTTTCAAAGCTACTCAGATTTAAGAGGTTACTTTTTTGGTTTTAGACAATAAAAAAATTCTATTTGTGCACCAAAATCAGGCTTTGGCATCATAATGAGGCTACTTGCTGAGGTTAATGCGCCAAAAATGGAATAATGGTGCCAGAATTTGGATAATTGGTTCAGTAAAGTTGCTAAAACCAGCTACTAGATTTGGTCAAGGCTCTAAAATCAGGCCACTCACTAAGGTAAGAGCACAGTTACTTAGGTCTTCAAAAACAGCATTAATTATATGCAACTGATACCTGAATGTTAGGAACATCTGCCTTTAAAATCTTAAAGTTTGGTGTTTTAGTAATAATCAGAAATCATTCTGAGTGAATTTTGAATGCATTGTTTTTTCCTCTTGTTGCAACAATAAGCTCAGCACAATGAGTTTGACTGACAAGAAAGAGAGTGGAAGAGGTGTTTGGTGCTTTTTCGTTATGGTTGACCTCTCCTGTGTTTTTTGAATCTGCTTTTTGTGTCTGATGTCAAGTGTGTGTCGTATTATATCTAATGCATTTTTTATGAAAAGCATCTTTTAAACTTGGATTTAAAATGATTGCATTTTCTAGTAGCTCAAAAAGGGTATTTAAACTTCATTAATCCAGATATCTTCATCCTGCCCATAACTTAATACGATTATTAATATTATTTTTAGTTTGTTCTGGAAAGGTTTGCATGGTTCACCTCTGGACCATCCTTCATTTACCTGCCTGATTAAATATTTCATTTAGTTGATCAAGCATTGTTTGGTTAGTGTGTGAGCAGCTATAGGAGGCCTGAGCAACTGTTGAACAGCTCATTAAATATTCACCACCACAACATATGAAGTGTACTTTTGACATTCAGATGGGATTATAATGGCAGCACAAATAAATCATCTGCACACAAAAAATAAAAGAGCTGAAATGAGCTTAATTGTATGCCATGACACGATTATATGGGTGAACACACTGCATGGGTGTGTGAGTGTGTGTGTGTGTGTGTGTGTGTGTGTGTGTGTGTGTGTGTGTGTGTGTGTGTGTGTGTGTGTGTGTGTGTGTGTGTGGAGGAGAAAAGAAAGAGAGAAGGAAAACGCCTGCAGGCAGAGAATGAATGGGACGTGGAAGTGGGGAGGAGGGGGCAAACACAGAGCAGGTCAAAATGAACACCATCTGGGTACATGAAAGGAGGCGAGCAGAGGGGGGGGTGAAACAAAACAAAAGCACCAGTGCTGCCAGCATGTAGCCCACGACGCCACAACACCGCCACCTTCAACATTATAACCTCCCTGATCAGGTGGAAGAGGAGTAGTAGGGCTCGTCATCACTCATGCAGACCCTCCCCCCTCTTCTCTTATCCCCCCGTGGGCTCAGATCATTGCCAAAGGAGCCACAGGCCACTTGCAGGCTGACAGTCAGCTCCTCTAATGGGCCTGGCTGTTTATTTTGTACCGCTTGGAAGTGGATTAGCTGGAGGTAATTATGGTTAATGATCTGCTCGCCTCACCCCGCTGATCTGTAGTCACCCGTTTGCTTGGCTAGTAGCAGCGCGTAGCCACCGGCACCATTAATATGGGATAATGTTACCTATTAGAGCTACAGAGGGGAGGGGGAGAGGGGTGAGGGTCCGTGTGAAGGGTTTCAGACAGGGATGACGTGGATCCATTTTGGAGTGGAGGTGATGTTCTGCGAGGTTCAAGGAGCTTTACAAATTACAGTTTGATTGCATCCTCTGACATGTTGTTGTTTTTAAGAACAGGCCCTGGAGCAGACACTATTACCTTAAACACACTTTGAAATCAGGACTTCTTTAGTAAGCTGTGGTTTTTAGGAGTCTGAGCGGTGGATGTCTCAATTAAGCTACAGTTTGTTGATTAAAACACCATAAGACATGTCAAGATGAACGTGTTTGTGACTTTTGATGTCAATTTGTCAGAAAACCAAAGGCTGTCAAAGGAATTTTACTAACTTTGGTTTTAATAGCTATGATTTCAGACGCAAGCTCACTCATATCAGTTGTTTTGTGTACAAGGAAGTGAAACCTATTTATATGTGAACATCCCAAGCTCAACTTATTGAGCAGTCCCTGAGCTCCATTGTCTCACAGGTTCCTCTGAGCTGCCGTAGACATCCTGCTGCTGTGGACGGTCCAGACTCCAGCTGATACGGACGTGCTGGACTCCAGCGGCAACAGCTACTACTACTCATCTCATCACTATCACCGCTCCCTCTATCTCTTATTCTCCTCTATCCCTCTTTCCAGACCCAACTTGATCTCAGCAGATGGCTGTCTAACATGAGTCTGGTCCTGCTCGAGGTTTCTGCCTGTTAACAGGAAGTTTTTCCTCGCCGCTGTAACTAGCTAAATATTGCAAGGTGCCATGCTCATGGTGGATTAAGGTGGGATAAGACTGAGTCTTACCCTGTCTTGGTGTTGGGTCTCTGTTCATAATTTGACATAGAATGGTCTAGATCTGCTATGTTTGTAAAAGCGTCTTGCAATAACGTTTGTTGTGATTTGGCACTATACAAATAAAGATTGATTGATTGATTTATTGATTGATTGATTTCCTTTAAAATCTATCTCTCAAAAATGTGTACTTTGCTTAAGCTGCAGATAAAAACAACCCTGTTTTCGGCACCATATGATCAACAGACAAAGGTTTGTATGTATCATATCAACTGGTCTCCTTCTCTTTAAGATTAGTGTTGCATGGGATGGCTGTTCTCAGTTTGTCTATGTATACAATATCTGTCCCCAACAAATAAACAGGGCCGGACAGGGTGTTCACAGTAAAGGGTTCGACACTCTGGAACCATCTGCCCGAGGAGATCCGGTCTGCTGAGTCAGCGAGCTCTTTAAAATCTCTTCTTAAAACATACTTTTATCACAGAGCCTTCCCGGATTTTACCTGAATTTTATTCTACTTTATTTTATCTTAACCATCTTAAGAAATATATTTTAAAATAATTGTATTCCTTTAGAGTTCTTTTAGGGGAATTTTATGTCTTTTAAGATATGTTTTAATTCTTTATCTTGACTTGTGTGATTTTATGAACTGCCTGTTTTATTCTGCTGCCCATGTGAAGCACTTTGTAACCTGGTTTTTGAAAAGTACTCTACAAATAGAATTATTATACTATAAAATTATTAGAAACTATAAATAAATAAATCAGATAGCAAATACATAATTGGTATATTTTTTCCATATCTCTTCCATGGGACACTCATGTGAGTCACGGAAGTTTGGGATCTCTCTTGGCATGGACTTTGCAAATTTTGAACCAACCTTTGTCATAAAAACTCATCCTATCATCACACTTGATGAGTGCATCATAACACTTCAGGGGATTTGCAACACAGAGCTGAATGCAAGGATTTTTTGCACATCACATTTCAACTATTTAAACCCAAATGGTTGTCATCAGTATTGATTGTTACTTTATTAATTTTTTTACTACTCATTTTTGTTTTTTACAGCTCTTTGTCTTACATTATTGTTGCATGAAAAGCGTTTTACAAATAAGTCTGAGTGATTGATTGATTGATTGACAGTAATGTGTTGTGCTGCAATAAAACAAGTCACAACAAATGAAAAAGGAGTCGAGTATATTGATGAATGGACCAAAAGAGCATAACGCTGGTTTTTGAAGCCTGATCTTAAAGCAGATGTTGTTAACTGTAACATTTAAGACAAAAATGTAATCCGGAAATGTTCCTCAGTTATGGTCAATGTAATTTATGGCCTTCCTAAACACTTTTATCTCATATTGCAGCATTATGTATTATGGGAACATGAGACTCTCCCCTTTAAAACCAGAGATGCACACACACTCACTCTCACACATCTATAGACCGTCAGTCAAGTAAACCAGCTGAGAGCGACATCAAAAAATGACGTCTTTGTGCAGCTCACTTTTTTTTTCACATTCATCCATCTTGAAAATGCACCAGTAATAGCAACAAAGTGGTTTTTCAGCCCAAAATGAAGTTTTACTTAATCAAATCAAGGGTCAGAGAAACATATCTGCGCGTGAAAAGGACAGGACACATCAGGGTTAAACCGATTACGTCCTGTTAAACAGGCATTTCAGAGTCTCCATCTCAGACACATTTTCCTGCCTTTTCCAGTAATTTTTGAAAGCCTTCAAGCTGTAATAAAATATCACTTTTTGTGCATTTGTGCATTAAACACTCTTGGTCTCATTGCTTTTTTCTGGTGATAATCACATTTACCCCGAACCCTCCCCTCTGGTCTATTCCCATCTCCCCTTTTAAAGCACTTTGCTCCTGTTTCAGTGAAGATGACACTGACTCGGGGTGAGGAAGAGGGGGGAGGAGGCTTTGGCTAAAACAGAGAGCTTTAGCTGGGGCCTTGTTCTGCAGGTTATATGGCGTCACGTCTCATTTTGACTGAGCCGACGAACGGCCCCCGCCACTCTCTCAGGGACCCTCGTAAAGTGCTCTGATGCTTCATAATGCAGATCATTACCCAGAATGCTGCTGAGGACCCCAAGTCCCCACTTAGCTGCCGAGCCTCCCCGAGCCCCCGCCGTGTTATGTATCCCTGCAGATCCCCTGCAGACGCTCTGATTGTCCATTCCTGCCCGCCGTCGCCTTACCAGCACCGGGGTTTATTGACACTAAGTTGCCCCCACAAGGCGGTGTTAATACGCACGACAAAGACATTTCTTTCCCTCTGTGTCATCCTGAAGGCGCTTACAAGCCGCAGGTTATTGAAACACGCAGCCATAAACCTAACAGAGATATGACATAAGATGTGATTGCACCAGGTGACCGATGCATGTGTGCAATCAAGTCATAGGCAATGATTTCATGAGGGGAACAGGAGGCTATGAAACATGGAGGGAGACAGAGGCCGCATGAGGCTGCAGACTGCTGCAGACAGGAGGGGTGACTGGACTGGACAGTCCAAGCTCTCAGCAGCAGTACGGGCTCTGGTTTGTCTCCGGCCTGCAAAAGACCGCTTTGATGTTTCTCAGCAGGAATCATGTTTGTATCAAAAACCTAGGGAAAGTTTAGTGACTTATGTTAGTGTTTCTTATTGCTGCTCCGCCTCTGCTCTATTAATCCAGTCCACACAGGATCCTCATTTGTTAACAGAGCTGTCATCATCTATGGAGGGTTCCCTGTTTTCGTCACCGACCATTCCCACACTTACACTAGCATCACATAGTGCCTCCCTGTTGCCCTGTATTTGGTAGTTAACTGACTAAGTGGCTTATATAGTGGTAACTTCCATGTGACACCATCACTAACATTTCAAAGATAGTTTCAAGTTTCAAAGCGTTCATCTTTTATGACATTTGTTCAGTTTGATATTGAGTTAAAACCAAACACTATTTTTCCAAAATGGCAAGAAATCTTCTAAGATATTCTGGCTTTGTTACCATTAAGAAATCTCGTGAAATCAGGGAATGAGGGAATATCACAGTCCCCATGTTGTGCTGCGGTTTTAACATCTACACATGATATTAAGTTATATGTATTATGAGAACTAACACTTGATCTAAAGTGTTCTTAGTGTATCTGGTATTTGTAAGTCATCTGTTTTTTTTGTTTGAGGATACAATTATCTGTCCCCCCATCACATGATTATGCACACTGTCCTCAAGCGATCATTTTTTCATCCACACAATTAGAGACACCACAGCCTCTGATTTATTAACTCTTTCCTTACCTGGACTCTGCCGAGCGAGCATAAAGAGAGCTTCAGGTGTAGAGAGAGAGAGAGAGAGAGAGAGAGCGAGAGAGAGAGAGGAGGGGCAGATTTAATGAAAGCTCTGGCATCTGTATCCGATTCATCTTGTCAATGTTGCTCCGCCATCTCTGCCCCAAACCAAACCCCCAGCATGCCTTGCCAGCCGCTTTAATTACTTTTCCTTTTTGCGTGGAATGGCGACCCGCAGAATTGACAGACAGGTGCAGCGATCCTGATTAATTAAAATAATAAAGAGCGGGAGAAGAGGACGAGGAGGGGGAATATCAATGCGTGGACGACTTCTCTTGATGGGCAAGCGGTGAGGGGACGTCAGGCTGGGGCGGGAACATTGATTCACTTTGTGACAACAGGGTGGCCTTCAGGCTTGACAGGGCTGTATGAGAGAAAGACCGGGAGTAGGGGGAGGACTAGGGGAGGAGAAGAGGTCCCATTCATGTCCTCAGGGCAGATGTGTTGCTCCCAGTGAGGGAGCATGAAACCCCTTGGCTCCTGAGCAGCTGCAGTGTCCCACTCTGAAAGGACCGGTGCCATCACACCTTTCCAACATGAGAGGAGTTAATAAAAGCCGTCTCCAGGGAATCATCAGCTCTAATAGCCAGATATCATTTCAGCAGACAAAGGACACATCTTTTTGAATGGTACGCCCTGAGAGAGTCTATACTTACTTACTGTCCTTTTAATTCCTCTTTACACATTGATACCAACATGAAGGTTTAGTGGACATGTCTCATCAATCACAGAATCCAGAAGAAGCGGACTCTTGGATTTAAAAGTGGAGCAAATTTAGAGCTTTCTACCTGCAATCCTTCTCATGGCCAGTAGGGGGCAACTTCACAAGTCATATTTAGAGATCTATGAGGAAATGAGTTTACCTATCAGTTGATCCTTTTCCACAGTGAATGTTTTCAGAGGACTTCATGCTCTATCACTGGTTCCAAGCCTTCTTCCAATTTATTAACTTTATTTTTGATCAAATTTGCTTTTGTCATTAAAAAGATTGTCAATTAATTTGTGGTAACAGTAACAACAAGAAAAGAGTATCCGTCATAGAGAGGGTCAAGATTTTTGGTGTTAATGATTTTAGTTTCAGTGTGTCTCCATTGATGTTTCAGCATGCTTTGGTTGTATCATACTGTATCAAGCATGGATGTTGTCTCAGTGATGGCACCTATTGGTTTCTGAAGAGGGATTTTGAAGCAAATCATGGTCCCTTTATTGGAAATGCTAACCTAACTTGACATTTAGTCAACTTAGAAACAGACAAAGAGGTTGCAGCAGAGGCAGACCTTGATCCTTCAGCCTATGACTCAATTGCAAACACGCATCCAGCTACGTCAACTCAGCTGTGCCTCTTATTTTGAAAAATCCATGCATAACTCTTACTCTTAGTCTTCAAAACAGAGGAGTTAAACAAAAATACCCCTCCACCAAATGTCAGTTTATACAAATACAGACAGTAGCTACTCACACCTTTATACCAGACTTTAAACATGTCTACTTTTGCTGTTTAAAGATTTTAACATGAGTGTTAATGGGGATTCTTGGTCTTTTGGCATCAGCCTCAAGTGGACACTCTGTGAACTGCAGTTTTGTTGCACTTCTGCTCTGGCTTCATCTCTAAGCGCTGGACTTTGCGTTTGGTTGTGTACAGAAAAACAGTCCTTGATGTGGGCATTGAGGCCAAACACTTCAGCCCTCAATCAACCGTGGAATTGATCAGCCATCATCTGCAACAGTTGAGCTTTTTCTTAATCCTAGTAGACTTAGAAATGCATATCAGTGGCTCAAACTTTTTTCCTCTTAGAACTTTGATCTTGCATTTCTATTCATGAGTTGTACAATCAAAACAATAATTTGTATGGAAAAGGAAATATTTGCCCAGATATCAGTTATCAGTTATCAGGGTAACTTCTTACATCGGACACCCAAGATTGGCTGTAGCTTTAAGAGGAGAAATTGTTGTCATCTGAAAATAATCGACAGGTTCAGAAATTTAAGCTTCAAAACATATTTTAAAAATGACATCAGATATGGCTCCACAAATCAAGATGGCGGCGGTCAAGATGCTTAGGATGCTTCAAAATGTTTGTCCACAATCATTGGGGTGAATCTGGGGTCTGACTTTTTTGCACAGTGTGCTCAAAATGAAAGACTGAAGATAGATGCACTGTAACAGAGAAAATATGACCACAAAATGTGTTAAAGATACTTGGAATCTGCCAAATTATGTAGCTCAGTAGTTTTTAATAGACATTGTTAGTTGTCCAGGTGTTTACACAAACTTTCTGCAGTGATTTACATGCTTTTTAATAAAAACTTCAAACACATCGTTAGTGTTTTATCTCTCAATAAATGTAAATAGCTAAATAAACAGCTTCACCACGTACTGTAACTGAGGTATCTTCAACTTGTGCAGCACGTCAGCGTTGTAAACCAGCAAGGGGACACTGGCAGTAACATCCACCCATATTGTGGGCTGAAAGCTGAGAAGTGTAAGTTTGTGTGTGTGAAAGCTGACCTGCAGAACCCACATCCTCAAGCTGACACTTTAGAGCTGCTCTGTCTCAGCTGAGCGTGTCAGAACAACAGAGATGTGGAAAAGACCGGCATGTTTACCACCTCTCTGTGAAATCAAATACAAGCTGCTCGCAGCCGTGTGAAAGCAACAGATTGAGTCACTCACGGATTCAAAGGTGCTCTGATTTACTGTGGAAAAAGAGAAGCCTCTGAAATGCTTTGTGTTGTTTCCTCAAGTTAATGCAAATGCTGGTGTAATGCACTGAGGTACTGAACTGGTTTTAACAGTTTTAGTGACGCAATACTCACACTAACAAACATACCTAAAAATATACCCTGCATTAAACTGGTAGGGCATGGTATTGACACGCTCCCAGGGGTTTCCATCAGAGCTAAAAGACAAGTTTAGCCTTTTGCTGCTGGATTCCAACAAAATGTAATCAAGAAGCCTTACAACCAAACATCCAAATTTGAGGTATTTTCTATCACCAGTCTTCAAAATAGCTCAAGAGGGAAACACAGTACTACTAGCACTGCTTTATTTATCTGGATACTGTATCTAAGTCCAAATTTAAGGCTACTTGAAAACACTGAAGGTTACTTTCCTTCAGTGTTTTACACTCATGTGAGTTTTGACTTTGACTGCAGGACATTTCAAAGTTGGAAATGTGTTAATTTTACAACCAATAGCATGTAAAGTTGTTCAAAACTAGTCCCTTTTGACGTGAAATCAAATCTACATACATATGCATCATGACAAGAATTTAATAACATGATAAAATATGTTTTCGAACTCTAAACAAGTGCCTTTACACTTATAATTTATTTATTTTTTTTACATTTTAAGCTATTAAAACCAATTTATTTCCACTTTAAAGCGACACTTTTACTCCTGAAATTATGAGGAATTATTTGTTCCTGGTGCCGTTTTGATCATGTGTTTAGGATCTGAATTCTTAAACCACTTCTTCATTTTAATCTGTGCATTTGTCTGACATTTAAGGTCCCACCTTTCATTTATAAGACAAACTATCAGCTTTTTATGATACATGTGTTTCTCTTGGTTTTTTGTTATTATCTCTAAAGTATTTAGAGTTGACCAATGCCAAATTTGAATTCTGTGCTTCTTTCATTTGTTCTTTTTTTACTTATTTACATTTTCCAGACTATCTTAACCTGCCTTTAGTTATGACAACATTTGACTCTAAGACTCAAACTCTGAAGAATGTTTACTCTGTGAAACTGATATTTCTTTGAGATAAGCTCTAAATACCTCCACCACCGCTGGCCTTTTGGGTAACCGTGTCAACCAAGCAGTACTTTTTGTGACAGGTCCATGACACTCTTGCTGAGTGTGTCTTTACAGCTGAAATTAGAGAGAACACCACTGTGCCAGGGCAACTGAGAGCATCATACGCCACCTAATGGACAAATGATGCTCGGCATGCTCAGTGACAGTCACTCATGCTCGCTGAGCTGAGAGCAGCAGTGCACCATCATGATGACTGATGGTAACCAGTGACTGCTTTAAGATAAATGGATTTTTCCTCTTGAACTATGAGACTTTTTTTCTGCTGAAGTAGCCTTTTCTTTTTCTCTCATTCAAGACATTTGTGTTTCTCTGCGGCCACTTCAACTGGGTTTACTGCACAATAAAGCATGCACTTGTAAATGTCACACATTTGGGGACAGTGTGCATTCATACATCTTGTGAAAAATATAAAAAGGATGAAAGCAGGCATTGATGACTCCGTGTTCTTGTTCTGCAGGAGCTACAAGCAGTTTTACTGGTCAGAAAGAATATCTAAATGAAATACAAGACTAGACATATCACTAAATTAGGTTTTAATAATCCAGTTCCACATTTTCATTCTTTAACAATGGGATAATACTGTACTATAAAAGAGGAAGAATTGATTTTCTCTCTACTTATTAATGCAACAAAGTCAAAAGCTCTCAAAGCAGCTGGCTATTTGATCTATTCCTAATCAACTGCACTGATGTACTGTATGGCGGTCCAAAACGGCGATGGAGCTGGCAGGAAATGAAACAAATTCGATTGGCTTTCTGCTTCGTGCCTGAAGATTGGCTGCTTTGTTTCCTTTTGATTGGTCAATTAAAAGTGCGCTTCCATTTTCCGAGCCCCGGACCCATTACAGAAAGTAATTTCAAGAGCCAAGCTGTTTGCCCTGCGCTGTCTGCAGCGAGGAATTCCCTCTCCACTTTGGCCAAGTCAGGCCAAGGGAGAGAGAGCGGGTAATATTAGCTCCCGTTTTATTGAGAGATCCATTAATTGTAGCCTTCTGCCGCTGACCCTCTGACCCCTGCTGACCTCTGGACATCATGTTACCAGCCGGGAAAACTGGCCTTAAAGCCAGCGGGGTAGACGCTACAGAAATAACAGTTATCACTTCAATGAGTTTTATTGTTATGGTTGAATCTTCCAACTTTCCTCTGCAGTACTTTTTGTTTTTAGTCCAAAAGGCCTGGGGGTTAAAAAACCTCGGCAACAATGAAAATTTCATTTTAGATATTGCTTAATTGAACTCAAATTTACAGGCATAGTGCCTTAATCAAAATGTGTAGCCTTAAGTGCTTCAAATAATGATGATTGAAACAAAAGACTAAATATGTACAAAATATATTGTACAAATATGAATACAAAGTTATGGCTATTAAATGTTTGGATTGATAAATACAATTCAGCAAAATACTAAAAGCGTAAATAAAAAAACAAGGTTAAAACCGTCTCAGGCTAATTAATTCCTTTAATTAAAACTGTGATTATAAAACAATTATTCTATTTTATTTTAAAAACACATAGAGGGCTTGTAATTCTGATATCCAGAGGTGGTCTTTAAATTATTAAAGACATTTTTTTTGCTTAGTTAAATATGCAATTTTAGGTTTCTATAATTTCCAGGAGCTCCACATGGAGATTTTGTTCTGTTTGCTTAAGTTTAAAGACAGCGTGAAGGAGGAAAACAACACACAACACATTATACGCTCATCTTCTCTTTTTTTGTTTTTTCATGTGTGATTAAAAAAGTGTTTAAAAAGAGGGAATACACAAAAAGTAACTTCTTTAAAACCTTTTTTCATGCTGAGAAACCTTCAAAATAAAGAAAAGCAAATCACTTTAAGTTTCAACATCAAAATGTTAGAGTTTTAATTAACATACCGGGAATGTCAGCAGTCTAAAAGATGACAAACTCTTTCCCAAGGAACTGCTGGAGCGCACAAAACATTAAGGCAGCGTGAGAGCACATGCATTAGGCGCTGGAAAAACATCAGGCCAGGTGGGGCGGGGTTATGAACGGTAATATCCCCCCATTAAGTGTCCTACCTATCTAATGCTACCATTAAGTATTCTGTGTCTTTAGCAGGAGCGTGGAGCTTCATTGTGCTAATGCTGACATGATTGCCAGGAAACTATGCTAATAATACATTTTGACAATGTGGAGTCCTTACAGATGAATATATGAGCGATTTCATTTCCAGTTTCTTGACGAGCTATTTTCGAAGATGATTGCTGAACACATTTATTGCAGCTTCATGACGGGTCATTTAGGAAGTATCATTCCTGCAGTGCTTTACAGAATCTCTTTATCAGCTGTTGAGCGCCCCACAATAGAAGACTTGTGTAACTTTATATAGGCCTTTGTCTGATGGCTACATAAACTGCACTCTACCTGTTTTTCGACAGCTGAGGCTTGGGCCCAGGACGGGCGTTGAAAGCAAATACCTGATTGTATTAGTGTCTCCCCTTTAAGCTGTTGTCACCTAGCTGACCGATTATGGGCAATTACCTGCTCTGTCGGAATCCTAGCCGAATAGATTGAATTCAGATTGATTTTTGCCCAGGAAAGAGGAGGGAATTTAAAGCCTTTTTTAATTGGGTATTTGGTGTGTGCTGATCTGAACACCGTGGACTTCCCGAGGGATCCTTTATGGGCCAATAATGGCATTGGAGTGGGGGGGTTGCTGCAGTCTCGTCTGCTGACTCCCTCCCAAGGCCATAACCCTGCATTTGCTCTGAGTGCTTTTCTATTATGCATTGATAGTTGAGCATCAATCAATAAGAGGGGAAACAGAAAACCCAGCGAAACCAACTTCTTAAGTGTAAAATGCCTCTTAATACCCGGGGCCTTTCAAACAACTTAACCTGGACGCTTTTTACCCTCGCCCTTCCTCCCTCTGCTCTTTGAGGGACACTTACCGGCGCCTGGCGACACCATGTTTTATTTAGGAGGGCTGGAAATGTGCAGCTCTCAGGTGAAAATGTACCGCAACCCTCTGGTTATACTTCAGCAATACATCACTGGATGTCTGTGTGTGTGTGAGTGTGTGTGTGTGTGTGTGTGTGTGTGTGTGTGTGTGTGTGTGTGTGTGTGTGTGTGTGTGTGTGTGTGTGTGTGTGTGTGTGTGTGTGTGTGTGTGTGCACAGAAAGAGGCATGGGGAGGCAAAATAGATCTATGCTCTAATTTTATTTACAGGTTGTTTCTTTATCCTGCTCGGAAAACCATTTTGAGAAAAAGGACACTGAAAACACATCAGCAAAGTAAGAAATGGCAGCGGTTTTTCACTGACTTGGGTAATCAAAAATAAGTATCCACAATGTTGATAAGGTCAGCAGAAACCCAGATGATTGAATTAAAAATGTAGCATCCATTGAACGCAGATCCCAGAAATGATTTAAAGCTGATATGACAAACATGGCTTCTTTACATGAACTTTGCAGATGGTTTGACGAGACAGGGAAAAAAAGGAAAAAGGGAAAGAGTCACCTTTCATACAACCACTGCAACAGTTCACGAAACAGAGCGATTCCGGGAAAGAAAGGGGGGAGAGACCAAGTCCAGCCGGCAGATAAGAGGGGCGATGGGGATCGGGCCCCCACAGTGGAAGAGATAAGAGGGAGACAGTCACAGCAATGGCCAGCCACATAATACACAAGCCCACCTCCAGCCGTCCAAATCTCCCATCAGCACCAGTCCCCACCGGCCCTCCTGTCACCACTAATGCACCTTTTCCTATAGGACGAAGCCCCAGATGCAGTAAGGTTATCTGTGGCTTTGCAGGATTTCTCGGAATTGGCAAGTTCACCTTTCCTTTAGTCCAGATGACAGGAGATGATACAGTTGGAAGGATCGATTGTTGGTCGCACTGTCGACATTTTCGATCTTCATCAACTGCTGATTGCAGTTTTACGTAACACCAGGTTAGGATGTAGAGGATAGAAGGAGAGAAAAGACACTTTGTTCATTTTAATAGTTAGTGTTAAGCAGAATTAATATGAGGAAAGCTTATTTCCTGCTGTCTCGACTCATTCCCTACACATTAGTGTGGTCATGTTTGAGTTAAAGGTTGGTGCTGCGTTTTACAAAAGATTTAATCTAGGCCTTAAATCCACAACTTTAGATTTTCTGATGAATGTTATTTAAAAATTTGAACAGGAGTGAACATCTTTGTGCAAAACATGGAGAAAAAAAAAATGTTCAGTGATTTCAAAAATTACTTTTGTCTGCCATATTCTCCTGCAGCCTTTACCATTAACTCTGCAAGTTATTTACCAGAACTCTAACCAACATTCCTGTTCCTCAGATGCCCTGGGATTTTACAACTTTGTTACGATACCTGCTTGAAGTCCAAATGTGGAAACATCAAGGGCACTACAAAGATAGTATGATGTATGTTATTGCTCACGTCTAATCTGGCTCATTGTTTTTCAGCAGCTAATGTTAAAGGCCTTTATCATAATTATATTATATGCACACAAAAAGTTTCAATCTTAGTGTACACCACTTTGAAATAAATCTCCAAGGTTAGACAAGAGTCAAGTCAAAGTTAATTTATATAGCACAGTTAGAACAGCAAAACTTGACCAAAGTGCCGTGCAAGCTGAAAACACAACATCAATAAAATAAAAGCAAAAATGTAAAAAACAAAAAACAAAAAAAAACAGGAGCCAAATATAAATTTGCATCATAAGATATCAGGATTTCATGCTCAGCCGGTATTTAAGAGATGGCTCTTAAGATTTAAATCTCTCAAGTGTCTGAGCAGTTCTTATATTAAAGTGCACGCTGCTCTTCAGCATGGGAGCAGTCACTGCTAAAGCTCTCTCACCTCTGGTTTTTAGTCTGGATCTCGGGATATCCGAAAAGCATCTGGTGTGTTGACCTCAGTGCTCTGGCTGGAGCATGTTGGTACAACGGCTCAGGTATGACGGTGCCCGCCCATGAAAAGTTTTAAAAACAAGTTATAAAATCTTGAACTGGATCCCGAAACTGACAGGAAGCCAGTGAAGACAAGCCAGTACTGATGTGATGTGATCTCTTCCCAGTTAGCAGGTGTGCAGCTGCACTCTGAACCAGCTGTAAGAGACGCAGAGACGACTGAGCATCACCAAAATACAAAGAATTAAAACAATCCAAACGAGCAGTAATGAATATATATGATCATCTTAGACTCTTGAGGAGGAAAAAGGGCCTTCACCTTCCCTAGAAGTCTCCACTGAAAGAACAGGAACCACATTTTTATTCATCTTTTTGAGTCATTGTCTTGACTGAAGGGGACTTCACAGGAATTAACTTAGTTAAATACTAATTTTACCAATTATTGTGGCGCCACATGAATGCAGAGTATGTCCTAACTCTTGGCAGTCTGTTGTGGCACCATTGCCTCAAGTACCCTATTAAAATATTACTGTGTAATGATTAATCACACCAAGATGAAATACCACATTCTAATGGCCAAATCATTTTGTAATCAGTGTTCAACATATTAAAAGACGCCATTGTCTCCCCTGAAAATGTCATCATCGCCACTAAGACAAAAATATTAAGCTGGCTGGGGGCTGGAGGATGCCCCCGGACTACTTTGGTTACACAAACTTTGTTTTCAGCCTCTATGCATCACAGCCCTCTCCCTCCGTCTGCCATCTGCTGCTGAAGAATCTGTTTCACTCGATGAGCCAAGCCCAGCCTTTATTGGTCCTAATGGCACTATCAGCTGAGCCGCCAAACCCAATTACCTTTTAAAAAGGGAGGCCACCCCAGCTAATCATGGCTGCCTAACCTGATTTGCCTGTGATGAAGAGACGGGATAAAGAGCAGTTAATGGAGGGAGAATGATCTCACAAATACAAAAAACTCAATTCATTTCTCTGGGAGAGCAATCTGTCCGATTCAGCTGTAATGGAGTGGAGATTCATTAGTCCTTGGGTCTTAGTAGTAGCACCGTCTCCTTATCAACTGAATGACAAAAGAACATTCAGGTTTTTGATATTATAAACATGATGTTGGAAAAGGACACAGAAAGATGCAAATTTGGAGGGATAAGGAAAATGTGCGGTGTTTTTGCATTTTTTGATCACACATCGAGATAAACTAGCTTCCACTGAAAAGGGAAAAAAAAGAATTCACCAGGTTTATATGCGTTCATTTTCTTCTGAGGGAAGCTTGGGGTGGGAAGCTTCAGTGTTTTAAAGTCGCTGCTCTAAATATACATATTTTAAAAAATGATGTTACTCCCTGATTGATCCCGAAAAAGGACACAAAGACAGGGACAAAATATTTTGTATGTTTGGTAACAGTGTGTTTGTCTACCTGTAATAAAAATATGTTGCCTTTCAGTCCGTATCATTTCACACTATTAAACGATAAAGCGAGAGAGTGGCTGAGACTTTCATCAGCCTTGATCTAACAGCAACTATTCATTGTCTTTTTAACTGCTGATCAATCTGCAACCTAAAAAATAAAGAGTGTATAGAATAGAATAGAATAGAGTGTACTTCATTCATCCCCAAAGGGAGAAATTCAGGTGTCTGGCAGATAAAATTATCAAAATCACATAAAACATAAAACAAGTAATTCAGGTGTCTGTCAGCTCATCTCCCATTGGCTAGAGAGTTATGAAGCCTAATGCAGGGATGAATGATTTTCTGTATCTCTCAGTCCTGCAGTGCAGAGAGATGAGCCGTCCACTGCTGCTGTTTCTCTGGTCCACAAAGAAGTTATGAAGTGGATGATCTGTGTCATTTAGAATGGCCTCTATCTTCTTCTGCGTGCATCTCTCCACCACAGCCTCCAGTGAGTCCAACCTGGTTCCAATCACAGTGCCAGCTCTTTTCACTAGTTTGTCCAGTCGCCTCACATCCTTGTGTTTTATACTGCTTCCCCAGCAGACTGCAGCATAGAATAACACTTTCCACCACAGACTGATAAAACATCTGCAGCATCTTTCTGCAGATGTCTAAGGACCTGAGCCTCCTTAAGAAAATGAGGTGGCTCTGCCCCTTCCTGTAGAGTGCATCTGTGTTAAGGGACCAGTCCAACTTGTTGTCCAGGTGTACACCTAGATATTTGTAGGTTGGCACCACCTCGATGTCCACCCCTCGAATGTTAACTAGCTGATGGCAGAGCCTGGATCTTCAGAAATTTACAATCATTTCCTTTGTCTTTGAGGAGTTCAGTAGGAGGCAGTTTTTGTGACTCCAGTCACTGAAGGCTTTTGTCAGATCCCTGTATTCAGATTCCTGTCCATTCCGGATACACGCCATTATTATCATATGTTACCATTTCCAATATGGTAACTGCAGATGATAGGCTTCAAAGCTTCTTCAGAAACAAATGGGTGACTTACGCAGACTTCATCCATGTACTATAAGTTTTGTGGTTGGGTCTTATGTTTGTGCTTTTTTTAAAGAGAGATGCCCTGTATTTGTACATATTACAACCATGAACACAGCAATACCATATTATAGCAGAATTAAGCTTACCACCCTGAGTGGGAAGTGACAGGGAGTTTAAGCCATGAGAGTATCATCCACGGCTACCCATATTTGTTGAATTTTCTGAGTCTATTGTAATATATTCCAATAACAAGTATTACTATGAGCCTCTGGAGATTACTGCCTCATGGAAAAATATCACAGATTTAACATCTGTTAGCCTGGACTGACTGAGATCTCAAAGGTCTCTTCATTTAGTATCCAGGCCTTGACTGGAGCTGCTTGTCAACTGAAGACATCCAACATCCGTTACGTGCTCTCAGCAGACTTGGGTCTCATTCACACGCATGTTCCCCTGATGATGTAAGTGACACGCATGAATGACCGATTCATGCCAAGAATGTCGAGCAGAGCGTGGGGCCAAGGACGGCAGTGACCCTGGTGGATCCGTACACCCCTGCAGCACTAGCTCGGCCTAACTCAGATATGATCCAGAGGACGTTGGTTGGTTGGGGCATAGGGCCATAGCCAGGGTTTGCAGACGGACATTAGGCCAAAGCCAGAGTTAAAATCCTATTAGTTTGAGTTGGGAATCTGATTATCGTCGTTGAGAATCACTCGTCTGGCAACTAGGGTCTAATTTACGCCAATCAACGGCAATTATTGAGGGGAAGAGAGCCCCTATTAGAGAGCTTCATCCACTTAGTCTAATGAATGGGGAAGATTCAATCTTGGCTGTGGAGTCACATTGGAGAGCTGCAGCTGAATGCGACTGCACCAGCAGGCTAAAGACAAGCTGCTGTTATCTATCAATGGTAGGCTGCTGTCAGAGCTAACATGCGTTAGCCATGGGGGGCTAGGCTTTGGTTTCTGATGGTTTGGGGGCACTTTGTCCAGCGGAGTGGTTAGTGTAGCTCTCTGTGTGTATATCACAAACTTGGGCAGGCATGGGGGTTTGTGTGCATCATGTATTCAGCCCAGAGAGTGGGATATTTTAATTCTTATCATAAATCATAAACTCTGGAGACGAAGATGTTATCGTGGATCAAAATTGGAAGTCCAGATTGAACTCAATGGGCATTCAGAAAAAAGTGAAAGGCTTTAGGCGAAGAATAAAAAAAGTACCAGTACATTTTTTTCATTAAGAAAATACTTTGATTACAGATTATGAGCATAAAGACATTAACTGAACATTAAACCGTCTAAGAGATTCAGATTAACTACATCATTTAAAAGTATAAGGAAAAATTAGAGATTATTAACTTTAAAGGCTGATATTTTCTGATGAATCTTCTACCCAAACCAGGTAGATAAGTACTTGCATCACTCAGGCCTGTTTTGTCATTACAAATTACAAGTCTTTCACAAAGAAAAACTTCCTCATTGAATGAAACCTTGTGAGAAGAGTTCAACCATCAGTTTGTGCTCACACTTGAGTTTCATCTCCTCTCTTACACTGCCCTCTGCTGGGACAAAATAGTACCACATGTTATTAGTGCCAATTCAACAATTTACTATAAACATCAGCATGCTGCAAACGCATCAATAGGTGGTGCATGTCTTCTAATACATCAGTAGCAGCAGGTGAATTCATAACAGCACAGGAAACAACCACATTTGCATGTAGGTAGACTAACTTTCTGCAGACCACTAAACGTAGTATTAAGCAACATTTAATTACATGCAGGCACAGTGGGGGTCGTGAGTCTTTGGCACCTATATTTTGGGGGGTCTCAGCCTGAAAAGTTTGGGAACCCATGTTCTGATATACAGGTTGGAAAGGATTTTGTCGACTTAATGGTTTATATAGATTTTGGTGTCCTTTCACAAAGCTTGTTCTTGGTAGGTCAGGTTTATTTGTTTTGCTGGAAGAACAAAAAAGGTAGATTGGTTTGAATATGCATCATGAATGGGCCTGAGTTTGTAAAGGTAAGTTAGGTCCTGCTTGTCATGGAGTCTCTCATGCATATGTACACAGGTCTATCCAAACACTCCATAGCACGGCTCCAACTCATAGCAGCTAGAATCCTGGCACATACATGTACAAGAAAATATGATCATGTCACTCTGGTTCTCAAAACACTTCACTGGCTCCCTGTTCAAAACAGAATCCATTTCAAAATCCTACTATTAGTCCATAAAGCCCTCAATGGTTCAGCTCCCCAGTGCATCGCTCTCACAGTGTATAACCCGACCAGGATCCTTAGGTCAGCAGGTGGAAGTCTTTTAAATGTACCCAGGGTCAAATCTAGGTCTGAAAACATATTTATTTACTCAAGCGTATGAATGATATGATGACTGTTGTGACTGGATGCATGTGCAGCAACAACTGCTGTTTGTTTGATTGCCGTGTCTGATGTATGTTGGGTGTATCCATTGTTTTTCTGTTTTTATTTATTCTATTTGGAAAAATGTCTTTATGTTTTTTATTTCCTATTGAACGTCCGTGTAATGAAATATTCCTTATAAATAAAATTGCTATTGCTATTGCTATATGCATTTCGCCTCGTTGATGCGTCTGTAAATTAAAGCAAAATACGTTTTTGTCTGGGTTGAAATCTGATGGTTTGTTCCTGAAAATCTCACACATTGTGGGAAATTCCACTACATGTAATAGCTTTCTTGTAGGGTTCATTATTTCCAGAACAGTGAGAGGGTGCAGAGGTGCACAAAGTTATTAATAACAGCAAATATTTCCAGAGTTGAGGGTTTCGTTTCCGATCAGCAAAAGTCAGATTCTTCCATGCTTAACAAACAACTTTGCAATGAACGCATAACCTTTTAACCTTTTCAATTCGAGCAACTATTACACGTATCTTTTACACGTTTGCACAAGATTTGTGCCCCGGATGGATGAATATTGTTGTGTTTATACCATCCTTTCTGGTTTAACACTTTCATAGGCTAAGTTATTGAGTACCACCTAAATGTCTTTCATGGACAACAATCAGGATATCATTCACAAAACACAAGCTGTCTATGCAAACATTAAAATCACACTTTCTTTATCTGTAGGAATGTAATGTGTTAAAGTTGTGTTATTGATAAGGTCACACAATCATTTTGAATGACTCATCTTTTTCCATTACCTTAGGTACTTATGGGATGATTAACAGGAAAATGGAGCATGCAAACTCATTTCAGACCATGTCCTTTCCCTTTTTCAAGTGTGACTGATTAGAGAACCCAATTTTAAATTCCTACAGCCTGCGTGGGTTTTCACTATATATGTTGTTGTGGTGATTTTCACTGTTGGTCGTGATCAGCTTGTTCCATTTTGCTTGTTACACTCTTGTTTTTGCTGATATCTGCCCCCACTGACAGTACCTTCTTGTCTAAGGGGGATTTGAAAACACAGAGAATAGCAGCTTTTCATAACGACCCTCACACGTATGAAAGGTTTCGATTGTGACTGTGTCCTGTGTGCAAGCAGTGCAAGAGTGGAGATCTAACCACAGGCAGCCACCACCTCGCACCTATCGCACAGATACTCTGCAATATTATGACTGTAACACACCATATCAAGACTGGAAAAAACATTTTAATGTCCAGCTTGCGGGGTTGTTGTGGGCGGTTTTTCATTAGCTGTTTCCAGATTCTTCTGTCTGTGCTAAGCTAAACATATAAAGGTCACTGCATTACATTTCACCTTTATGAAGGTGTATTTAACCTTTTCCCCTAGCCTATTTTTTCAGAACTCGAATGTATACACAAACAAAACAGTAATGATTATGGTAATGATATTGACCACTTTCCAATGTTGCAGCAGACAAATTAGAAAAACACTGCCTCACCTGCTCTCTCAAAAACATCATGAAATAGACAGATACAACTTTTTTTATTTTCTAAGGGATTTCCCTGTAGTTTCCCTAAAGTCAACTTAGGCACTTTAACCCTCCCTGTGCCATTAAAGTTACTAACCATAGACCTTTTCAGGGTCCCTGAGCTCCCTTGTCTCGTAGGTTCCTCTGAGTTGCTTCTGTAGACGGCCTGCTGCTGTGGAAGTGCCAGACTCCCGCGACAACAACTACAACTATCCGTCTCATCACTATCATCTTTCTCTCTTAATCTCCTCTATCCCGCTTTGAGGTTTCTGCCTGTTAAAGGAAGTTTGACGCCTTGCTGCTGCAAATTGCTAAATGCTGCAAAGTGCTCTGCTCATGGTGGATTAAGATGAGATCAGACTGAGTCCTGTCTGTAAGATGGGTCTGGATCTTATCCTGTCTTGATGTTGGGTCTTTGTTAATTATATAACATAGAGTATGGTTTAGACCTGCTCTGTTTGCTAAAGAGTCTTCAGATAACATTTGTTGTGATTTGGCGCTATATAAATAAAGATTGATTGCTATATAAATAAAGATTGATCGATTGATGTCAGTAACAAAGTCAATGCAAAAAATGTGCAGATTTTGTGTTCTCAATGTGATGTGACAACCCTATTGGTGAGCCAACATGTAAAGGTCAGGTCAACTAAACTTGAAAACCCTAAAACTATGGTGATCAGCTGCAGTAACAGGTGTATGTGCAAAAAGAAATGAGAACACCACAAAGCTTGAGAGCAAGTGCTTAGCATCATATTACTTTCACTTCCTCATGTTCTGCATTCAAACACAGCTGCTCAGTCTGAAATTCATTTATGATGTGTCAGAAAACAACTGCATTTATAAAAATATAATGCCAATTGTCAAATGTCCTGTTTAGTCTTTGATGTCTTAGACTACGTCATAAACAAAGCCCATAAGCTCTTCAAGTGACCTCAGTAAAGGGAAATTCCAAATCTACAAAGCATTGACTTTCAGAACACTCACAGAGACTTTAGAGTCATTGTGTCGGTGAGGATGCAGACAACAAAAATAGTCTCTGTTTTCACCAAATGTAGGTCTGAGAGGGGGAGGAAGCTGCTCTGTTGTAGCGACATACCATGACATATCATCACACAATCAAGGGGGATGGAAGATGAGGGGGGAGGCTCCCTCGATTACCCATGCACTGCATCTTTGCATAAATTACACTTTCATTTAACCAGAAAACAAAATGCTTATTTCACTGTCAATTTCACACATGACTGTGTGAGATTGACAGTGAAATAGGCCTAGCTTATTCTTTGTAAGGAAAATGACTGATATCTCCTTATGATGGCTCTATTCTATGGTTAATATAGAGAATAGTATTGACTTAATAGCTATTTCATTTGTTTTATTGATATTTTAATGGCCAATTCAACAAAACAACTGAAACCTTTCAAATATGCAAAGTGTTCTAATAGTTTTGGCCACCACTGTATATCAAAAACATTGTTTAAAATACAGGGAGGGACCTTCCCACAAGTGCTGGCTAGAAGACATTTTGAGCCACCTCAGGGGGAGCAACAAAGATACAAGACCCAGGGCTCACTCAATAAGTTTACAAGGAGATGGCAAACATTTCTGCACTATATAGGAGGAACCCCTGCCAATTGACTTCCACTATTTATTTCAAATATGTGTGATTTCAGTTTAACCCAAATATTACCCTCCATTATAATAATTTCTATTCTTTCTCTTTCCCCCTCTCAGTATTTCAATCTACTCAGGTGTATACAAGTGTGTAAGGTCAATATGTATTGTGTTCAGTATGTTTAATAATGTTTGCACAACAAATCACAGCAATCCAGCTCACTATTAGCCACAAACATCAGCAAACAACAGCAAAATAAAATACCATAGCTATGCAGATGACACACATTTACATCACCATATCACCAGGGGATCATAGTCCCATACAAACGCTGAGTAAATTCATTGAACAAATCAATGACTGGACGAGCCAGAACTTTCTTCAGTTAAACAAAGAAAAAACTGAAATGATTGTTTTTGGAGCCAAGGAGGAAAGGTTAAAGGTTACTGCTCAGCTCCAATCTGCACAGATGAAATGTTCAAACCAAGCCAGAAACCTTGGTGTAGTCATAGACTCAGATCTTAATTTCAGCAGCCACATTAAGACCATTAAAAAGTCAGCCTACTATCACCTTCAGAATATATCAAGGATTAAAGGACTTATGTCTCAGCAGGATGCAGAAAAACTGGTCCATGCATTTATCTTTAGCAGACTAGACTACTGTAACGGTGTCTTTACAGGACTCCCTAAAAAGTCCATCAGACGGCTGCAGCTCATACAGAATGCTGCTGCTCGAGTCCTAACAAGTACCAAAAAAGTAGACCACATCCCTCCAGTTCTTAGATCTCTACACTGGCTTCCTGTCTGTCAGAGAATAGACTTTGAAATCCTGCTGATGGTTTATAAAGCACTGAATGGTTCAGGCCCAATATACATTGCTGATCTGCGACTACTTTATGAACCACCTCGACCTCTGAGGTCATCGGGTACTGGTCTGCTTTCAGTCTCTAGAATCAGAACGAAACATGGTGAAGCAGCGTTTAGTCATTATGCACCACATATCTGAAACACACTCCCTGAAAGCTGTAGGTCCGCTCCAACTCTCACCTCTTTTAAATCAAAGATTAAGACTTTTTTATTTGCCACTGCCTTCCTATCTTAGCTAATTTTAATCCACTCTAATTTAAATTTTTAATGTAATTTTTAATATATTTCCAATTTTCCTTTTCTTTTCTGTTTTATTATATTTGGCATTTTAATTATGTTCTTTTATGCCTGTCTGAATGTCTCCAATGCTTTTAATGTTTTAATGTAAAGCACATTGAGCTGCCCTCGTGTATGAAATGTGCTATACAAATAAAGCTGCCTTGACTTGCCTACAGAGTTGCATTAGTCTGGACCTCAGTGTTAGAAGAATCGTTAAACTTACCAATGAGTCTGAAGTATTTTCTAATGACCCGACACTGATTAACTAACGTGTCTTACTGCAAAATAATATATTTGAAACCCAGTGTTACATTTTGGAATCAGTGTCTGTCTTTGTACTTTACAAACGATCTCTGCACGCTCTCAATCAGGGGACTACCGCCAACGTACGTACGTACGTACGTAGGACACGCCCACAATCTGGACTCGCTCTTGCATGGTAAGGTGCAGTAACCTGTTCACAGCTAAACTTCAAGTCTATGTAATCTTATTATCGCATGTTTACACACATTTTCTTTAATTCCAGGACGATATTTAATCACGGGGGTGATTTTCGATACAATTTCGTGTGTGGTGAGTTTGATTTAATTTTTTTTTTCGAAAGCTAGCAAAAACTCCCACCGGCTAATTTAACAACGTCGAGTTCTCTCCACACAGAGAGTTTGTTTTTCTGTGTAAAATTATTCAACCCCGAAGTTAACCTTGTATTTTGAAGGTATAAACGATGGTTTAGTTCTTAAACGTCGAATAATACTCGACAAAGTAACGTCCGTCCGTTGAAAAGGAACCGTTACGTGACGTCACATTCAGGTTCGTGTTAGTGCCAGTCATCTTCAATCAACCTTTATTTGTATAGCGCCAAATCACAACAAACGTTATCTCAAGACGCTTTTACAAACATAGGAGGTCTAGACCACTCTATGTCAAATTATGAACAGAGACCCAACTTCAAGGCAGGGTAAGACTCAGTCTGATCCCACCTTAATCCACCATGAGCATTGCACCTCGCAGTGTTTAGCTAGTTACAGTGGCGAGGAAAAACCTCCTTTAACAGGCAGAAACCTCAGGCAGAACCAGACTCATGTTAGACAGCCATCATGCCTCGACCGAGTTGGGCCTGGAAAGACAGATAGAGGGGAGTAAGAGAGAGAGGTGATAGTGATGAGACGAGTAGTAGAAGCTGTTGAGCACGTCCGTATCAGCTGGAGTCCAGATCGTCCGCAGCAGGAGGATGTCTATGGCAGCTCAGAGGAATCTACGAGACAAGGGAGCTCAGGGACTCCAGAAAGGTCTATGGTTAGTAATTTTAATGGGACAGGCAGAGTTAAAGTAAGTGATGATGGGGTTGGGGGGAAGGGGGTGAGCTAGTATCCCAGTGTGTTAGTGCGCCAGTTCCCCCTGTAGTCTAAACCTATAGCAGCATAACAAAAGCTGGTCCAAGCCTGATCCA
The DNA here is from genome assembly GCF_009762535.1 of Notolabrus celidotus. Classification (NCBI taxonomy): domain Eukaryota; kingdom Metazoa; phylum Chordata; class Actinopteri; order Labriformes; family Labridae; genus Notolabrus; species Notolabrus celidotus. Next base: position 31,788,153 of record NC_048279.1, read on the forward strand.
GCTCTAACTATAAGCTTTATCAAAAAGGAAAGTTTTAAGCCTACTCTTAAAAGTGGAGAGGGTGTCTGCCTCCCGGACCTTGATTGGTAGATGATTCCAAAGGAGAGGGGCCTGGTAACTAAAGGTTGTACCTCCCATACTACTTTTAGTGCCAGTCATCTTCAATCAATCAATCAATCAAACTTTATTTATAAAGCGCTTTTCATACAATGACATTGTAACACAAAGTGCTGTACATAACTTCAAAATAGAATAAATTAAGAAAAAGATCCCACCCCCAGCCCCGACCCCAAACCCACCCCATAATCCTAAGGTTAAGAACACAATATGCAACAATAGTAATAAAAACAATAAAAATAAAATAAATAAATAGAATAAAAAAGAAGTTGCTGAACGAACTGAGGATATCTTAATGAGGAAACACTGGAGGTAAAATAAGATGTTAAAACTCAAAACAGGAAATTAAAATCACCAAAGTAAAATACATTTCTAAGATAATAAAATACTAAAATATTATCAATCAATCAAGCTTTATTTATATAGCATCTTTCATACAAATCAAATGCAACCCAAAGTGCTTTATAGCGATTGAAAAACGAGAAAGAAACAGAAATTAAACAATGGCAAGACATATTAGGGGACAATAATAAGAAGAAGAAAAATAGTAATAATACAAATTAAAAATAAAAACAGCATAAAATATGTGTGATTAAAATAAGTTAAAGCATTAAAATTAAGAATAAAAAATAGTTCAAATAAATAGATTTAAAAAAAGGGTAAGGATAAGAGTTGAAAAATAAAACGAAGGCTAAAAATATCAATAAAACTTATTAAACCCTTATACTATATATACTATATATGTCAAATACTCGTTATCTTATTTTTTTCTTTGAACAACCTGATTTTAAGATTTGATCCTGTCTTATAACCTCAATCCTTTCGACAAGTGTGCATGTGCTTTCACCTCCAGTTTGCAGTCATACTAACATTTTTGTTGTCCTTTCTTTTTTTCTGTGGTCCTGAAAGCTCTCAGGATGTTTCCAACCTGTGGTTCACCTCGAGGATCTAGAGGTGCCTCTTTTGCACAAATCCTCATGAAGAATTTACCTGCAACTTCAGGACTGGCAACATATGAACCTCTGCCAGCTTCGAACAGTCCTAGCCAGGATGTGAACAAGCAACAAGTGACAAAGACATTCACATCTGGTGAGTTGCATGCTGAGATTTGCTTTAATTCTTCTGGAATTAATACACTGCCTGTCCTAAAGAACCCTAGCTGATAGAGTAGCTTCTCATTTCTTCAACATCCATATTGGAAAACATATCGTATGATTGTGGAAATTATGTTAATCTGTTTCAGAAGGGTCAGGTTATCTGCCTGCATCAAGCACAGAAAACAACTCAGGAGATTTGCTAGGGAGCATAATGATCGGACTCTGGATCAGTAGAAGATGGTCATGTGGTCTGACAGTCTCAGATTGACCCTGTTCCAGAGTGATAGGCGCATCAGGGTAAGAAGAGAGGGGGATGAAGTGATGCACCCATCATGCCTAGTGCCCACCGTACAAGCCTGTGGGGGTGGTGTTATGATCTGGGGTCGCTGCTGTTGGTCAGGTCTAAGTTCAGCAATGTTATGCGCCCAAAGAATGAGGTCAGCTGACTACCTGAGTATACTGAAGGACCAGGTCTTTCCATCAGTGGAGTTTCTCTTCCCTGATGGCACGGGGAAATTCCAAGATGACAATGCCAGGATTCATCAGACTCACATTGGGTTGGCCACCACAGAGTCCAGACCTCAGCCCCATTGAGAATCTTTGAGATGAAGAAGACTTTGCGCAGCGGTCCTACTCTCCCATCAGCACTTGGCGGAAAATGAATGCATCTCTCGGCGAATGCGTGATAAACTCGAAGCTAAAAGCGGTCCAGCGAAGTATCAGAGTGTGCAACTTTTTTGGGAGATGGGCAGGGTATAATTCAAGGGATATTTCAATTGACCAGGAATCCAGTTAACTTCCTGATAACTTCTATAGCTGAATTATCAGATATTAACGTGATGAATATGTACATTTAAAATGTTATTTCTGATTGTTTCACCAACAGGTTTCGCTGACAGGACAAAAGTTTCACCTAAAACACTGATTGACAGATTCAGGAATGCCGAGATCAACGCTGTGTCTCTGCTCCATCAGCTCGCCGCCACTTTGCAGTTCCACCTGGAAATAAAGGAGACAGTAACCCCAGGTAATCTTGCCTGTGTGCAGTAGGACCCACTACAGAGCAAGCAGCAGTTGTTATGACCAGTGGAACCCTTTGAATTATGCTTGATAATCCACGTAAAAGATTTAAATGTCACTGGTGTTGATATTCCAATGTGTTGTTGTTCATCGTGGCAGTTACAATCCAGAAATGTAAAAGTCTTATTTATTTTACACAAATATTACATCTGTTAGGATGAAAACCTGCAGCAACTCTCCTATCTGATTCTTAATGTTTCAAACACTGTTAAAAAGCACACATTCATAACCAGAGCGCACAATCTGTGTCCAATAGGGCTGTCAACGAATATTCTAAATTTGAATAAATATTCGAATATTAAAAAAAAAACAGAGATTCGATTGTGAAAATGAATATTCGACTGTGGAAAAAAACACATCAGCGGCTGCTTTGAGAGTGGGCGCACTGCATGACGGGTCAGGGACAGGTCACAGGAGTCACACATGCACAGCGTGAAGCAGATGGCAGAGAGAAATCTTTCCATCCCCGGATCATCAGTGCGCTCTGAAAGCGTCTTATCCTCCGCTGGGAATATAGTGAATAAAAAGAGATCGGGCCTCTTCACATGTGGACTGTCTTGTGTTTTTGGCAAATATATTAGGGACAAGAGTCGGGATCTTTAATTGCTTGCACAAGTCTTGCTCAGCACTCAATCAGCGCATTGCGCACAGAGAGGGGGGGTGAGCGAGAGGTCTACGGTCTTAAAAGTGTTATGGTATAGGCCATTAGGTCATATACTTGTTTTGTAATGTGTAGGTATGTTTCAGGCATGTTAAATCTGAAATAAAAATACATATACAAGTAGTTATATCTCCTTGTATTAGTTTGTCCACCTGTTATTGACATAATGCGCAAATATAGATACTTGAATGGTTTGAATGTTTGATTTTTTTTTTTTAGAGTGAATATTTCAACGTCATTTTGGAGCAATTTTGACAGCCCTAGTGTCCAATCAGTGGCCCAATCTCAAAGTCCTCCCTGAACCCTGAACCCTGAGCCCATCTTGACTCATCTGACGTCACCTGTAAAGTGTTTGAGGGCAGGAAGCTGTAAGGGCTTAAAACTGTAGAACTGGGAATGGGACAGCACTTTATGACTTCTCCTGTGACCTGCATGACGTCATGGAGCTCACCTTAGCGGCATCAGGAATTTTTATCACACTATTTTTTACTTTCCTCAAATTCAAGGCTCTTAAGGGATTGCCATGTGATCCAGGCTCTCACCGTACAGCCTGCTTAACCACTACCTTTAAAATACATGAACATATAACTATAAATATATAAATTATAATGTATATATGTCTGAAGATAAATAGATTTAAGCTAATTAAGGCTGTTTTCTACATTCATACTTACAGGCAAACATTTTTGTAACTCCAACAGCTGCTGCATCTTCCTGCTGTTTGTTTACCACCTCCCTTTTTTATATTTCATGTTACAGCGTTCGTTTACCCTTCCATGCTCGCAGGCTTCCCCTGGGAATCCCGTGTTTCACATCACAATGCTATGAATTATTACGCTATGTCTGCAAAAATGCTCACTTACGGAAAGGGGGCATACAGGGCTCAAACAGTCCAAGAGAGATCCCTCACATACTTGAAGATTTGACAGTGAGACAGCCCTAAGCCCTCACCGACGTAGCGGGAACGCACCTCAAAGTCAGCGAGTGAGTGAGTGTGGACATTGAGATTGGGCCAGTTTCTAACATTGGCTTTTTTTTGTTTGTTTTACAGATCACATCCGACCAGGCTTGTACTTTGCCTTTTGTGTGGTGGTCGACGGGGTACGGTACAGGACGGGCATGGGAATAACCAAAAAGAAGGCTCGGCTCAACGCAGCGGAGCTTGCCCTGAAGGACCTGCTGCCCACTTTGGAAAGTGACCGTTCTGTCCTCCCTGAAGCATCAGGTCAGGGTTTAGTGCTGGTTGAGGTATAATATGTTTCGGTGCATGACTGCTGATTTCTTAGTGCTGGTGGAAGTTATCTACATTACACTACTTGAAAATATAGTTTCCATGTAACTGTACCTGACTTTAAAACTTGTCAAGCCGAACGAGACCTCCATGGTAAGAATACATTTAATACAACATGTTTATAATGTTGTCTGATAAAGAGAATTAGCCACAAGCTCCAACATGTTCCATAAAGGTAAATTCACTGTCAATAAATCAATCAATCAATCAGACTTTATTTATAAAGCGCTTTTCATACAATGAAATTGTAACACAAAGTACTGTACATACTAATCACAACCCCAGCCCGACCCCAAACCCACCCCACAATCCTAAGGTTAAGAACACAATATATGCAACAATAATAAAAATAATAAAAAAATAAATAAAAAAGAAGTTGCTGAACGAACTGAGGAAACACTGGATGTTAAAACTCAACACAGGAAATTAAAATCACCAAAATAAAATAAACTTCTAAGATAATAAAAGACTAAAATATTAAACCATTAAAAAAACTAAGATGCTATACTTTAAATAAATCAAATAGAATAAATGTGACTAGAATTTGAACTAGATAATAAATAAACGAATAGATAAAACTGTTATGAGAATGAATGAAACTCAGTTAAAAGCGACACTAAAAAGGTTGGTCTTGAGTTTGCTTTTAAAAATGTGTACGCTCTGAGCAGCCCTCAGACCTTCAGGTATGGTGTTTCAGAAGCATGGGCCGTGATAATAAAAAGCTTCCTCACCGTGAGGTGTTGTCAAATCCTGAGGAAGAAAGGATCTGAGAAGTTAGTAGTGCCAGTAATAATTTAATCTAGATATAAAAATAACCCAAACATAAACACGGATTCATCGCACTCTAACATCAGCTGTCACTGATCATGTTCGACCGTCCACAGCAGCTGTGAGACCACCATAAAAAGCACCTCTTTTAGATTTGATTGGCTTTACAACTGTATGATTTTACTCATCTGAGAGAACAACATTTTTTTTTTCTAAAGTTATATTTTTGGCCTTTTTGCCTTTATTTTATAGGACAGGTGGAGAGAGACAGGAAATGTGGGGAGTAGAGAGTGGGGGAAGACATGCAGGAAATGGTCGACTGGCCGGGAATCGAACCGGCCACCCCTGCGACGAGGACTGTAGCCTCTATATGTGGGGCGCTTAGACCGCTAGGCCACCAGCGCCCCGAGAACAACATTATCTATGATCATGTATTAGTCTGCAGCGACCTTCTCCCCCCCATAACTGTATCATCTTCGCACTCGAGTAACACACACACACACACACACACACACACACACACACACACACACACACACACACACACACACACACACACACACACACACACACACACACACACACACACACACACATACATACACACACATACACACACAGAGTCATGTTGTGTAAAGTTCTGACATCATTCAGGGCCACGTTAGTTTTAGTCGTTGCTGAGGAAGACAGTCAACACTGCAAACACTTAAAGAGGATGGCAGACAGACAGATGGTAGGGCAAGGTGCAAGTGTGCATCTGTTGCCCACATGTGTGGGGGTGGGGGCAGAAGGGAGGCAAGATTATCAGACGAGGGAAGTTTTTGCATGATCAGTCAAGAAGATGAAGAATTGAATGCATATGAAATCTTGAAGTTTGTGTTAACCATCAAGAAATAAAGTAATCCAGTTAATCTACCTGTGATGTTTCTCACATTGATATGTTATCAAAAGTGATTAATTAAGATGAATGAATCACAGAGCCTGGCATTGATTAGACCACTTTTTAAATCTTGTGACAGCACTGGTTAAAAGGCTCTTGTACGTAACAGAACATTACTTAGTAAACTTAATGGAAGCTCAGTTGAAGCAGTCACAGGCAGGCAGAGAACGATTACGGGAATTATCACTACCTTTAAAACATTGATTAAAAACTTCTTGAGTTGAGTGTTTTGTCTTATTAAAAGGTTTATAACGTCTCTCCTCAGGTGGTCCTCCACCCCTACCAGTAAAAGATGAGCCGTTCATGCCTGACACCCCTCACCGTAGGACCATTAACGGTAATTCTTCATTTCTTCATTAGAGAGCTTACTGTACTTTTTGTATTTGTGAGATAGCTGCATGATACAACTTTTAAAACAAGAACTGCAATGTATGCAAACAGGTGCAGAAGCATGTTGCACTTCAGAGTTTGCCACTTAGGACTGAGACATGAAAGAGGAGTAAAGACAAGATCAAATGGTGTGACAGATACTTGGTCAGTCACACTTTTTACCGTGAACTTATTCATCTCGTAGAACATAGAAGCAGACGGAGAGGCAGGTATCATTATGAGGAACACAACAAATAGCCTGTTAGCATGGAAGAGACTCAGCTGGCGATGTTTTAGATGGTGTTATATTTCATCACAGATGGATTCACTGAATCAACACGTGAGAGGAGATAAGCGCGAGTAGCAAAGACGTTTCAATACAGCTTTAAAATCGTTTTCAGTCGAGCGATACATTTGACTCAAAATTATTTTAAAAGCCGCGGCAGAGATCGCAGGTGTTTTGGTTTAAAGAGCGACCCAGTTAACTGGTGACTTTCAGTCGGATGCATCCCTCACAAACGTCTTTAGACGATCAATAAATATTTATCTGGTGAGGACTTTTTTTATATTTGAATTAAAACTAAACTAGTTTGCATTCCCAGGAACTCCCTCTGTGTTTCAACAGCTGTGTAAACTCCACAAACACTGACACGTTCAGCTGAAGGTCTCCAGTTTACAGGGTCACTTTTAAAACCGTAACACCGGGAGAGACACATTCGCGGTGGGTTTAGAGAAGAATACTGTTACAAGCTGCTAAATCAAGAGAATCACAGCTTCTTCTTTTGAAAAGTACACACACATACAAAAAAGATAGAACAAATAAAAACTAATGAAAGAAAGAGAAATCAAGTGAATCACAGATGTGTGTGATGTTGTTGTGGACAGTGGGCAGAATAAAAACACTGGCGTTAATCCCTAAAGTTGCGGGACCTTTGAATAGTACTACCCCCCTAGCAGGGGCTTTTCAGGGAGGAGATTAACTACCCCTGAACTAAATTTAGACCCTGGGTCCTCCGGTCGAAAAGCTCGTAGTTCAGGGGTAAGTCCCTGCGGTCGAAAAACGCCTAATGATGATTTAATGAGTAATTTGAAGATATCGCCCGAAATACTGTGTGAACACACTCCATAGCAGATTACACACCTCTGTTTAGTAAGCTTTTATAATAAGTCCAGTTTAAGTAATTTTTTTCCCCTTTATGTCTTTGTTTTGGTTTAGAAAGGAAGACTTTGGTGAACTACCAGATCCCAGATGCTGTCAGGGATCAGCTCACTAAACTGATGAACAGCCATCCTGAGTTCTCTGCCTGTGCTGGAACCACAGCAGCATTCATCCTTCAGACCTGTAAGTGAGCGCAAAGCTTGTGTAACTTTTAGAGAAGACTAACTCTTTGATTCCAAACCTGCCACAAACATTCTGGGTAGTTTGAGAAGTTAATGTGCAAACATTTTCTCCTTTCAAAAACAAATAAACATCAAATAAATAACCCTGCAGGATGTGCTCAGGCAAACAAGGTAAGTGTTTATGAGCAAGTCCCACTCAATGCAAAATAATCACATCCCTTCATTTGATTTATTTGATACCTTCCTCACAGACGCAACTATTTTTAAAAATAAATTGATATACTGCATGCAACTCCAACCAAAATAGAAAGAGGTGCTTGGGTTTCTTCGGACGATTTCAGAGTAAGAAGTTGTTGACTTTGTCGGCAATCAGGGATGCTGAATTCTAACACAGTTTAATGCAAAGTCACCAAGCCTCCGTCAAACATTTTCTGTGACTGTCCCTGCAGAAAACAGACTTTTTGAATGTTACGTCATTATTGTGAAGTTTGTACGGCAGAAAATTAATTCAAGAGCGCCGGATGATCTGCGTTTGAAGTGCTTTCCCCCTTTGAGTGGTTGCTGGTTCGTCTCAGGCCATGGCCCTTTGCTGCATGTCTTCCCCCACTCCTTACTTCCCACATTTCCTGCCTCTCTTCAGCTGTCCTGTCGTTAAAGGCAAATAAACCAACCTAAAATGAACTTGATGCCTCTGCTTCACACTGTATTTAGGAGAAGAAATCATATTTTTCCTCTGCACTTACTCGTTTCCTAAAGCAAGCGGATGTGAGGTCGTTGCTTTTGGCACCGGAAACTTCAACACCAATCAGAGTGCTTCACCCTGTGGACGGATAGTGCACGATTCACATGCAGTGGTTACTGCGAGGAGGTCGCTCATGAGGTGAGTTGTAATTAGTTTAAAGGAACATTTGGTTTGAAACATGGTGTCAGGGTTAAGAGCAGAAGGTTTAGGATTCAGGTAACACAATGTTCAACATTTTAATAAGTAAAAATATTTTGGAAATTCTGGAAATATTTTACCAAACAGACTTAAACACACACACGCAAGTACACTACACTATGAAATAATCTGGTTTTGCCATAATCTGGATTACAACAGTAGTCAAATAGGGCTATCCATTGTGTACTAACCCTACCTCTGAACAACACAACTGATGGTCTCAAACACATTAAGAAGGCAAGTCATTCTACAAATGAACTCTTGACAAGGCTCATGTTAATTAGAAACCATTCCAGGAGACCACTTCATGAAGCGGACTGAGAGAATACCAAGAGTGTGCAAAGCTGTCATGAAGGAAAAAGGGGGCTACTTTACAGAATCTAAAATATTAAACATATTCTGCTTTGTTTAACACTTTTTTGTGAGTTAAATAATTCCATATATGTTCTTTCATAGTTTTGATGTCTTTGGTATTAATCTACAGTGTTTCAAATAATTAAAATAAATACAAACCCTTGAATGAGAAGGTGTTTCCAAACTTTTGACTGGTAGTGTATGTATAACAGGACAATAAGATATTCTCATACTGTGTAGGTTTCTGTACCGGCATCTGCTGATGTTCTTCAGCCAAATAGCCAACCTGATCCAGAAGTCCATCTTCCAGCAGAGCAGCAGCAGCGGCCTCCTCAGCCTCAGGGGCGGCATCACCCTCCACCTGTATGTGAACCAGCTGCCGAAGGGTGCTGCTGTCCCCTCACAGCTGTGAGTGTTTCAGTACAGATTCATCTAACTCAGCTTTCACTCTGCCTTCACAGCTTTGTTAGGTGCACGTCAGCTATGTGAGTAGGCCTCTGCGTAGGTACGGGAGCTACACGGACCTCCGGCGTAGGCTACGCCATCAATTCCAAGCAGAAGTATAAATAAGGCTTTAGTGTTTTGTGTGGCTGTTTTAAGGACATTATTGTGAACCACAGTCAAATAAGGATGAATGCAAAACAAGCAGCAGAGCAGCTTTAGACAACCTCCTCCAAAATGTAACTACGCATAGAATTGATGTAGACCGCAAGCCCTGTGATTGGTCTGCTCGATTGCATTGTATTTCCCATATTTACAGCACTTCCGGCCGTGTATTTCATCTCCTCCTCTTTATTCTTCCCTGTAATCATGTCTGAATGATAAACAGCAACATGTATCAGCTGTAGATTAACATAACACGCTCTGAATCGCTGAGGAACAGTAAACAGAGATCGTAGCGGGGCCTGAAGCAGGCAACCGGCTATCAGAGAGACCACACTGCCCTCAAGTGTTTCGGCAGAGAATTGCTGCGCGACACGGACACATCAACGCACAAGTGTGCGGTGCTCATGTCTGCGTCAGCCCCTGCTGTGTAGGGGCGACACAGAAGTATAAATCAGTCTGTTACATATCGCTTAAAAAACATTTCTACATACCATAAAATCTGGAATTAAAGTGCCATTGGTTTATACAGGACAGTTTTTTTGGAGAGTCTCTCAGAGGGTGAAAGGTTTGAAAGGTTTCTTCCTGTGTGAATACTTCCATTGCATTCAGAAAAATGCATAATGCTTAGTTTCTGTCCAGCTGGGATCTGTTTTGGCCTTCCCTCGAGCTGCTAGCGTGTTAGGTAAGCTCAGACCTGTGCAGAGACTCACGCCACCCAGCTTTGCTCGTCATTTAATATCTTAATTTGGGGGGGTCGTTTTTTCACTCTTACCAGCACTCCATAAAGGACTAGATACTGAGTTGTATACCACTGTTTTCTTTCAATGAATGTTTGTGACTCAGGGAGGGAAAACAGCTGTTCAAAGATGACAACGCTAGGCTGATCCACCTTTTGCCCTGTTCTATTGGTTGTACCGTTGTAGAGGACGCAGCTCACTTTGTACATCACAAAAAAAGGGATTAAAAGCTCTCCTCTAAACTGAATGTTGTGCTATTTAATGCCTGTTCTCTGCTCTGCTTTATCCTCAGGCGGCTGAGCCCCTTCTCCATGTCAGCATTGCAAGTCAACAATGAGGTCAGCCTCCACCTGGCAGTGGAGGGCAAGGTGTTGTAATGTTAATCTCTGTCATTTTAGAAGATTTTCAATGTTGCTTTTAACCTCTAATGTAAAAAAAAAAGTGATGTTATCTTTTAATTTTTTCATCATTCAAACACATTTTCATCCCTTCCCCGCACTTCTACTACATCACTACAAATCTATGTCTCTCTTTCAAAGGTGTTCTCTGCGTTCTCGTTGCCCATTGATCAGTCTGTCCAAAAGGTGATCAGCATGTCTGCCACAGACAAACTCACTCAGTGGCAGGTGCTTGGATACCAGGGAGCCTTGCTCAGCCACTTTATAGAGCCTGTTTATGTCCAAAGCATCCTCATAGGCAAGTGAAGAAGTCAAATCATGCTTCTCAGTGAAGTTGATCTATATTTTTCATGTTTAGGAAATTCTTCCAGATTGTGCTCAACCTTTTTCAAACCCTGATCAACAATAGTAACACTTGTAATAATGCTCCTCATGCATCATGGTCAGTTTCAGGGAGTATTCCCTTCAAAGCATCACTGCATGTTGTGTTTTTGCACATTAACCTAAATTTGCCACATTTCAAAGAGAGGGAAACCCCAAAATTGGTTGTCCTGCATTTGTGTTTCAGAATAAGAGTAACATGTGCTGTGTGACATTTAAAGGCACCTGCCACTCTTTGAACTGGTCAGACCTTAGGTTTCACATCATGACTAGCACTGCTTCATCTTTGTCATACTGAGAACTCTTTTTATTTCCAGTATCCACTTAAAAACAGACATGATCACGAAGAGTTTCCATCCTCGCTTGTTGGGCAGAAAAAGGAATGAATGAATTTAACCATCTGAATGAAAATGATTATTTAATTTAATATTTAAATATCTTTGTTTAAACTTGAAAATCATTGAGAGCAAAGCACTCATTTACAATGACGTCGAGCATATAAAGAAACATTAAAATGCATTACAAGTAAATAAAAGATGAAACCTTAAAATAATGATGATCAATTAAAAACAGACAACAATTAAAAAGCAATGTGAACACAAAGTCAGTTAAAACAAGTGCAATTAGAGGTTAAAAAGTTTAAAACTAATGATTTAAAATGACTCAAGTGGATTCATTTTTAAAGTGCCTTGAAGTGAGTTCTACACAGATGGTGCAAACAAGCCAAAAGAAGATCTCCCCAGCTCTGAATGAACTCTAGGAACCTGGAGAGTGAGCCAATTAGTTGACCTTGTGTGTTGTGCTCCAGAGGACTAAACTAGCATGGAAGATAAATATGAGGGTAGCATCCCAACAAGCGCTTTATAAATAAAGAGGTATGCATGCAAATCACGCCTTTCAGTCAGAGAAGACCATCCCACCTTATTGTATAGGATGCAATGATGAGTATTACAATTATCACCGGTAATAAATCTTAGTTCAGATTGAAAAACGGCACTAACAGGTTTTAAGGTGGAGGCTGAAGCATGCCTGTACAAAATGTCACCATAAGCACTGATAAAAAAGTTGCCTCAACCAGGGTTTTCTTACAGTGAAGAGGAAAACAGGATTTGTTCCTGTAGAGAAAGACAATCTTTTCTTGAAGTTTAGTGCTCAAATTTAAAATATGACTTTTAAAAGAAACTTTCTCATCAATCCAGATACCGAGATATTTATAAACCTTCACCCTTTCTGTATTGGTGCCTGCATTACAAGTGATGATGAGAGTTCTCAAATCAATATGTTTGACCCTGGAAAAGATCATGGATTTGGTCTTCTCTGCCTTTTAAGAGCAACCTATGTCTGATGAGTGCAACATTCAGCAGACTGCATTAGCAGCAGCACAATACAAAATTGTGTCGTCAGCATAAAGGTGAATTTTACAATCTGACACAGCAGACACAATCTATCATTTATATAAACAGTAAAAATCTATATTGCATCTTTTAAAAACCCCAGTTTACAAAGTCCTTGACAGACAGCGGGGGCACAAAAACAGGGCATTAAGGGTTCAACAGCAGAGAGAGCTTTTAACTAAAATTAAGAAAAGCAAACGTGAAGAGAACTCAAACAACGATTTAACCTGACATCACAGGCAACCCAAGAACCTGACAATATGAACTGAGACCAAAGGAACCGGGAAAGTGAGACGATTCAAAATATAAAAGAAAAGAAACAATAGAAAGATAAAAAATTGAACAGAGATAAATCATCAATATAGAATAGCCTGCTTTAGATTACCCCACTACTCAACTATTCTTCTTCTTCTTCTACCACAGTCTTTTTGCTGAGACATTACCTTTAAAACCCACAGGTGACTGTCAGTGCGGTGACATCAGTGGGATGGAGATCTCCATCAACCAGCGTGTGGAGGGTGTCACCCCCCAGCTGCCCATGTTCTACTGCATGATGAGGCCCCAGATCAGCCTGGTGCCCTCCGTGGCCACCAACCACTCCGACAACAGCGAGTTGACCTGCAGCATCAATTGGTGCGAGGGAGACAGCTCCCCGGAGGTTGTGGATGGCCTAGAGGGCAAGACTCTGGAGGAGTAAGGATGACTGCATGAGAGTATAAGAAGCTGGGTGTGGGATGACGTGTGTGCAAAGCTCTTCTGTCAGCCATGTTTCTGACACTTAGTGAATCAGAATCAGAAATACTTTCTCTATCCCAGGGGAGGGAAAATCAGTCATTACGGTTGCTCTATTCACAATAAGTTATACAAATACAATAATAAGCTCTGTAGAAGACAAATAAATGGTGGAAGTCCGCGGAGTCGTAGTCAGGTTGGCAGAGGGGGGATGTAAACAGCTACCAGCACAACATGTGAGATCTCCCTGCGCAGATATTATGGTCAGAGGCCCACAGCGCTCTCTGTGCTATCTGTCTGAAAGCCGTCAATGGAGACGTTGTGGTCGGGAATATCAAGATGCAGCCACGTTTCTGTAAAGCACAAAATACTACATACCGGAAACTGTCTGACTCCTGGCTGGTCCTGTTAGCTCGTCCAGCTTATTAGCCAGAGATCTCAAGTTGCCCATGACGAGAGAGGAGAGACACAGCTTCTATCTCCTCTCCATAAACCTCTGTCTTCTTATGCCAGCTCTCCTCCCTCGTAGTTTTATGTCTCTTCTGCCTCTGTGCGTCCTAAATCTTCAGAGTTCTGCAGGAATATCCAGCGGTTCGGCCGATGAGCCGGCTGGCTTCAGCTCAACCAGCCGAGCATTGAGTAAAAACAAAAACAAAGCGGGGTAGCTGTGCAACAGTAATGCGAGCAAAAGTTAAAGTTGGCGATTTCATCGTGAAAAGCAGTCCACGACTCTCACCAAAGGAAGGCCAAAAGAGGTCACACCTTAAAGAAACTGCCAGAGAAAAATAAAACAAAGTTTGATGAAGAAAGAGAAGAAAAGTCAGAATGAAGAATGAACAAAGAGGAGCTACTCTCACAGGCTGCATGCACGGTCGGCGCATCCACACATAAGTAGTGAATGTTCAAATTGGTGCGTTTTCATTCTCATTCATTTAATTTAAAGTATCGGTCACATAACTTTAGAGAACATTATGAGTCAATGCGTGATAAGGAGAAATAATCAGTGCATTGATTTGAATAAAAGCTGGTTTACAGTCATTTCAAGATCAGAACATTGCAACCTGTAACTTAAAGGATCATGTAACAAGGTATAAACTCTGAAGAGATCAACTGTAAGCATTGCTCCTCAGCCTAACAAGTTCCCTTTATCTGTCAGATGTGTTAGGAACTTCATACTTGTATTTGTCTGCTGTTTTAATGACACTAAAGCTGCGTTTGACACCGAGTGTCTTCTCGTAGATCTCCCTTTAAGAGCGGCCCTGCTCTGGCAAGCCGTCTGTGCAAGGCCGCGATGCTGCACCGCTTCAAGTTGGTGGCCAAAGAGTCCCAGAGGCAGGACCTGCTGGCCCCAAGCTCCTACAGAGAAGCCAAGGTAACCTCCCAATGACTCTGTGAAGTGATGTGCACTTGTATTCCTGCGTGGACATACTCTGTAGTCCAGTTCTCCTCAGAATGTATCACTCGATGAATATAACTCCTGGTCCCTAATGTGTCAACAAACATAATTTTGTGTCTGCAGAAGTCAAAAAGTCATCTTGATTTTTTTTTTTACTTTCTGTTGGTTAGCTTCAAAGATGGTTTCAGTTCCTGCCTGTTACATGGCTGACTGTGAGAAAGGCACGCATGTACTGTAAATTAAATCAGCAGCACCATCTTTAACTTCCCTGCATAATTCCACGACTAAAACTTTGTAGAGAAAGTTGTAAACTTGATTTATCGTCAGAGTTCTCTGCAGCACTCACTGCCGCTCATCTTCACTTCTGTTGTTCTCTTGTGACTGCAGAAAATGTCGAAGCCGTACCAGGAGGCCAAGAGCATTCTGCGAGCGTACCTGCAGAAGCAGGGCTTTGGTTCCTGGCTGGCTAAGCTTTCGGTTAGTGACAACTTCAGCATGTGAACAATACTAACTTTGGAAAGAACTCTGTCCGTAAGACGCTCTTATTTTACTCAGATGCTCAGTTTTTGTTTTTCCCTGTTCATATTTAAAAAGTTGTTCTGTGTTTGTCTAAATTTCAAAAGATGAAATAGGACAGTTGATTTAGCAGTCATTCTTTAAAGCAAGTAACTTGCTTTGTAGCCCAGTCCGTACCTCTATCAGGGTAAGGGTGTTCATTTTTAAACCATACACTACGTTTGGTAACAAGAGCATGTTACTGTTGGCTGCTGAAATAGTATTTTATGCTATGATGTGTGTGTGAAGTGTTACCTTTGGTATCCTGCTCTCCATCTCTGCGTTATGTTGCTAAGGGCTCTAGGGGGGGGTGGAATGTTGTCATTGGCCACATAAGATATTTGAGTTTAGTCTCTCCAAAGTGTTTTCATTCATGAATAAACTTTTCTTTGGTCCAGATTTAGTCATTTGTTTACACAGTGCGTGCTTTCAGGGTTAGCCATGACCAGAATATGAGTCAGAAATAAATAAAACCAAGTTCACCTTTTAGAGAACTATTCATTTTAATGTTGTCATCATTACCAAGAAACCCTCACAAGGTAACAGTGAGCTCATGACATGAAGCAAAGATTCAGAGATTACACAATAACAGCTTCTAATAACATGCTAATATCCAGACACTCGT
The DNA here is from genome assembly GCF_009762535.1 of Notolabrus celidotus. Classification (NCBI taxonomy): domain Eukaryota; kingdom Metazoa; phylum Chordata; class Actinopteri; order Labriformes; family Labridae; genus Notolabrus; species Notolabrus celidotus. Next base: position 31,803,935 of record NC_048279.1, read on the forward strand.
ACGAGGTAACAGTGAGCTCATGACATGAAGCAAAGATTCAGAGGTGATTTACACAATAACCGCTTCTGGAAACATGCCACTATCCAGACACCCTCGAGGTAACAGTGAGCTCAAAGATTCAGAGGTGATTACACAATAACCTGCTTCTGATAACACTTTCATTGCCTGTCTCTGTCGGGGTCAATCCTACATGACTTTAAAATGCCGAGTTGTTGCTCTTCTTAAACTAATGGACTTTAGGACGAGGTAAGCTAATATTTACCAGCAGTTGAAAACTGATAAGAGCTGGTGTTTTCATCTCTGAGGGAAGGTTTCCTTTCCCATCAGCAGAATCTCTTTATTATAAAAACCTAGCTTTTTCTCCCTCAATTCAAACCTGTTGACCCCCCCATGTTGTTGCAAACCGTTGTTCTGCTTCATGCACAAACAGGAAATGCATTGGTTTCCTGTGTATGCGACGCAGGGATCATTTACTCTTAAGTGTTGAGCAGACTTGTGAATGGAGATGTGTGTTTACTTCCTACTGGTTCGGCCAAAAGAAGGAATTACCAGTGCATTCAACTTTTGTGCAAGGATTGAAGCTTTTCAGTTGTGTGTACAGCTCCAGGGTTTGTATTTATTTGTCTTTTTATGCATCATTACTGTCATGTGCATTGCAGTGTGTATTTGTAGTATGCAGCACAGTGCAGCAAAGCTTGGTTGCATCTTAAACTTTAAAAAACTAAGTTCAGGACAGGAATGAGATCAAATGCAGAGTAGTTTTATTGCAATACTTCCACTGATAAGGTTCTGCTCAAGACGTACACTTCGAGAGCTGATGTCTGCTGCTGACGCCTGCGTCATGGATTCTGTCGAGACTGTTCTGTCAGCCTACCTGCTGAAAAGAATAATTAAGGTCACTGTGTGTTTGTTTCATGCATCTCATACTAAAGAACTATATTGTGCATGTATGCCCATATGTATGTATGCATGCATATACTCCTGCGAGAAAAGCGTAGATATTTTATGTTTTATCTTAGTTTCCTTTTGTTTTCCTTTTTACTTGTGAAATCAATGTAAGAAGAAAGAAATCTCACAAACCCAAAGAAAGTTTCATTAAAGAGCAGATCTCAAACATTAGATAGCAAACCCACCTTTGACTTTTCTGTGATCTAGTTCTGACATTAGTGTTGAGTTAGTGTTTTGAGCTGACTGAGTATCTGATTAGGACTAAACTCCCACCTTGTATTTCTATGCTGGATGAGACTCCCTCGTGACCTGTTGCATTATTTTATGTGTAGTTTCTAAGAAAGTTGTATAAGATGTGTACTTGTTGTTGACAGTAATGTCATAAACATGGAGATTATTTGTCTGGCTCTTATGTAGGAGGTTCATCTTTGGTGAGTTAGGGTGCTCAGTGGTGAAAGTAAAAGAGTATCATAGTAACTTATTATTTTCTCTAAAACAGAAGCAGCATCGTACGGCAGAATATATAAATAAACCTCACCTTCTTTTTTTTTTTCAGCATAAGCCACTGAGGTGACACTCGTAGTCTTAGCGACAAACAGGATATGCGACTCTATTGATGTGGTCACACTGCGAAAACATTTGTGACCCAAGCCCCCAGAAGCTTGTAGCACCTGAACTGAGCTGCTCTGCAAGAAGATTTATTTTCTTCTTTTTTTCTTTTTCTAAAACGTTGCAGAACTAAGAGCTGCACGGCCCAGCTGGATGACTTTTCAAATCAAGAATACTCATAACTATGAGAACTGGGCTCAGCAGGAGTGCACATTATAGCTTCCTCCAAGAAGAGGGTGATGTGCAGAGTTCTTTTTAAATATGCAAAGATCTTAGAAATTATTAGAAAATCTAAACATTTAGCTCCATGCATAAAACAGCTCTGTCTGGCTGCATTACACGTCAGTGTTGTTTGCACATGTGTCCGTCTGTGAACACAGTTTCTCCAGGGATGCCTCAAATAGTACAGATGGGCTCCTGGACTCAGGAGTGACCTGGTGAGATTTAGTTGGTCAAAAAGCTAAGAGAATGAGGTTAAGGCATTTTCACCCAAACGTTTATTGGACCACTCTTCTGTTTTATAATAATAATAAAAGCAATGATAATAATAACAATAATAATAATTATTATTATAATAATATAATAATCAGAATAATATAATAATAATAATAATGATAATTATAACAGTAAGTATAATACAATAATAATAATAATATAATAATAGCAACAATAATGATAACAATAATAATAATAATGATAATAATACAATAATATTAATAATGTTAATACAATAAAATAATAATAATACAATAATATTAATAATGATAATACAATAATAATAATAATACAATATTAATAATGATAATAACTTTATTTGTATAGCACTTTTCAATACAAGTAACAAAGGGCATCACATAAACAGTAAAAACAGGCAATAAAAGTAGAGAGGGTAAAATGTTAAAAAATTAAATAAAATCCCCAAAATAAAAGCTTTACTATTAAGCTGTGTCTTGAGTAATGAAATACAATTAGGGACTGATTCTGCAAGTCTGATTTCCTCTGGCAGGCTGTTCCACAGTCGGGGCCTCTGACAGTGAAGGCCCTGTTGCCTATAGTTTTCATTTCAGACCATGAAACAGCAAACAGAGCACTGCCACAGGATCTCAGACTGAAAGCTAAGAAAACAACAGAGGGGCGAGTCCATGTTGTGCCTTAAACGTGATTTAAAAGAATCTTAAAATCCCTCCTAAAGACAACAGGATATTTGTTTTAATTGTCGTAAAAAGCCGAGCTGCAGGATGACTTTTCAGAACATCACTTTGCAGCACCTTATTCCCACGTCACTCATTCCAAACAGAGCAGCCACTCAGGAATAAATTACATTCGGTGGTCACAATTCGTCTGCGTCATTAATGCCATGAAGACGGAACATTATTTAAAGTAGGTTGTTGTTTTGTTCCCCTCTCTCTACCCTCATCAGCTCACTGGTTGTGGAGAATCTGCTGTGATCCCCACATGTTTCTGTTAAGGGCCAACGTTTTCTCAGATTTTCTTCTTCTGTAGGAAACAAGTAGGATTTAGACTTTCTTTGTTCCTAATATGACTTGACAAAAAAACCTCACTTTTACTTAATGTTCCACTCTCAAGCTTGCCGCAGGCAGCCTGAGGAAATTGAACACCTACAGAGCCTGCAGTTTTTCCTCTCCCACATGATGTACGTCACTGCTAATGTTCATTAGAGACAAGAAAACTTGCTCCAGGTGAATTTGTTACTTATGAAGTGTCCTCCAAACAAACAAACAAACAGACTTAACCAGCGAGGGTGTTTTAAATCTGACGGTTCTTATAAACAACTTTCCATTGTCACCTTTTCCATAACTTGAACACATTTTGAAAAACTCTTTTATATAATATTTATTAAGTTATAGCTTAAGTTTTAGACCACCATGTACAGCATATTAAATAAACATTAAATACATATATAAATAGAAATTCAGAGTTTACATGAAATACATTCAGTTTGTTTAAAATTTCACATTTTACAGCACTTCCTTCTTGATATGGATAAAAACTATATTGTAGACATATAGAAAAATGAAGCACACATAAAACAACATTAGAAATAAATAATAAGTCTCATATCTATAAATGTAAATAATTCAAATCAGTGTTCAGAAATAAAATTCCAGGCATATGGCATCCACCCCCTCAGTGCAACATGAGTAGACTTTGACTCATTAAATCGCTTCCTTTCACACCGATACACGCTTGACAAGTTCTTCCTCGACCAGTTGTTGGACGTGTCATCACATGCTTGATGGAATTCAGTAGTTCATCTCTTGCTGTGTGTCACTGCAGCAGTGTTTCTTCATTCACCCGAGGTTGTCACAGTCTTATCCCCCTTAAGCGATAGTATTAAGACGCTGGAGTAAGGCTTCCACTTTGTCCAGAAAGCGGCTGAAAGGAGCCTCAGACCAACGTTCGCAGGCGCATTTCCTAGAGTTTGACATTGCCTAAGGAAAGGAAGGACACATTAGCACATTGTTCTTTTACATCACATCTTTTTTGAGAGACTTGATCTTTCACTCAGTGTCAGTACAGTGTCGGGGACTTACATGGCCGCACGATGTCCGTCCTTTGATTACTCCCTCAAAAAACGCAACCGCCTGGTCGATGTCTGGTCTGCCTTCAACGTTCGTACATTCCGCTCTTACTGTTCCATTTAGCTCTCTCTTAACGCAGTCCAGTGCTGTAGTAATGCATGGTTCCTGTTCATGAAAGAGAGATGTTTTTTTTACTTCCTCTTGCTGCTACAACTGAGTCAGATCTGTGGCTGCACGCAAAGAAGACAGCACACAGAAGCTGCAGAAGTGTCAACACCTGGCAAGCCTGTTTCCTGCACTTTCTCATGTGGTTATAGAGGCTCTACTATCAAACCCTAAATATTGAGCTTGATGCTGAGGAGCTCCCGGTATTGATGATACATTGTGTTTGATTAAAGGTTCTTAGAATGCATCATACAACTGTTAGGATCTGTAAAACAAAATCTCAAATGTCCCCTTACCATCACATTTTGTGGAATGTAGAACGTTGAATCAGACTTCTGTGTGGACAAAAGAAAACGGGCTGGGTTAGCAACTGGAAGAAAGTCAGCAAACAGATAAAACTTTCAGCAAGAGACTTACACATTCAATGGAAGTCCGCATAAAGCTGATTTGTGAGTCTTCTATTGGTAGAGGTCCTGCTTGAAGACAAGAGAGAGTGACCATCCAAAACACAATCATCGTCAAGTACTCCATATCAAGCTTAATGTTTGTCAGTGTGATAAAGCACTGTCTCACACGAGGTGTGGTATTGTTCTGTTAAGCCCCAGTGCTGGTTTGAGTTTATATGTGAGGTGGAAAGGGTGGGTTGAATTGGTTAAATTTTAACCTAATGCATCTGTGTGTGTTTTTTCCTCTGCATGACACTTGGAATTTTTTTGACTCGATGCTTCTGAATGGTGAAACCCCTCCAGTGACCTGATGCAGTGCAGCATGTAAGTTCAAGCTCTTCTGAAACTAGGTTGGCTTTCTCTTGTTTGTGGTATGGGAGGTTTAAACTTCCTGTGGCCTGTTTGCTCAGTTTGGTAAATATTTCTAATGATCTAACTCCAGCTCGTAAGAGCCAGAGGAGCCTCAGGAGAGTTTTTAGGTTAAAAATGGAGTAAACGTGATGGATAAAATCATGGAGGAATGGAGCACAGAGAGCTGCTGTGTAGTCTCGTCATCTTTTCCTGCTATTTAGCATCTGAGGAATCCTCAAGATTGTGGGACTCTGCCACCTTATTTAGTCATTTATTTGCCAAGGTGTGCGCCGTAGACGCTGACGTGATTTATTTATGAGGAGACTTAAATACCCGTATCTCAAATAAAGATTATTGAAAGCATCAACAGTCACGTTGAACACAGTTTCTTACAGACTGCAGATGTAGAGTCCTAACTGGCTGAATAAACCTGCTTCAGATATCTATATATCGATATCATCAAGAGGAAAGGCTGTTGTGGACGAGATAATAACCCCACATGATCGTTTGGACACGTGTTGATTTTATAGAGATCACTCCTTCTGAGTGTTCAGACAATAACCCTGAGTGTACTGATTTCATCAGGGAGAGAAGCAGGTTAGCAGACCATGCTTTGTTAATCTTTACATTTAAAATGAATTTTGTAATAATATTAATAATAATCTTTATTTATAAAGCACCTTTCAAAAAAAAAGTTTAAAAAATGCTTTAGAAATAAGAAAGAAACTAAAAGACAATAAGAGAAATGTGAAGATGACTAAAGGAAACGGGAAGAATACAAAGTAAGATTAAAGATTAAAACACTCAAAACATCTGAAATAAAAAAATATAAGAATATAAAATCAAATGATAAAATCCTGCCAGTGATACGGCCTGAAAAAGAATTAAAACCTTTTGATTAAAACACACTATAATAATAAGAAGAATTGTATTTGTAGAGCACCTTTCAAAACCAGGTTACAAAGTGCTTCACATGGGCAGCAGAATAAAACAGGCAGATCATAAAAACACACAAGTCAAGATAAAGAAATAAAACACATTTTAAAAGACATAAAATTCCCCTAAAATAACTCTAAAGGAATAAAAAAATCTTTTAAAATATATTTCTTAAGATGGTTAAAATAAAATAAAATAAAATTCAGATAAAATCTGGGAAGGCTCTGTGATAAAAGTATGTTTTAAGAAGGGATTTAAAAGAGCTCGCTGACTCAGCAGACCGGATCTCCTCGGGCAGATGGTTCCAGAGTGTCGGACCCCTCACTGCAAACGCTCTGTCCCCTTTTGTTTTCATTTGTTATTTTATTTATTTGTTTATTTCAACAGGGACAGTGTACAGCCATTTAGTTGTGCCAGAGTTAGCAAGCAGCTAATTTACATCTGTAGTCCCTGGGCAGGAGACTCAAAGAGGCTCAAGGAGAAAGGGTAACACAAAAAATATAAATGTTTGCTTTTCATCTTTTCAATACAGTCACAAATCACACAGCTGTGGCAATAAATCTCTTTAAAATTTACATTAACTGAGAGAAAAGAAAGGAGACCCACCCCCCATCCCGCCAGAAAACCCACAGACTTGATTGTGTTCATCATTAAAGAGCGTATACTGTGATTTTAGTGTTTGGAATGAACAGTAAACCTCTGCCCGAGGATCTCAATGTACGTGTCGGCTCATAGGGTATTAAAAGGTCTGCTATATAGCTCGGAGGTAACACTGAGGTGCTCCTGTAAAAATGTGTTTTTAAAAGGGGATAAAGAAGTTTTCGTTGAAGCCAATCGTCGGCGGCAGCCATATTGCTGCTGTCAAGTGATTGTGACGTAAAGAGGTGGGCTTTGAGCCTCCTAGCCAACAGCTACAGTGTTCCCACCTGTCAATCAAGTCAGCTGTGCTTCTCATTGGAAGACTCGTAATCTCAATATCTTTGAAATTGCTGTGCTCGAAAAAAATTCACCCCCGTACATGTTATTTCTGCTGTAAAGAGCAGCTTTTTTTAATTCATACGTATGTTACTTCCGTTACCTCAAGCGGACACTTGATGAACTGCAGTTTTTACACTTCAGCATTGGCCTCATATTTTTAGACCGGAGGTTGCCGCTTGGTTAATGCACCTAACAGAATACCTAGAGTCCCTCTGGACAGTTTTCTTTCATCATATGTCATCATA